>NW_023494787.1:46119982-46429982 GCF_904425465.1 Colossoma macropomum
GCTGTATGCTTGCAATTTTCGCACAAAAATGTGCAACATGCAGAAAAATATGTATTTTCATAATTTAAAAATAGCCAAAGGACACTGGTAGGTAGGTTTTCGTGTTGGGTAACAGAGGCTGCCTCCTCAGATGAGCCAATGAGCTACCAGGGATAACCAGTACAATGCTGGATGCTGATGCAGACTCATCTTCTTACAGGTGGTCTTTTCTCTGTAGTGGACGATGTGTCAACATGTTTGTCAGAGGAATATAATTTCACTGATTCCTAGCTAAGACCAGCTACAGTAGCTTGCCGAGTTAGTGATACAGCCACGCCAGAGCTGCCTGCATTATCATGCTATTTTAGATACAGCAAGGTGGAATAGCAGTGTCATATAATAGACATACTTCAAAAAAGAGTAAACTCACCACTATTTACAGTCCTGTTAAAACATAAAACTGCCGTGTCCCAGAACTGTTAGCCTCTATATTTTCTCTGTCTTTCCATGAAAAAAACATGAGGAATACGCAAATAGCGAGTTCAGTACTCAGATAATGGAACAGTACACCGAGTACTTGAGTACCCGTGCACATCTCTAGTTGCCACTATAACATATGGTACCACCACCAGAGGCACAACAGGGGAGGAATTATGGTGCATTACAAGCAAAAAGGAAAATCTGTTTAATACCCTCAAGGCTAAGAAATAACAGGCCTTGCATTGTTGCATTTCATCAACAGCACAAATTTAGACTAAGGCTACATTTATACAGCAGGTAAAAGTGGCCTAAATCTGATCTTCTCACCAAATCCGATTTTTCCATTAGGTCGTTCACAATATCTTTTAAACGTGACCCATATCCGACATCAGTCTGAACAGATCAGCTCCCAAACTGACCTGCATGCACAAAAGAGTAATGCTTCACGTTGCTCATCTAGAGGTAAACAATCCTGACTATGAACGAACGCCAGTCGCTCCTGGAGGTTCAGCTTCATCCTTGCCAGCACCACAGGAGCCATCACGAAGCTTCACTGACTGACAGCTGGGCTCATCACCCAGAATGTGTTTGAGCTCGCCATCTTTGGTTCGTGTCCTCAGATCCTTTAAACTTTGCTTTCAGACTTTTTTTTTTTTTTTTACCCCGTTTTCTCCCCAATTTAATCGTCTCCAATTCCACCTGCTAGTAAGGACTCCTCCAATCACACGATACGACCAGCGCTAGGAGGGTGAAGGCTAACACAGGCTTCCTCCGAGACCTGTGAAGCGCCGCCCCATCTTTTCGAACTGCCGCTCACGCAACGTCAGTGGACAGCCGAACGCGCTCGGAGGAAAGCGCCAACCGCCAGATCTGTTACGTCAGCTAACAGACGCCTGCGCTGACTAGCGTCACGCTGAGTGATGGGAAGAGAAGACAGGCCATGCTACCCACCCAGAGATCTAAGTCAATTGTGCTCACTTGGACTCCCGGCCACGGACGGCTGTAGCATCACCAGGGATCGAACTCGCGATCTCCTGATGACAGGGCCAACGCTTGTGACAACAATGATCAATTTACATGTAAATTGTCTCCAACAGCACCATCATTAGGGCTTTGATAGTGATCTACCCTCAGCAGAACATCTTCATCAGATGGTGAGTGTATTGTTTGGCTCCTAGCTGATCTTTAGTGCCCTGTGTGAACCTATTATACAACCCCATGATAATCAATACGTTCAGTCAGTTGATCGAATCTACATGTGAATAGAGGTGTGTAGCGAGCGCACTGACTGCCCGTCCAGAGCTTAAAGGATTAGCCTAGCCTAACCGGCTCTGGATGTCTCTAGCCATCAGGATGGCTCTCTTTAATGGACTTCGGTCACCTTTTGGCATATGTTGCTCTCTCCCGCTGCGGAGGCGAGGCGTCTATGTTTAATAGAGTGATCCGAGCTTGCTGCATATGAACCCTGGCCCCGGCAGCCCTGACCCCGCCTGGCCCATATGCCACACGGCGAAGACTAGGGGGGGCGATCCAGGACCAACCAGCTTCATGCATGGGCCAACAGTGCCTGGCCCCCTAGAAGTCTGTCAGACTGGCTGGGGCCCAAACACCTGCTTCACAAGCTGTCAGCAAGAAACCTCCCCCCCCTTTCTCGCTTTCTCGTCCTTGCTCTCCCCTCTCCCACCCCCCCAAACTCTCTCTTTCTCTTTCTATCTCTCCCACACAAACAGGCGAGAAGATACACTGCCTGCAAGCTCGGACATTTAGCTGAGCTCTGTGGAGGAGTTGAATACAGGCTTGAATACAAACATGCTTTTGTCTAAACACAGTGTTCAGACTAGAGTCAGCCTGAGAACTTAAGCTGTAAACTCGATGCACTTATCCAAGACGCTAAGAACTGGCAGAGAGCTTCGCTGACAAATCTTAAACCCTGACACTCTGCGCGTGGTA
This sequence comes from Colossoma macropomum, assembly GCF_904425465.1. NCBI lineage: Eukaryota > Metazoa > Chordata > Actinopteri > Characiformes > Serrasalmidae > Colossoma > Colossoma macropomum. The sequence goes on from NW_023494787.1 coordinate 46,122,392, forward strand.
GGACTTTCTAACAGTTAATTCACTGACAGCTAATCAAACCAAAGCTGAAAATCAGAAGACAAACGTGCACCAGCGCCACAAGTGCTGGCAGAAGAGCAAAGCAACCAATGTACCTCTCACCGGTCCACCTGGGTTCCCTCCAGTCCCTTTGTTTGGAACAGAACAGTGATATACTCGAACAGACAGCACCGCCATCCTGAGCTGATCTCAGGCCAACATTAAAAGCTGCTACTAGACGTTAGAACTAGGACGAACTAGAACCATAACAACATATTCAGATCACCACAAAACATGTGGTACAGACTTCACTATATATCCTACAGTATGTATTAATATATCACTGCTGTCTGATCAAAACCTTGTATCTCCAAAAAGGTAACTTTACAGGACAAGGAAAAAAGTTCTTAACTTTTAATGAAAGTAAATGGAGAAATAATTTTTGCCCAAGTAATTTTGGACCATTTCTTTTGGTCCGTTCATCATAAAATTTTGACACAACATGAAGGACAACTGCCTGTTTCCAGTTATATCAGAAAATTAAAAATGACAAGAATGGAGATACACAACAACGATGTATACAGTACTGAGAAAAAGACCACACTTCATTTATTTATAGTTAAAACGACCACTACACACATTTGGTTCGTGTTTCAGGAGATATTTCTGAGGAGATTAGATATGAATTGCAAAGGAAGGGGAAAGCCAAAGGATAGTAGGTTATAATTAAAAGCTACAGAAAAAAATGGGCCTCCTAACCACCACCTGGAAGAGCTGGTAGACACCAAAACTGTCCCCGTCAGATAAACAGCACTTAAAGCTTTCATCTTTGAGAGAGAGGAGAAAATCAAGCTGCTTCAGATCTGAAAACATCCACATCCATCCTTCCACTGTGAGAAGACAACTCAACCCAACTAAAGGAAAACAGACAAAAACAAGAAAATCTGCAAATCAAGCAAAGAAGCTGCCGGTGTTCTCAGAACAACAGACTGACCACCCCAGAGTCCAGACTACGACATCACTGAATGTGTTTAGGATTAAGCGGATTGAGGGAAGCAGAAAATGCAACCAACTTCTAAGACTGAACTTTGGAGGTGTGGAAAAATATCCCTGCAGATTTCTTTGAAAAAAACTGAAAGTGAATCTCTTGAAAAGAATGGTAGATAAAATAAAAGCAAAATGTGAAAAACACACAATTTTTTTTTTCCTGTATGTATTGTTTGTTCTTCTGGTTAATTGTCTGCTAAAAATGTTTTCTGCTTATTTCCAGACACTGAAAAACTCGTACTTAATGGCTATTATGACTGGAAATTAAATAACGAAGAGTGGTCTCTGACATTTGCAAAGTATTGTATATCAATCTGAACAACTGAAGTAATTTGATATGTAAAGAATGGTAACAGGGATGCACAGATATGGGAATCTGTCAATGCCGACATCCACCTGGCATGTTAGCCTTACAGGACAACGTAACATTTAGGATGAATAAAGCTCAGACATTTCAGCACAGTAGCCCAGTGTTGCCCAGACATTCTGCTCTTCCAGAGTAAAACAAATGTGCCGTCAAATTTTTGTTTGAAATATCAGTCAAATCCAGTTAAAGTTTAAGTTTAGATTTATTTGTGTGGCACTTTTTACAACAGGTGACTTCACAACGCAGCTTTACAAAAATCTAGGTCCAAGCCCTAAATGAGCAAGCCAAGCGAGACATGTGCAAGGACAAGCTCAAGAGGAAGAAACCTTGAAAGGAACAAAGTCGCAGAAGGAGAATCCATCCTCATAAAACGTGCTATATTATATATCTCGCTGTTATCTCGTATCTCCAAAATGGTAACTTTACAGGAAAAGGAAAAAATCTACTTTGCTTTTAATGTAAGTCAATGGAACCAGACTTTCCAAGTCATTTTGGCCTGTTTCTTTTGGCTCATTCTTCATAAAATTTACACACAATGTGAAACACAACAACAAAAATGGAGATACGAGATAAAGAAAAAAAAATCGGGGGAAAAAAAAAAATGTTTATTTATTTATTTATTTATTTATTTCCGATTACCAGCCAGGCAACCAGGATCTTTTCTGTGAGGAGTTTGCATGTTCTCCCCGTGTCTGTGTGGGTTTCCTCCGGGTGCTCTGGTTTCCTGCCACAGTCCAAAGACTGGAAATCAGGCCAATTGGACACGCTAAACCCTAGGTATGTGTGTGTTTGTGTGAAATGTGTATGTCTGTCTGTCTGCCCTGTGATGGACTGGTGACCTGTTCAGGGTGTTTCCTGCCTTCTGCACATGGACTGCTGGGATAAGCTCCAGCTCCCACCACGACCCAGAGGATAAGCGGCTTAGAAAACGTGTGTGTGTGTGTGTGTGTGTGTGTGTGTGTGTGTGTGTGTGTGTGTTATATATAGAATATATATAAAGAAGGGGGTAAAGAGCAACAAAATCCCAGTTTGTCCATCACCTACTCTGCGGTTTCCAGCTCAAATAGATTCACCTCTCTCTTCTCTCAAAGGGCATTGTGTGAAATGTCTGATGAGCCCAGTGAGCGGCATTTTAACAAGCTGCAGCAGCTTTTCTCACTGACCGCAGCTGCTTCTACATCTTTCATCATCTAGGAAGAGAAACCTGCTGGAGAGTTTCAGGCAAAATAGTTTCTGTAACCTTTGGAGAGCTAATATTTGTCCTCAGATGAATCTTGTTCATCGTAAATCTAGTTCTACATGGCTGATGTTCTCACTGTTTATCTGCTGCTGCTCAAACTGTTTGAATGAGTCTGAGCTGACCGGCACAGAGCAGCGAAGAAAACAAACAGCGCCGTTAACAACAGCTTCATTACTATTCAATTTACTTGTAAAGTCTTCGATTTTATTTTGTTGTAGACCTATTTAATCTGCACTTTTTATCCTATAAAAGTGCTGCTTTTGACCATGGTGGGAAATTTCAGAGCATCCCTTATATAAACACTGGTTAGCAAATCACAAAAAATAATACATAATTTCATGATACGCCATGTTAAATCACTGACTATTGAAAAGGCACTGATGTTTCATCAACGTTAATGTTAATCACCTTTTCTACTCATTCAGGCCAGTGGTTTGACGCATACGCAGCACTGCAGTAAGCAACAAAATCAGTCACCCTGCTGTCCTGTGGAACAAGCTTGGCCCAAACAAGCTGCAGACAAGTCAGTCGGTGCAATTTACGCACCCCTGACTGCTTCTCGTATCTGGCGACAGCGAGAGGCTTTGTCGCTGAAGACAGTCTCCGGCTTTGTTTTTACTGAGAGCGCTTGCAGCCCAGCAATTACAGAGCTGGGTAATTACACAACCGCAGAGAGGAGCAGAGGAAGAGCACATAAAGGCGGCCATCAGCGATTTCATCAGCCTTTCATCACCCCAGACTGCTCGCAGGCCAAGGTTAAAACCTTCTGCTCTATTCACTCATTTTCTCCTTCCCACACTTTTCATTCTTCATCTTTCTTGACTTCATTCGCCCTCGTCCACTATCCAACCACAGCTGAATCCATGCTGTAGAAGTCTGGACTTGACAGTGGGTCACACAAGCCTCTGAGTTGTGTGCACTGCAAATGTTTACAGAAAAGAACTCGTCACCTTCAGCTCCCTCAGTCTCTCCTCTTCTCCTCAACATACCCCCATCAGGAGACGGTGAGAGTCAGTTGTCCAGTTCTGGCAGGGAAGAGCCTTAAAGTTGTTACACAACCTTATTATTATTATTATTATTTTTTTTTTTAATTTTTACCCGATTTTCTCCCCAATTTAGTCGTCTCCAATTCCACCCGCTAGTTAGGACTCCCCCAATCACACGATGCCATCAACGCTAGGAGGGTGAAGGCTAACACAGGCTTCCTCCGAGACCTGTAAAGCCAACCACCGCTTCTTTTCGAGCTGCCGCTCACGCAACATCATTGGACAGCCGAACGCGCTCGGAGGAAAGCGCCAACCGCCAGATCTGTTACGTCAGCTAACAGACGCCTGCGCTGACTAGCATCGCGCTGAGTGATGGGGGGAGAAGGAGGGGCCATCCTACCCACCCAGAGAGAGCGAGGCCAATTGTGCTCTCTCGGACTCCTGGCTACGGACGGCTGTAGCATCACCAGGGATCAAACTCGCGATCTCCTGATGAACACAACCTTATTTTAAGGCATTAAGACTGTCATCGTCATAGGTTTCGTCATGTCAATGCCAGAAACAACAGTGATTGGTCGTGTGAGTTCATGCCTACGAAAGTTGTCAAAGGGGGTCGTTAACAATGCTGCATTTTTGCCATTCAAAAAAATCTGTTTGGTGTGCAAAATATCATCACTTACATGTCGAAATAAATCACAAGAATAAACTGAACTTGCTTACTTGGTGCTTTTCTCCATCTTTCCCTGAGAAAATTACAGGTTGAATTACCTGTTTTATACAAAACAATGGATGCAAAAGCTGAACACCTGACACAAAGATCCAGGTTTGGGTTTGAAGAAAATACAACCCACTAGAAACTCCTTCGCCCTGTTGTAACTGTATCGCCGTCAGGATTTCATCACTGAGGAGACGAGTAAAAACTTTATTACAGACGTCTCCCTGATAAACCAATCCGAATAGGGCAGGGGTCGGCAACACGTGGCTCCGGCTCTTTTACTGCCCTGTTGCAGCTCCACAGCAGAATTAGATTTTAGGTAAAAATAAAATAATCCTCCTTTTCAGTAAAATACACTCAACACTAAATCGTCTAAAACACTGGAGTTAATGTATAACTGCTAATTCACCCTTTAACCCTGAAGATCGGTAGTCACAGCAGCATAAACAACAATCTCGCCTAGCTAGCAGCTAACGAAAATGCAAAGAGATCTAAGAGGAACATTGATAATTTAGAGACAAAAGGACTTTTTTGCATTCATAATCACTTCAGATGGTTTCATGTTACGTTTAACCTGCAACCAGACACTAAAAACACAAAAAAAGTCACAAAGCTGAAGTCAGTTTCTCGTTCGAATTCTCCCGTTCCACCTTAAATGGTGCAGCAGTTACATTCTGGTGTCTCAGGTACCATTTACGGCGGAACGGGAAATTTCGATTGAGAAACTGGTGAATGAGAAGCGAATTCATCCTCATTAAAACTGAACGTTGAGAACATTTTACAAGCAACTATTCTACTTTTGTGGAAAAGTTTCCTGCCAGAGATGCGAGAAAAGTGACTATAGCTGAGCTAAAGCTTAAAGCAGAGCAAAGTAAGTCTGTGTTTTTCTTTATTTTTTTTAGCCTATATTAGCACATCAGCACATACTGAGACATATTTACAGCCCCGATGTCAAAATGGACATAAAATGTTGTGGCTCCTAAGGTGGTTTGATTTTTGTTGAAAGGACAAAATGGCTCTTCTTATCATTTAGGTTACCGACCCCCTGGAACAGGGCTTAGCCATGGTTACCTGAATATACAGATATCCAGACTAATCTTATCAACCATTCAAGTAATCATGTATAATATATTTTTGACTGATCATTCTCCTTAAAACAAGACAATACTGGGGCACAAACAATATTGCGAAATCAACATCTAAGTAGAGCTACATTAAAAAAAAACTAAGGAGTAATAAATTCATACAGTATAAACTGTAGTTACACAAAGTTATGATTTTTGTCAACTGGCACTGATATCACAAAGACAAATCACTAAAGCAACCAAACAGTTAGTTACAGGTCAGCTCTTACACTCACTACATGCAATAAACCAACAAACCTTCTGTGTTTTACTTCTTTATTCATGACAACATGAAATATTTCTCATAAGAACATTCAAATACTACTTCTATAAATAGACTGATATTCAAAGAGAATTAAAATGTCCATCCCTAGACTGGAGCTGGACCATCTGTTCACAGTGAACCAATAAGCACCACCTCTATAGTTCGACTGCAGGCTAGTTGAGGAAAATACCATGCAGATCTTTTGGAGATACCAGAGGAATCTGCTCTGATACTGCAGTCTCCTGTTTGTCTGAGGGCCGCAGACACAACTTCACTTACTATTCACCACCGAGATTCACTCTATCAAGCTCTCTCTTCATCTAAACACTCTTGCTATGGACGAATTCGAGCCTAAAATCAGTGCCTGCTTCAATCGATCGTCACCAAGGACAGAAAATGTTCTTTGAATGTTCTCTGCATGCCTTCCAGGATGCGTGCTGACTGCATGACTCATTTAACAGTGAAATCAATGCTAATAGTGAACATTGAGTGAATTTAATGCAAGTCCTGCTGCCAGAGTGGTGAGCATTGCTTCTCTGAAAGTGCTAATTAGAACAAGATGCATAGTAAAGAGTTTAAATAAAACAGAGTTCAGTAAAGAGTAAACCTGCCACTTGAACAGAAGGTGGCACCCAGGGATCACACCGGTCCGATTCGTGGCCATGCGACCTTAATGTGACGCTCAGATCGGAATTCATCTGCTTTTTTTCCACTGCGCGTGCGCCATCATTCAGCGTTACCATGGCAGCAGCGCCGGACAGAAGTTAAAGCCTGTAAACGGTGGAAAAGCAGCTCATCTCACCTTTTTCTCCTTCGTCTCGCTCTAATAATGAAGCTGAGAGCTGATCAGAGTTAATTATCTTCTCAGCGAAGCTCGTTCTGCTCGTTAGTTTGTGCTGATGATGCACGTGATTCATTCACGTGACATTACTGAGTAGGATGTGCGCATGAGGTTCATTTCAGAACGCCGGTTCGTCACATTAATGACAGATTTGAATCACTTACATAAACGAGCGTGAACCATGGTGTCAGAGATCGGATTTGAGCAAAAAAATCGGATTTGAGCAACGAGGCTTGTAATGTGAACGTAGCTTTAATTCGTTTTTTTGAAGGTTTTGCTCTATAGTCAGAAGAACTGTGTCATCAATATCAACTTATATAGCTATTAGGCCATAAAAGTAATCATAACTATTCATAACTGACACAAGACTACAACCCTGTCTGCATATTTAGCGACATTTTATTTTGATCAGCCCTGATAGTTTATCTTTAAATGCTGAAATTGTTAATAAACTGTCTGGCAAAAGTCAGGCTTGCAACAAATGTTAGTTTTACAGTTAGGGTTAGGATTAGGGTTAAGATTAGGATTAGGGTTAGGGTTTGGATTAGGGTTAGGGTTCAAAAAAGTTATACTGAAGAGACAAAGCATCTACAATGGATCATCAAAATGACACTTTACAGAAAAATGTTTAACGAGAAACAACAATTGATCAAGCTATGCTGTACACGCCCATTCTGCCATTTGTCGGACTCTCAACCTCAGTGGCTCTCTAAGCTCCCTGTTAAGCACATAGTTGTTCCGTCCACTTTGGCATCTCTCTCTCTGCCCCTGCGTGATATTAAACCCAGAGCATCCATGCGCAGAATGCACCAAAGCAGCAGCGGGACATTTTCATGTTCCTCGGCCCCAGAGGAGAGCCAGATGCTGAGCCAGCAGTGTCCACAAGGTCAGGCATCCGAGGCCAGCAGGCCTGCCTCTCTATCACTGAAAAAAAGGGTGCCGAGTCCTTCAAACAGCAAAGAGCAGCTGTAGTTCAATCATAAATGACAATGTCCAGGATATTGAACAGTAATCCATAATGGAGGATGCCAGATTTGTAACATTACACTGTTCGTGTCTAACTGTGTCCCATTTCCATCCAGTTAGCGCTTTCTCTCTTACTCTGTGTGACCCTGTGTGACTTGGCATTGATGTGTTTTATCCATGCCGCTTAACTGTGAGTACGTTAAAGGGCGATTCCACCAATCTTTCAAAATTTCTGCGTGTTTAAATGATTAAGAAGTAAACAAAGTCAATTAGAGTGGTTTGGTGTGAAATGCTCAGTTCCAGAGAAACTCACAGAATTATTCGCAGTGGGGTTGATAGGAACCAGACGTCCGAAGAGTTTCATTTCCCTAGAAGCTCCCTCACGGAAAGTTATTACATGAAATGATGCTGCCTGATGCTGCCTGATGCCCGAGACATTGTTTTACAATGGTTCTAAGACGGTTTTGGTCTATAACATACATATTTTTTAAAATCCATTCATGGTGAAGTGGTAAATGCACAGCCCCTAAAGAAAACATACTTTTTCTGATTAACTACTATTTTGCCATCATCAACATTACACATAAGAACTCCGAAGGCACACGTAGGTTCACTGGTGGTTTTGGACAGTAACTAAATATTATATTTAGCCATATTTGTGTTGTTAACATGGTGAGGCCTGGCTCCTATCACCACTAACGTAAAGAAATCTAGTCATAAGGTTCTCTATAATGAACCATTTCTCATCAAACCACTTTAAATGATTTGGAAGCCCCTTTTCTGTAAAGCTGCTTTGTGATTTTAGTTTTAGGCGACTGCCATAAACACACCAGACAGATGTACTTTTAATATGTGGCAACAGGCAGTTATACTACTACCTCAACGTCAAATATCATCACACAAAAAGACACACAGACCATCACGGTGTGTTCCTGTGAACCATTACAGTGCACATGACCGAGACATAACAATTAATACAAAACTCTGCTTTTCTTGTAGGTACATCTTAATTAGGAATATGGACATAAGAGGCTCTTATACATTATAAAAACCTGCCCCCACCACCCTCGTCTTCTCCCCCTCTCCTCCTGACTCTCCTTCTGCTTTAAGCCCCCCCAGGACAGAGTCAGGGTAACTGGAGCATGCCTCATACGACAGCCTGAGGCAACAGCCAAGGACCACTTGTACACTGCCCTACAGGCTCTTAACACCTGCCAAACACACTTATGCTAACATCCAACCTCACACAACACACAAAAATAAGCACAACGCACACAAAACAGCCTGAATTCACGTATAAATTTAGAGACAGAGATGTGCACGCAGTTTTTCACTACATGTGCAAGTATCCACTCATGCAAGAATTCACTCACGCACGCACGTATGCACAGACTCACACGCAGAGACGTGCAATCACACGCATGCAAATTCTCATACTAACAAACCGGCACGTTGTGGGCAACAACATAAAATCATTGATTTGATACGATATGACATGATATAGTATATTTTGATATAGTATGTAAACACTGTTAACGTTTGAATATCTCAAAGTCCGTTTATGAAAACTAAGTTGCAAAAACAGACCACTCTGATTTCATTTGTTTTTGTGATGTCACAAAAATACATTTACATATACACGCCTATTCAGCATAGAAAATAAGATACAATAAATAAATAAATAAATTAAACAAAATAAAAGAGTACACCCTCAATACAGTAACACATTTTAAACATGAAAATGGACAAATCTATGTAGTATAGCTAAAAAAAAAAGTAGCAGCAACAATTTTACCTGCATCTTTTATCTTTTATCATTTTTATGGATATCGGAATGTCATACAGTGTCAGAAACCACATAAGCAAGTCCGACTAAGATGCAGTTTGAGCCAAATGTGACGATATAGACATGCAGTTTGCACGATACTAATTGGTCTAGTATAAGCTTCAATTATTTCCATTACATGTTAGCTGCATCAGCCTCATAGCTTCAAAACTAAGAACTTCGTACACCAAACACGTCTCAGCCGATCGGCTACATTTGTAGTTAACTGAAAATTGTGTAAATCAGATGTTAGCTTTAATAACCACAGTGAAATGAATGATGTTAGTTACCTATATTGGCTACTACATTTCAGTGGACCCTGACAGGGCGGCAGAAACAGCACTTGTTTTTGCTAAAAAGTCAACTAGACATGAATATTTCAAAGGGGGCAAAATAATAAAGCAGCATTAAATATTAACCAGAACTGATGATCCGAGGTGGACAGAGATGCCACGACTCGGCTGCACGTCACACTTAAGAAATGAAAGAGGCTATCCGTCATGGTGACACGCTATTATCATGCGAGGTTGTAATGATGCGATACACGCTCCAGCAGAGCAGATGCTCGCTGGCGCCAAGCCGATGCTGGACAGGCGCAAATTTCCCACGTCAGAACGTCTACCATTGGCCATTTAGAGCGGCAGCACCGTCATAAGGCTCACTGCAATGAGGACTGTAATAGTGACCGATACACCATGGCTCATTTTGGTCCATCTAACAGAAAGCTGGAGCTAGCTGACCAAGACCAAGAAAAAAACAAAGCCTTTTTATACCACAATGCGTACAGTTACAAGGCATTATAGTACCTAATATCATATTGCATCACATGTATATCATATTATATCATTGTATTTATGATGGGTAGCACTAAAACATACAGTTGCACTCCAGCCACATGCAGCACTCAGCGGAGAAGAGCCTAAGTCATTTACTTTAACCCACATTCAGCTACTACAGCACCTACCGTGGTACAGTCCTTCCATTAAAGAGGAAAACCAAGCCGCTCGGAGCCTCTCAGTGCCGCGTTTTAGTATCCCCTCGATCCTGTGCTTCTGTACGCCCACAAACAGCTACACACAGCTACACTACGAGCTTCCGCAGCCGTAATAACACCACAATCCTGCCATGCAGAAAAGCCTGAGCCGGTCTCAGAGAGACGTGTGAGCGTAAGTGTGCAAAAGGACAACCTCCTAAAGGGAGGAGGGGGAGGAAACGAGGGGGATGGGGGGGTGGGGTTGTCTCATTCAGTAGTGGAGAAGGAGGAGAAAGAAAGAAGGCGGAGGGGTGGGAATAACAGGGGGGGTGGAGAGAACAAGAGGGCTCAGGGGAAAGGCGGAAGAGAGCGGAGAGGAAAAGAGGAAAGAGACAGGGAAAGCAAAAAAGAGAGAGGGACTGAGTGAGTGAAAGCCAAGCATGAAAAAGGCTGCTGAGAAGGAGAGACAAACACATGGATAGAGAGCGCAACAAAAGCCAGAACGAATAAGAGCTGTACGGTGTGGACAAAAGACAAGTACTGCAATTCTACTGCTACACATTATAATAAGCATTGCAGTGTATTAAACACGTACTGGTGCATCTGTAGTGTGACACGGTTAAAGACTGTCCTGCATTACTTTGATCAAAAGTTTAAAAAATTTATTTTTGTTGGATGACGTGAAAAAAACTCATCTGAACTGTGGTTGGTCAAGGCAGTGCAGCATTCAGTAAAAAGCACTGTGACTGGTCAGAGGGCTTACTTGCACATTGCTGCTTTCTGCTATATCAGTAAATCGAAGCCAATACTGTGATAACGTAGGCCTGTGCTGGTAACAGATTTCTCTTATTCAGCAACCGTATGGAAAATGGGGTGGAGGGGTTCCATTGCTTTATGTTTAATTTCATAACGATTTAGCTTCAACTCACACCCTATTACTGGGCTTGATCCCATGTCTGACCCCCCAAAATTACAGAAAGAAAAATGTGGCTATTATTATTACTATTATTACTATTATTAATCACTGATGTGTCCAGAAGCATCAGAAAATTTACAGAGATCTACTACTACTACTACTACTACTACTACTACCACAACCACCACCACTACTACTACTACTACTACTACTACTACTACTACTACCGCCACCACCACTACTACTACTACTACTACTACTACCACCACCACCACCACTACTACTACTACTACAACTACAACTACCGCCACCACCACTACTACTACTACTACTACCGCCACCACCACCACTACTACTACTACTACTACTACTACTACCACCGCCACCACCACTACTACTACTACTACTACTACTACTACTACTACCACAACCACCACTACTACTACTACCACCGCCACCACCACTACTACTACTACTACTACTACAACTACCGCCACCACCACTACTACTACTACTACTACTACTACCGCCACCACCACCACTACTACTACTACTACTACTACTACTACTACTACAACTACCACAACCACCACTACTACTACTACCACCGCCACCACCACTACTACTACTACTACTACTACTACAACTACCACAACCACCACTACTACTACTACTACCGCCACCACCACTACTACTACTACTACTACTACTACTACTACTACAACTACCACAACCACCACTACTACCACTACTACAACTACCGCCACCACCACTACTACTACTACCACCACCACCACTACTACCACAACCACCACCACCACTACTACTACTACCACCACAACCACCACCACCACTACTACAGCTACCACAACCACCACCACCACTACTACTATTACCGCCACCACCACTACTACTACTACCACCACAACCACCACTACTACAACTACCACAACCACCACTACTACTACTACTACAACCACCACAACTACTACTACTACAACCACAACTACTACTACCACCACCACCACCACCACCACCACCACTACTACTACTACTACTACTACTACTAATAATAATAATAACAACAATAATAACAACAACACCACCACCACTACTCTTACTATTACCACCACCAGCACCAAGAACAACAAACAAGCCTAATACTTTTTCTTCTTGTAACTGTGAGACTGTTCCTAACTCTAGCATGTGGAAAGAGACAGGGAAAGAGGAAAGAGACAAGGAAAGCAAAAAAGAGAAGGACTTAACTAGTGCAAACGTAGGAGAAGGAGAGACAAACCCATGAACAGAGACAGCAACAAAAGCCACCAGTAAGAGTAAGAGCTGTACGGTTCCTATTCCTAGCTGTAGCGTGCGAGTTGAAGCTTAATATCTGACAAGTAAAAGAACATAACAGCAGTGCGTTTTAGTAGTACACTGTCACAAACATGTGCATACGACTATACGTTCGGTACAATAAACGTGGTATTAAATGTAGGATCACATCATTCAACATGTTTAAAAGCTCAGTTATGTTCACATTGGGGGAATACTGCTGTCGGGCTATGATTTGCAGGAAATAAATGAACAATGCTTTTTTTTAAAATGCCAGTAAATTAGTTTTTACCACCACTGGGGGCTTTTACTGCGGTAAACAGTTAACCATCACCAGACACAGGCCTAGACATTGCGAAATGCAATATGATGAAAGCTGTGAAAGTGAAGGTCTAGAAAGAGCGCTGCTGTTAGGCACAGTGAATGAGATGTGTGTATGTATATGCGTGCGTGCACTGAATTTACTTAATTCAAATGTTCCACAAGAACAATTACTGACATAAAAATACATATTGATATCATTTATGCTATTCATGTGGAAATCTGCGGCCTACACATCTGAACCACGTCAATTCTATGTACTGTTATTTTCCAGAGAGAGAGAGAGAGAGGGAGAGAAGTGAGATGTCAGGGTTCGCCCTCAGACGGTGACATAAATAAAGATCAGCCGTGTTATCTGGTAACCATGAGCACAGCACGTCACGTTTGAAACGCTATCAGGACCCCTGCCCCAAAAACACCCAGAGAAAAGTGAACAAAATACCTCCAAAACGAATTAAAGCAGATTACAGCAGCAGGCACAATGGGCTACTGGTGCTCTTAGCCAAGTTTCCTTCACTCACCAGAATCTGCTCAGTGGCCCTTGGCAACCTATCAGTCAAAGACTTGTCTGCATAGCTGGAGTGCTGAACTGGACAGCCTACAAGTGGAGGTTTGAGAGGCGGAGTAAGAGAGGAAAGCAGCAGGGAAAACTCCCTCCTCTGGTTATTAGAGATTCTGGATGGCCTAGTTTACAGAGTGCCAGGGATTAGCCAGTGATGGATCACCAGAGAAAGAGAATATACAGACATATAGCCTGCGCCAAAGGACATCACCGAAGAGCTCTGCAGTGTCCTAAAGGTTCTCTCCAACACGTACAGATGGAAAATACATTTTATGCTTTATTCATCCAATAATGTCACAGTGTGTCTCTTGAGGCTTCAAACGCTTTCAGGGCATATGAAAGCTAACCTTTGCCTACACGATGGACAGAAGCCACAAGACTGAGAAGACAAGCGCTACATTCTTTATATGTTACAAATTTCTCAATTCTGATTCATATTCTCTTTCTGCAGCCCCCCATTCCCCATTCGACTTCAGTATTGTTTAATACTATTAAAAAATATTTTCCGCTTATCTCTGTTATCAGATTAACCAGGACACTGTTGTCTTTCTGTGTGTGAAATGTCGTGACTCTGTGTTGAGCTGCTAGCGAGCAATGGGGAGTGAGAAGGGGAGGAGTGAGAAAACAATCCACACCTCCCCACAAAGACAACTGTGCCAATGTAAAACAGACAGCACAACTTCAGGATTCTCCATATGAAAAAAGGCCTCTACCACAATATAAAATTATATGATGACTTGCTTTCTCACTCACAACAAAGGTAGCTTCTGCCTATGTAAATTAACATTTATATCTAAATACAAATTTCAATTTCAATTACAAATAAATTTCTAAAGAAAAAAAATGCCTGGCAAATGACGTCATTGCTGCTGTGAAAAAGGGATTGGCATAAAATTTAATTAACACAGTTTCCCCCTTTACCCCAAATGAAGACATTTGGCATGTTTGATGTTTGCTTCTTTAGTTTTGCTCTGGAGCTACAAGGCTAATGTGCTTAAAATCCATCGATTAGTGGCATGCAATCAGCTGAAGGCTGATTTATACTTCTGTAAAGATACATATCGCTGTCGGATCAAAACCTTGTATCTCCAAAATAGTAACTTTACAGGAGAAAGAAAAGACATACTTCACTTTTAATGTCAGTCAGCAGAACCAGACTTTTTCCAAGTCATTTTGGGCCGTTGCTTTTGATCTGTTCCATGAATTTACACACAATGTAAAGGACAACAGGCATTTTCAAATGATGTAAAAAACTGAAAAATGGTATTTAGATACAAGGTTTTGTTCTGACAGCAGTGACATAAATGTGTCTTCGGAGAAAAGCTTAACAGGCAAGTTTAGCTTACAGAAGCCTGCAATGTGCACACCTCAAAAATATCAACTACGCGTCATTTAAATCAGCTGTTGTGTTGTGCCTCGAGCAAGCACAGATTGGCCCTCCAGGAGCACTGAGGTCGGGATGAGACCCAAATAATACTCAACCCAAACAAAAACTAGCACAAAATCAAGTGGAGCAGTTTGAGGACTGGCTGGCAGAAGAGGCGGAACATTAAAAAAATGTATACAAGACATCATTAAAATATAACAAAGAAAATATTTGTTCTTCAAGTCAGAGAGGAAACCTCTTTGATTTCTGTACATTTTGGCTAAACTAGTGTTGCGCCAGTATCTGTATCGGCATCTGCGCCGATACTGGCTCTTAAACGCAGTATTGGGCTGACGTGCAGCGGTAAAAATGCTCATGGCAGAATCTGTGACAGCAGCATTTGGTGAGAAAAACACACTAACAGAGCCGCTTGCCTGAACAGCTGAGCTGCTTCTTTTAGTAATCACTCATCTGCCGCTGTGTGGTCACTTACAGATTTAATGTTATTGAGAGAGCTGAAGGAACTGCCAGGACTCTCGGGGTAATGATAGCATTTAGCCTCGATTTAGCCTTCAGCATAGCAGCCGGTGAGCCGGGCCTGTGCATCCACTAGCCCCGCCTGCAGTGTGCCTCCGTCGGTGAGCTGTATCACTTAGTAGCGGGGTCTCGCGGCCCGCCGCTTCAATCAAGCCAGATAAAACACAGTCGCTAATACTGATTGCATAGAAGTAGTAGTATCGGTGCATCTCTAGGCTAAACACAGCCCTAGTGCACACAGCATGTTGGCACTGATTATGAACGTCTGCACCCGACATCCACACGTTTCCTAATAAGGACAAGTATAATGTGGCTTTTAATCATTACATATTTTGCCTCATACTGTGTCGAGGTAAATAATCCAAAATAGACCTGTTTCTGTGGCTTCTGACACTGTCTGACGTACTGTTCCTTATAAAAACAAATCACACTAAAACAGTAGTAGAAGCTGTTTTAAAGCCTGAAATCCTGGATTTTGTCTGTGACTTTACTGTTTTACCTTTTGTACAGTATCAGGAACCACACAAGCAAGAGCATTTGAGACGACGCAACAAAACACCGCTTTTCTATTGTATCTAGAATTCGAGTTCATGAGAATCACCCATCCACTGCAACCCTGGTACTCCACTATCAGCCCGCTCCATGCCACTTTAGCTAGAGACTTCCCACAGTATCCTGCAGCGAGCTGGAACACGACTTCCTTCAGGCAGAGGACGTGCTGAAACCCAGGGATGGGGACGAGTAGAGGAAGGGCACATCAATCAGAGCAGCAGGAAACAAGGCCCACCATCTCAAAATGGCCTCCAGTGCTCCCACTCAGCAGGATAACGAATGAAAGCTCTGCATATAACATGCGCAGACAGCTTCAGAATAAAGTCATTTCGCTGTGCAGTGCTCACTGCGTGACCTCACGTTGAGTGGAATGCACAATTGCTGTTCACTGCCAGCTGTATTAAAATACATTGGAAGCCAAACATCTGGAAAACGGGACATCTATAGTGTCCGAACTATAGACTATATAACTACTTACAGAGGTAGCCAAACATCTGTATAACAGTGTTTTTGAGCCTGTGGGCCGCAGCTCTTCCAGTGGGCTGTAAATATGGCTCGGTATGTGCTAATGTCCTAGTACAGGCTAACAAATTTAGTATGAAAACACAGACTTACTTTGCTCTGCTTTAAGCTTTAGCTCAGCTATAGCCGCTTTTCTCGCATCTCCAGCAGGAAACTTTTTAAGGCACCATTTAAGGTGGAACGGGAAAATTCAAACGAGAAGCTGACTTCAGCTTCCTGACTTAGTGACTTTAGTGTTTGACAGTTTTTCGTTGCAGATTAAAAGTATCAGGAAACCAGATGGAGTGCTAATAAATGCAAATAAGTCCAAGTCTAAATTATCGATGTTCGTCTTAAATCCTTCTCTTTGCTGTTTCGTTAGCTACTAGGTAGGTGAGATTGTTGTCTGTGTTGCTATGGTCTGCGCGCCAATCTTCAGGGTTAAAGGGTGAGTTAGCAGTTCTACATTAACTCCAGCGTTTAAGACCATTTATTGTTAAACTGTGTTGAACGATCAGCAGAGCTTTATTTTACTGCAAAGGAGGATTATTTTATTTTTACCTACAAATCTAATTCTGCTGTGGAGCCGCAATGGAGCAGTAAAAGAGCAGCACATTACTGACCCCTAATTTAAATAAACCTGCTTTGGTGTTGCTCACAACCTTCACTTTGGATGTGTAGCATTTTATTTAAGACCAAAAGGATCCTGAAACAGAGAAACAGAACCTGACAAACTTTACGTCAAATGTTCATAGATGCCTGATGTACTATTGTTCTATCGCAGCTCTACACGGATCTTTAGGCACTTTTCTACTCGTACTCAAGATGGCTACCTCTCTGCGCTGGCTTTCTTTGCGAACTTTTTGCGGAACATCCTGCATTCGCTGACCCAACGAGAGAGACAGCAGATGTTCTGTTAGCAACTTAGGGCATTCTTTCTCTAAAATCCTATACCACACGTGATTCCTACACATGGGTTCACTTACTCAGTCCCACACAGTCATATGATCCACCCACGATACCATTCAGATTCAGGACTTGATGAACACGGGGTTAGCAGAGCCAATAGGCAGACGGCACGGCTAAACAATACGAACTCCAGAAGCGGTATCCACAACAGAGCTGCCCTGCTCTTTACCTCACCATGACCATCACAGTTTTTAATTACTCTCAGCCTGCCAGAGAGGCAGAGTGGCAGAGTGCCAGCCAGTCCCAACACAGCGCTTTGGAGAGTGCAAACTGAAGGGAGATTTCTGGATCCTCCATCACAAAAAAGCTATCCAAATGCTGCCTGGGGGGTCTGACATGAGAGAACTACAGATTTTTTAAACCAGATCCACTCATGAGAAACCAGCATACTCTCCTGGGCTATTCGTTCTCCAAAAACAGCGAGAAAATGAACTACAGCTCAAAAATAAAGGAAACCGCAATCAAAGTATTAGACTGTGATGTCTGACTGATAGTGATTGACTGGGGCGTGCTCATTGGCAAACATTATTCTTCAATATTTATTTCTGATTAATAAAACATGACCCGAGTTATTTAAAATGCCTTCAATGACAGCACGTTGAAAAAAACATGAGAAAGGCCTAATCTCTTTCCTCAGGCGCATGCAACGGGCTTAGTGTGGGCGATTAGCAGGCAAACTGCCATGGCTCTAACATTAAAGATCTCCTGCTGTACTCTAGCAGATATCATGTCACACTTGCATCAACCACAATTATAATGAGAGAAAAGGAGAAAAAAATAAATGAATAAATTAATAAATGAAAGAGGCACTTATAAATTCATTGTGAAACGCACTGTGCTGTAGAACGCTTTATGTACAGTTGGTTGTATGTCGGAACAAAACCTCGTATCTCCAAAACGATAACTTTACAGGAGAAGGAAAAAACATACTGTACTTTTAATGTAAGTCAATATAACCAGATTTTCCCCCCCAAGCAATTTTGGGCCTTTTCGTTTGGTTCATTCATCATGAAATTGACAAGCAATGTAAAGGGCAACAGGCATTTTCAATATGTATGAACACACAGCAGAATAACTGAAAGAGTCTCTCCATGCCAATATGTTAAATTCAGCGAATAAACAGAGAAGTAGAAAAAGCTACGAAGTTCTACGACTGAACACTGGAGGTCAGATTTTTATGAAAACTGAGAAAGAGTCTCCTGAAAAGAATGAAAGCTGTAATACAGGAATAAAAGTAAAGAGTGGACACAGTGAATACAGAAAAATGTGACTTTATATTTAACTTTGTTGAAGCTTCTGAGTATTTTTCATAAATAAATGGTTTCTAATACACGAATGACTTACATACAAGACTTACATAATGGCCTTTTTTAATGGAATTCGAGGATGGTCTTACACGAGGTGATTTTGTTTTACAGAACTGTACAGACAGTCATGGAGTCTCTCCATGTTTTCTGTATTTTAGAGGGTGATTAGAGGAGGTCAGTATCTGCAGATCTAAGATCACGTACTGAAAGGTAAACAGACCGACACTCTGTGATGTAAGTGGTGCTTTAAGGTCATTCAGAGCCTTAAAAACTAGTAGCAGTGCAGTTCTTTTAAAACAGGAGTGATCTGATCTCTCTGTTTTGCTGTTGTTAGGATGCATGTTGCCGCATTTCGTATGAGTTGTAAGGGGTGGTTTTCTAAGGAAGTCCAGTGGGAAGATCATTACAGTGATCAACTCTGCTTGTAACAAATACATGAACAGGTTTCTCTGCGTCGCTCTGAGAGAGAAAAGGCCGAACGTTAGCGATATTTCTCAAAAGCTACTTTAGTGACTGTGTTTACATGCGGGATAAAACAGAGCTCAGAGTCTAAGATCACACCCAGGTTTTGTACTTCAGGTTTGGTATATGAAGCTAAAGAACCAAGTTTCTCTTAAAGCAGTTTTAATGCTTCAGTGTTAATATTACAGTACAGGGAACTGAGGTCCTTTGGTGTGAGCAATTCATTCCTACAGGTCTACCAGTCTCCAGCTAACGCAGTCTTTGATGCAGTGGTGTGATGGAGCAGTGGCATTGATACAGCTGATGCCAGTAAGCCATATAAGCTGACTAAGAGGCCATCAAGGACAGTAACTCTAGCAGCGCACCATCTACAGTAACAGACAGATATCACTGCCCAGTTTTATAGAGCAGTATGTGAGGTCAGTCCTACCCACACTGATTAGGCTTTATAAGGAACGACTTTACTGCCAGGACAGCACATGTTCTCATCGAGCTGCCTGGTATTCTGTATCCAGTATGTAGTGCTTGTACTATTGTTAATAGCATATATGTTATTATTCCAGTATGTGTAGCTGTTCTGGTGTTCAAACAAAAAGCTACTGAGTAAGAAGATTACAGTTTCTTCAAACAGGAAACAATATTTAGCCTCATTTTTGCCAGGTTTATGTTTCAAAGCAATATTGACAGGTTTATCTACATATCGTTCAGTTCTGTTTTTACTGTGTGAAAACAGGTTTACTTAAGCGTCTCCACTCCAGCAACATGGCTGTGTCTGATCCACTCGCACCTGCACAACACTCACTTCCAAGTCACTACCATGCAGTGCTGAGAATGATCCGCCACCCAAATGGTACCTGCTCAGTGGTGGTTCTGCAGGGATCCTGACCGTCAAAGAATGGGGTAAAGGAGGACAAACTGTGCAGAGAAACAGACAGACTATAAGGTGTAACTGGAGAACTACAATGTGCCATAGTAGGGCGGGCGATATGGCCAAAAATGTTATCACGATTAAAATGTATATCAGTCGATATCGATTCATCTCGCGATAAATGTCAAATCATTATTTCTTTCAAGTTTGAAGGCTGGTTTTCGCTCCTGAGTGGTTAATTGCTGTTTTAAACTACAACATCAGCTTAGTATGAACAGCAAACATTAGCTGGTTCAGTACGTCAATGATGGATCACACCAACTTACTGCCATCACTCCTACCATATCCATGTCAGAGCATATCACAGTATTCAGACAACACCACCAGGGCTGTCGCTAGAACGTGGAAGTGTGAGAATGCTCCATTATATCGAACATTTCTATCAAGGAAAGTTATATCGCGATAATTATCGTTATCCTTCTATTGCCCAGCCTTATGAAATAGTGTACCTACAATGACTGCAGAGACAAGGTAGGTCTACCGAGGGCTGAAAGATTCATTGTTTTAATATTGGAAAGTGAAAGATTTGAATTTTCAATTCACAAGAGCTTAAATTTTACTACAGTCCATATTATCAACAGGGATGCACCAATACCACCGTTTTCCTTTTCGATATCGATACCTGATCCTTAAGTATCGCAAGAACCGAGTACCGATACTAACTCTATCTAACCTAGTCCGGATATTCATACAGTTCCACTTTTTAAATATTTTATTTTGGTGAAAGCTGTGTTAACTCTGAGCTCTAACAATGAACACATATCATGTTTGAAGCAAAATATTCATAAGCCATCTCATCTTCCCTCTTGTACGTATCTTATGAAATATGGAAGTTAAGAAGTAAAGAATATGAAGGGTGCTAGTTCGGCACTGCCGGCAGCTCCATGGATTTTAAAAGTACATACTTGTACTACACCAAACAATCTAGAAATGCCTTAAGTAAGGCTGTAACTAACAATTTATCTACAAGCGAATAACCAATTGACTGTTATTGGATAAAATAATCCAACCGTACCAGCTTATAAATCCTGATATTTATACAGTTCCACTTTTTAATTATTTTATTTTGGTGAAAGCCGTGTTCTGTGTCACTAATAAAACATGAATGGCAACTTGTTTTACTATATATGTATATAAACATTTCAGAGACTTAAGAATAACTTCTTTTTGTTTATGTACTATATAAAATTAGCATTTTCTATTCTATAATTAGTAATAAGAACCATATTAATCACACAGAGCGCACTTCAAAATATTAAATACTTAAAAACAGAACTGAACAATATACAGGTAAACCTGTACTTGCAAGCACACAGTAGCTTCTGTAGCTCATCATAAATGGTGCTGAATGTTTTCACATCTGAATTTCGCAAGTCATTTGTGTCACTCCGTTCACAAGGGTTGGTGCAAATTCACCCGAATAACATAGAGATTGGTCTAACTTATTTACAGGCAGTTTACAATCAAAAGCATCCAACCAACCATGTGCTGTGAAAACAACAGCACCACCACAACAAACTGGCAGTCTGGCTCAGGGTTTAAGCCACAATCCAGAAAAACTGGACATTCTTTACTTCTTGCTCAAAATATGTAGATAAATACCTATAAATTAATAAAACATTAAATCACAATCAGAATATTTTTTTTCTGAAAAAAAAAAAATATATATATCATGATTAAATATTTTTCCCCAATCGTTCGGCTATGGGTATACCTAATAAAATGAGTGTTTTACCAGTTTGACGTTTCTATTGGTCTATTTTTAGTTTAAAAACATCAGTATTTATATGGTGATTCTCTTGCATGCTGTATTTATGATTTATCTTTGTGGTGCCCCATAAAATAATCCTTCTCTTCTCCAAGAGCCAAAACACGCCCTCATTATGATAAGATCCAGACACATCACTGCAGTCAATACTTCACAAAAGGTTATGCTGTGTTTTCTTTGTTCAGTTGCTAAATCCTCTCAGGGCGTAAGCTGCAACGTGCCCGTTGTTGTTTTCCCTGTTGATTTATTCTGGCTCTGATTCAAATGTTTTTATCATCCTCTTGTCATCATAAATGACAGTTCACTCAGAAATCCATGCAGAAGGGGAAAGAAAACAGTTTAATTAGCCTTTGCTTCCAACCTTGGAACTCTCAAAGACAGAATCAAGCCTACAACCAGCAAGCCAGACACTGATTACGGTCAGGGGGTTATTAAAGGCTCATTCTGATAGATGTTCATATATATTAATGATCATGTTCTTGTACACTTTGTAGCATGTCCAGCTACTATGTAGCATGACCAGGGCTGAACGATTAACCGCTTTTGTTTTAGAATTTGCTATTTGAACAAGTGCAAGAGCTGCAATTTTAATGATATCCTACATTATTCTACATACATTATATCCAGTGTTGAAGTCTTAACCCTGTAATGTTCTGATCAACCATTTGGTAGAGCATGTTTTGAGTCACTATGCATGCCACAAAGTGCAATCTCGACCGTTCGGTAGACGTGAATATTTTAAAAATTGTGGGACCAAAACACCATTTGTTTTTATTATTGGCCCAAACAAATAAAAAATACAAAAAAAATCCATTGTTTTTTTCTTGATGAGGACATTAAAGGGTTAAGCCTGAAAAAAATGGATGCACTGATTTTCTCAACAATATAAAAGGCCAGAGACCGGATTCACGAAAACCTTCTTAAGAAAAAACCTGAAGGTTCTTAAGACAAACACTAAGGAGCTCATAAAAACTTAGGAAGTTCTCAAATATTCTCTTAAGATAATCTTAAGATTTTCTTAAGAAAATCTTCATTGTTTTCTTATGTAAGCTATGGTGCATCTTACCCCATACCATAAATGACACAAGGCACATTTTTGAATTTTCATTAATTGTTATTTCCATTATTTAGTTTAATCCACTCTGAAGAGCAAAATGGGGGGAAAACATCAAACCAAGAGTTAAAAAAAAATTGCAAACAAAAACTGGAGGTTACGGTGGAAAAAACAGCCAACAGGAAAAAAAATCCTCCTTAGAAAATACAATAACTGTGGGGTGACGGCAGAAAGCAAGAGACGCGGATGGTCAGGAGTAAACTGATAAATTTAGATGCTCACCTTGTTAACTCTTAGACATGTGAGGCTACTGTAAGGTTAAGAAAACATTTAAGAACATAATATTTTCAAGAATTCCACTTGTTCTTAGAACTACTCTTAGGAAAATAGTTAAGAAAATAAGATAATTCTTAAGTAATTTTTAAAGAATAACATTTTTTCATAACTTTTTTCTTAAGAATGAAGTTAAGAAAAAACCCACATTTAAGAAAATTTTCTTTAAGACATTTTTATGAATCTGGTGCCAGGAGATTACGTTTATATAAATATATATATAATATATATATATTATAAAATAATCACATTTAAATAACAACTGCAATAATAATCAGAAAAACTGCAATTAGATATTCTCCCTAAATCGATCAGCTCCAAATATGACGACGTTATATTTCGTGTATGGTATAAGGTGCATCATATTAAACTGTTGTTTGCAGAGTTAAACATTCCACCATCGTGGAATATGTTACAAAATTTGTTAAAATATAATATACAAAAAATAAAATATACAAAAAGTGTTAAAATATAAATACAGTAATTCAACAGACAGAATCCCAGTCAACCAGAACCAGGAGTAGTGGGTAGTGGACTAGTCAACTTAAGAGAGGACAGTCCCAGTAACCAGGCAATAAACCCAAGGGCTTTGATAGATGAGATGCCTTTGGAGGTCAAACAGGCAGCAATATGGACCCACAGCGCCCACCAGTGGACGTGGCATCGGTGCTTCAGCCTCCTACAGACTGGCTTTCTGCTCTCCAGCCTCTGCCTGGCCAGTCACACACATTGCAGACAGCACTGGAGCCAAAGGTCTAAAGAGGCCCGTGGCAGACAGTGATGAGGCTGAGTGGATTCCTATTGGAGCCCTGAGGAATGCCCTGGGAGGTGGGGGTGGGAGAGTTAAGCACTTAAACAGGTTTCTGCACAGAGCCACGGAGCTACATGCCATACGCTAACAGCAGCATGCAGGAGTTAGAAGGCGGCTGCAGCTATTTTTGTCCGTTTTTCATGCTAAACATACTGGGTTGTCTTCAACGTTGATGTTCAATCAGTAAAAATATTAGCTGCTTAAAAGGGGGAGAGCAGTTTACTCATCTGATTGATCTAACAGACAATTCAGCCTTTTCAGTAAGCAAGCCAAGCAACTCAGAGTCCATCTACTGTATATTAATCATCTCGGATTAAGGACACTGATATGAGATCTGAACAGAGACCATACAAAATCAATTATTAGTATTTGAAAGGCAAAAATATTTCAAAGAAAAACAGCTTTATAAGTCCAAGGACAAAAAAAATTAACCTTAACCTCTTTTGCTCAGATTTTCCACCTGCTCAGTCTTAAGGTTTATTATTGAGTAAATGCATGGAATAAATCGCTGCTGTCCTTGTATCTCCATTTTTGTCGTTTCTCAGTTTTTGACATAATTTGAAAATGCCTGTTGTCCTTTACATTGTGTGTACATTTCATGACGAATGGACCAAAAGAAACGGCCCAAAATGACTTGGAAAAAAGTCTGGTTCCATTGACTTCCATTAAAAGTAAAGCATGTTTTCTCCTTCGCCTGTAAAGTTACCATTTTGGAAATAAAAAGTTTTGTTGTGACAACAGCGATGTGTAAAATGTTGGTGGGTTTTTCGTAAAAGCATCTCTCAAAAAATCTCGCAGAAAATATGTTGCACACAACCAGTTTTTTTCTTAAGATGCAGAAAAAACAAAGCCATACACTGTTAGAAATAAAGGTTCTGTGCAGGTACGTTTTTTTCCATCAAAGGTACAAACAATGCAAATGTTCCCTCAAAGGTACAACAGTGGTTTTAAGGTCTAACTGTGCACCTTAAATAAGTTTTTCCAGGTGAAAAGTTCGTATTTGTACCTTTTCATAACCGAATGTTTTAAAACAGAACAGTAAAATAAAAGCCTGGAGACGAGACGGGGTGTGTGGAGTCAGTACAGCTTAGAGAATATCATTACAGTGTATTATGGTTCAGTTATGTTCCCTGACTAAAGGTATTGAGATGTACCCTTGAGGGTCCCACCATAGTTACAAGAGGGGTGCTGCCCCAGTGACAGTTTAGTACCTTTATTTCTGAGAGTGTACCAGCCTTTACACTTCCCATAGTGCACTGCAGTTTGTTAGAGTGGCTGGATATCGCTGTTGTCGGAAACCTTGTATCTCCATTTTTGACATAATCTAAAAAGACTTGTTACCCTTTACGTTCTGTGTAAATTTCATGATGAATGGACCAAAAGAAACAGCCCAAAATGACCTGGAAAAAAGTCTGGTTCCATTGACTTACATTAAAAGTAAAGTATCTTTTTTCCTCCTCCTGCAAAGTTACCACTTCGGAGACAAGGTTTTCTTCCCACTACAGCAATATGAACATTCCAGAAACACATCAGCAATAAAAATTCACATCAAAGTTAGTCAACTTGACTAATCATTGCTACCCAAGCCTTAAGTTACCTAATTTACTGATGTGAAGTCTTCACCTCACAGTACAGCACTACCACGACGAGACTCGCAGGGACAGATCTTGTAAAGAGGACGTCTGGGAACAACCATGAGAGATTCTGGTCTAAACGTGGGTGGGAACAAACTGAGTTTGAAATTTCTGAACCAATCTGACGCCTCGAGAAGGCAGAGCTCAAAGTAAGAGATGCCATCGACGCTGTCCGAATGGCAGTGAACTTGTTTTGCTTGTGTTCTACAGCTCCACATCTTCACCAGCATGTTACGGAGCTCAAAAAGCACATCACCATGCATCTGCAGCATTACTGCACCTAGAAGCTCACAAGATGTCAGGTCACTCACAAAGCCCTCAGTGTTCCTACAGGCAGAAACAGCGACAGAAGTGTCCTTCTGCAAACAACTGACTTACAGTGGACAGAGCACAAGCCCCAGCAGTGACCCTCCATCTCCATCAGCGCCTCCCTTTCTCTCTCGCTCTGAGTCACATCACGACTGCATGGACAATGTCTGTTAGTGACAGCTTTTGTCTCTTTTCCACTGCTTTCTCTCTCTCTCTCTCTCCCTGAGCACTGAGTCACAGTGGTGTAATTACAGGCAGGCAGGCCCAAGGCGCCCCCCCACAGCCTGAAGTCCGGGCAGGGCTGAGTCACATGCTTGCAGGGGGGTTGGGGGGGGCATTTGGAGCTGTGGAGATGCTGATGTGTCAGGGAGAGATGAGGTGAGTGCAAATGCCCCAGAGACCTACTTTATACTGAAGCTAATGTCGTCAGACAGGGAAAGAAGGATGATGAGAGCATCCGGAACGGCTAATGCAGTTTACAGTAGACATGCACAATATATCGTTTTTTAACAGTTATTGTGATATTGGCTTTTACAGACGGCTGTAATATGAGATTCTATCTCAGGTCATGCAAAATAGTAACATCAGCAGAGCTGCAAAAAGTCTGGGCACCCCTGGTCAAGTGAACATATTTTGTTGATTTTCTAAGTGAAAGCCCAGTCCCATTTCACCCCTCACCCCCACCACTTAGCCCTTAGCCCTCTGTTTTGTGTGTTCACGTCTAGTATAAGGGTGTCCCAGTTTTTGTTGGGATAGAGGGGTAGGGCGAAGTGTTAGGGTTACATGACCCTCCAAACGGAGGTTTTTCAGAGGCTCCAAACAGAGCGTTATGAAAAAAAAGAAAAAACGGCAAGATGGCAGCACAAGAGACCAAAGAAACCCACAAATGTGAGAATTTTCTCAGAGATCACGATAACCTAATAGCATGCTAATGTCTCGGTAGCTAGCTAGCTAACCTTCCCGTTCCACCTTAAATAGTCCAGCAGTTCTGACGCCTGAAGCGCCAGAATGTAACTGCTGCACCATTTAAGGTGGAACGGGAAAACTCGAACAAGAAGCTGGTGAATAGCTGACTTCAGCTTCGTATCACCAAAGAATAAGCGCCTACAGAGCACCACTAGTAGCCTGTTAATGAAGTAATGTTTTTGTTTCTTTGTTTTGTTTTTTTTTAGGGTCCCATTTTGTAGGGCAAGATTTCAACCACTACCCCTTGGAACTGAGTTAGGGTGACACTCGAAACAAGGAGTAGAGGCAAAAAGAAGAAATGGGACTGGCCCTAAAACACATCCTCTAGAAAAAACACACTTTACATTACACACATGCACAATCACTGTTTATTTACTGAATTTAACACACTGTGGGGAAAATAAATAAAACTAAAATGTAGCCTGTGCAAAAGTTATGGCACATTTTATGTTTCATTTTTTCCCCCAATATGTTAAATTTGGCAAATAAATAGAAATCGTGTGCTAAATGTGTTAAACTTCACCTACAAAATCCACAAAATATGTCATTTGAACTGGGGTGTTTAAACTTTTACATGTATGTGGAAATATTTCCAACAATATGCAGACAAATTGCAGTACAGTGCAAGATGTGCAACTCAGAGTTATTGTTCTGTAGTTTAGCATGTCTAGAACATGAAGATAAATAGACTAAACAGGTTCTTATGCTGTTTCTATGCAAGCTGTAGGCATATTTTTAATACTATTCATTTAAAAATGAGATATTTGAATGAAAACCATTAGAAATGGTTAAATGGGGAATTCCCCCATTGGAATCACATCAGAAGAGTCTGAATGACTGTTTACATCTCATTTAAATTATTCAGAAATTGTCAAAAATTGTTGAAATCGCACTTTAATAATTTTAATAATATAAAATCTCCGATGGAGAACAAGAGCTGATATGTTAAATTTAGGGATTCCAGACGACTACAGTGTACCCATTTGGGCGGTCTGTCTCCAGTAGCACTGAAAGATGAATCGTTTTTAGATGGAAATCGCAATTTGAAAGAGCACATTTTTTTATTACGGTCTATATGATCAACAATTTTAAGTGGGGATTATTTATTAATTATTTATGAATTATACGGGGTTCGTGAACTGCCTTTAGATGTGCCAGACCAATCAAAAGCAACCAAACACTCATGTGCTGTGACATCACAACTAACTGGTACATATGCTGTATCTTCTGCTCTAGGTATGATGCCTCTTCATAGCCAAAATAACAGGCCTGGATCACAATTTATGCAATTAGACATCTTCCCCAAATCAATCAGCCCTGGTCTTAAGGATTTTAGGGACTCACACAGCTAAACTGATGACAAAACTGTAAAAAAATTTAAAAAATAAATCAAGCAACCTGTTTAAAAAGCAGTCAGACAAAATAAAACTGTGTGGAAATTGGGTTTGACTAACATGAACAACTCAACAATTCAGAAATGCTGACTCTATTGTCCCATTTTTAGTAATGGTGTCAGCAGGTTCCAGCACAGATGCTCCATTCATCACGAGGGGAAGGCCGTGACACTGTCACGCTAAAGGAATCTCCCCATGTCTCTCTCTCTCTCTCCAGAGCTACACTCCAAGTCCACTACCATCAAAATAAAATACGAGGGACGTGGGTGAGGTCACTGGTTTTTACGGCCAGGAGGCAGTGTGAGTGAACTGGACTTGAAGCGTTTTATGTGCTTGCGAACTGAAGACCAGTCAAACCCCTGAAGTCATGGATGGAGTGATAAACTATGAGGTCATTTCCTTGCATCGTGTAAGACGCTTGCTCAAGCGAAGCATTATCACATTAGCATGAGAGCGGCTAGCACATACCAAACACGCAACGCTGGTGGTGTTAAATATGAACACGCACTCTCTGTGATCACATATTGTGGTAGGAAGAAGCTGAAGGACTGGAGGAAAAAGGACAATCAGATAAAATACTACTGGGTCCAGAGTAGTGAGTGGCAAAAATCACAGTTTTGGTACAGCGTATATACAATGTATGTCCAAAAGTACCCAGACACCCCTTCTAATGTGCATCTGATGCTGATGCAGTTGTTCAGTTGCACACAAACAGCTCGTACAATCCCCACCGAAAAGCGCTGACCGATAGAATGGGACGCTCTGAAGCAGAATGAGCCTGAGGTCACCGTGACTGATGCCAAACGTGAGTTAGATGGGTATAAAGCCCCCCAGCACTTGGGCTAGGGAGTTGCGTTCTTTGGAGTGATGGAGCTCCGTCACTAATGTTTTTGCAGCTGAATTCAATCAAATCCTCACAGCAATGTCACAACATCTACCCTGAAAAGTAAAGGCTGTTAGTGCAGCAAAGAGGGGACAAACTCCCTATTAATACTCTTGATTTCAGAAGAAAAGCTGGATGTGCAGGTGTCCAAACTCCTCTACATAAATATGGCATTTTTCTGCACAATTTATTTTAACACATCAAAAAAACAGTTATACATTTATGGTTTTTGTTTCCCCATTTGTGAAATTATAGTGCACTTATTTTCACTTTTGACAGGGAGCAGCTAAACATTTGACAGTCATGCTCAGATCTACAACCTGCTGGAATCTGGAATTCCAGGATTCCAGCTGGAATCATACATGCTATGAGTACCAGCTTTTGTTTCTTGTTTTCTGCAGTGAACAAAATAAGCGAAGTTTCTTCTCCAAATGTCACTGGACACTCTGAATTACAAGGTCATTAAGTAGGCAAATTATACATGCAAGCTAATACTGCTGCACCTTGAACCGACACACCAAAATACCAAAATATCCCAAACAAACCAGTAACCTTTGTCAAATGAGGTGGTTAATTTGTTCAAGGTATTACTCCTTAATGAAAATGGAGACAGGACAAATGCACTGGATTTGGAACATGTTGATTTTACCACAGGTTGTGATGGTGTTCCTTTCTCCCCATAGAGAAACACTGTTTAGACCTGGATTTCACCTGGACTACAGAACGACACTTGACTACAGACGGTCTATAGATGGGCTTTTGTGCAGAGATGCACGCACAACTACGGGGCAGAAAGCACCAGAAAGCGACACTCTTCAATGCATAAAGCAACAATGACGAGTTGTTGTCCAGTAAACTGCACCAACCACAGAGAAGATGTTTGGAGAATGTTTACTATCCTGAGGGGATCACATCCCTTTGCCAAACATCATACAAGATTATGGGCCCAGGCTATCAAGAAGAGTGGACTGGGGTCCCGACGGTCCCAAAGGCAGCGAAGGTCTGTGCAGCACCCACGTCGTGTCTGGATGTAGTGTTTACTGATGGGGTGATCAGCTATCAACACATACGAACTGTAGTTTTAATACAGGTAGCATTTTCTGACACGGTGATTAAGACAAGGCTGAAGTCAGGTTCCTACTCGCCAGCTTCTTGTCTGAAATTTCCCATCCCACCTTAAATAGTGCCTGAGTGGGCAATGGCCTAAGGTGCCACAATGTAACTGCTGCACCATTTAAGGTGGAACTGGAAAATCTAAACACCAAGCTGGCGAATAAAAAGCCGACTTCAAAACATTCTACCAACGGTCAAACGTAGAGCTTTACCTTTAAATATACGCTACAGCAGGTCATTTCAAAAGGGACCTGATTTCCTAGCTGATCTTGACAGTCGGCTATTAGCTAACATTTTACATGATGCTATATTAAAATACGAATGAAACACAAATGAACAGAACTCTGAAATGGCATTTTATTACAACACGAATTCACAAACAATGCAAAATCTATGTCGATTACAACAGCTGACTTATTTTACAACCTTGTGACCGGCTAAGTTATCACAGCAGTTTAGCCCCCTGGCTGTGCGCACACCCAGCAATGTTTGTAAACAGGAATCCCATTTATAAAGAGCATACATTGCTATTTCCAGTGTGCTTCTCTCCAATGCGAGACAGACAGCATGTTATCCATCCCAATTTTATCCACAAAGAATTTCAACAATAACTTCACCTTAAATCCGTGCACAACGTTCAACCGCTGTGATGGTTAATCCACACGACCTCTCAGTCTGTACAGAAATAGAGCAGAAGCCATGATTAATGGATAATGACTCTCGGCACAACGTAACGTGTGCAGTGAGGGAAGACGCCCCCGGGCACACAAAGGCATCGCTAGCTGTTACTGCTCAAATGTGCACAGCTTGTCAGAGGAGCTGCTGTGTGTGTGTGTGTGTGTGTGTGTGTGTGTGTGAGCGCATGTGTGTGTGTCTGTGTCTTAACAGGCCAAAGAGCTAATTAGCGCAAAATCAGAGCAGATGTGGAATCTCACCCATCAGAGAGTCAACAGATTTCTGACCCTCGCGTGTGTTTATGTTTATGAGTATTCAGATGGCTGGTTAGGCTGACGTTATGTGCTCACGGTAACAGAAACAGCACAGCGTTCAAACTCAAACTCACTATAAAAAAGTCTTAGGTTGTACTAAGAAACAAATGCAACATCCATCCATCCATCATCTAAACCGCTTATCCTTCTGGGTCGCGGTGGGGTGTTGGAGCCTATCCCAGCTGTCACTGGGCGGAAGGCAGGATACACCCTGGACAGGTCGCCAGTCCATCACAGGGCAGACAGACAGACAAACATATTCACACACTCACTCACACCTAGGGGCAATTTTAGCATGTCCAATCAGCCTGACTGCATGTTTTTGGACTGTGGGAGGAAACCGGAGTACCCGGAGGAAACCCACGCAGACACGGGGAGAATAACTGGACTCTTCTGGATTTTCAACAGAGGATCATTAACAATAACAATCAGTACACACTGGAGAATTTGGCTCAATCCCATTTCACCCCTCACCCCTACCTGGAGCCCTTAGCCCTCCATTTCGGGTGTCCCGATTTTTGTTGAGATAGAGGGGTAGGGCGAAGTGTCAGAACCACAAGGCCCTCCTGGCTGCGCAAGCCACCAAAGAAACCCACAAACCTGAGTATTTTCTCTGTTAAAAATTACAATAACCATTTATTATAGTTTAACCATTGTTATAGTTTAATGTTGTTTCAATGTATGGTATACATTACGGTCCTTTTCTTCATTAAAGGCATAAAATCACTAACAGTATGCTAATGTCCCGTTCCACCTTAAATAGTCTAGCAGTACTGACACCTGAAGCGCCAGAATGTAATTGCTGCTCCATTTAAGGTGGAACGGGAAAATCTGAAGAATTAGTGATAATAAATAATCCCCCCCCCTCTTTGAAGCCATATGATTCCCTAAATGTAACCAAAGCCCAGCAGTGAGGAGCTGAACTTTACCCTCCTCTGCTGTCACTGCAGACTGGCAGGGTCGCCTACAGAGCAGCGCTAGTAGCTGTTAATGAAGTAATGAAGTAATGAAGTTCTTTTTATTTGAGGGTCCCATTTCGTAGAGGAAGATTTCAACCACTAGGAGACACTCGAAAACAAGGGGTAGGGGTGAAAATAAGAAATGGGATTGGGCCTTAAAATACACTGGAGAAAGTGTCTTCTGACAGAACCTGCATGTGAGGACCTACTCCAAAATGTTTGGCATCAGTAGCGCTGTGCAATATATCGTCTACACCAGTATAGTAGGGCTGCATAATGAATTGTACTTGTTTTAGTGTATTACCCCAGAAAACTGCAATCAAACCTTTAGAAATTATATACAATCGTGTAATGAACATTTTAGATGCAAAAAAAGCCGGTCAGTTTCCAACACTGTCATGTATTACAGATAAAAACATTATTACAGCTTAAAATTTTACTAGATGTGCAAACGCTAGACTTGTATGTAAATGTTTGCATAATCAGGCTCCACATGTTCTGACATGGTGCAACCTCTTCAGCCTGCGGGTTCTCAAAGAGGTGCTGGTACAAGAAACTGAAAGGTTCCTTATCCCAAAACAACCCTTGGTCAACTGACATAGTACAGGTTAACATGTGGAATTCACTTCCTAATAAACTGAACAGTTAAAAGTACCTAAAAACAGCCAGTTTTGTAATCATGCATAAATTTCTGTTCACATTTCCAAAATTTTTACATTTTTATTTTCTAACCCTTTGAGGCAACAGTGTCTGTGTTTAGATGCAAAGATTTTTGCCAATCGGATTGAATACATTCCGATTTTAGATCAAGACTGAAGCGTTTATATGGTCAGCTCTACTCAACAATCTGATGGAAATTTCTGTGCACACTACAAATCTTACATGCACACTATAAGTAATCTGATCCAAAATAACATGCATGCGTAGAGAACCACTTAGTGTAGATGTTACCATGACGACAAGCATCACGAGTCCAGTCCGAGTGAGATGAGCAGCAGTGAGCAGCGCTTGTGTTTTTAATGACTTTAAAATGATGTCAGACTCAGGAAAACGTCCTTCACATGTCCTTATTAAAGAAGGCCGAGAGGAAGACGTCGTGTTCTGAGACACATAAGCTGGACGTCCGTCCCACCGCCGTCTTTTAAAGATCAGAGCATAAACTTCGTCTCCTCTGCAGACCAGTTTCTGCTCCGCCATGTTGATCGGTATAAACTTTCACTATGACGCGACGAACATGAGCAGAACGCACTTAAACTTTCCGACAGGGAATGTAATCAGATACAGGAGTTTACACAGATATTATTGTTCTATTTAACAGATTATTTACCGGATTACCCACCTTATTCAAT
Organism: Colossoma macropomum; assembly: GCF_904425465.1. Taxonomy (NCBI): domain Eukaryota; kingdom Metazoa; phylum Chordata; class Actinopteri; order Characiformes; family Serrasalmidae; genus Colossoma; species Colossoma macropomum. The sequence continues at coordinate 46,156,053 of NW_023494787.1, forward strand.
CGGATAGAAACTGTATTCCGAATGGCCTCAATCAGACTAGTCTATTTCAACTGAGATGTATACATGAACGTTTTGTATTCTGACTGAGCTGTTAGTCAGATTATTAACAGATTATTAGTCTGACTGTAAACATGGCTAGTGCTTTACTAAAGGCCCATCTAGAAACAAAATACTAAAACGTGGTGTATTGTTATAAATGATAGAATATCTTTCCATTTGGTGTAATATGAAAAGAAATCGCATAAAACAGAACAAAACATTTCAATCAAAACAAATTATATCATCTAAGTATGCTGTATATGTTTGTATTCCTTCAGTATTGATACATTCATTTCATTAATGCCAAATTAAATATCATCAATTAGCATTAAGCATTTGGAAAACATCACAATAGTGAACATCACTATAACCCACCACTAAGAATCAGTACGGTCGTAAACAGTAGCCAAAGACTTGTTTTTTGTTTTCTCTGATGAGAACAACAGAAAAATGGTCCCAGAAATGGAGACGAAGGAACAGAGGTTGAGCAGAGTGAACAAGTGAAGGTACCCTTGAGGAAAAAGGATAGAGAGAGAGAGAGTGAGAGAGAGAGAGAGAGAAGGGAGATACAGGGGGACCTTGGCGTTGAGAGAGGGGGCCGGGACGAAAAGGGATGCATGTCTCCTTATCTCCCCACACACCTGCAGTAATTTCACACTGAGCTGTACCAGCACTCTGCAGATGAGTTTCAGTGCCTCCGGCCTCTCCAGCAGCAGCGCGAAACATCTATAATCACCGCACGTGCGGCACCTACTCAGCAGAATGTAAGCCTATCAAACACACTGACCGTGAAACAGTGTGAAAGGACCTGATTGGACCATGGGGGAATCTGTCACCCAATTACAAACATTCTGAAAAGACAAGGACAAAGTGATTTAGTTTCCTGGTGCAAATCACAGACGTGATATATCTACAATTATAAAAAACAGGGGTAGTGAACGACCGAGGCCTTTTAAAAGTTCACATATGAATACTGAAGAGCTGGCGCAAAAGAAGCTCTGCAACTTGCCCTTTAAATATCAGCAGCCTGCTCAGTCAAAATGTTCCCTCTGTCAATACAGTTGAGCTCTCGACTGGACCAAACCGGCTCTGCTCAGTAAAGATCGCATAGCTCTAAAATAACCTGAATCGTTTCTATGATAGCAACCTGGGCTGGAAACTCTTTTTGCCCACAGCTCTTCTGTGTTCACTGCGTCACTGAGTGCTTTGGATAAATGTTTCTGGAACCTTGAGTGGAAGGAATATGCAACAATATTTTTTTAACCTACAGCGACCGAGATTTGAAACAAGCTTTGCGAAATCCCAGAAAAACAAGCCATCAAAAACAGTCTCCTTCCCCTAATCCCAAGCAGGGGAGTGCAATCAGGAGAACAGTTGGCCCTCCCTTCTCCTGACCCACAAAATAAAGGAGAGAACAGGAGGATGTATGTGATCACGGAGGCTCTGCTGAGAGAACCAAAGACGTTGGGTAAATTTAGCTGCAGCTTCTCCTCAGCTTTTACTCGGCTTTTACTTCCAGCCTCCTCCACAGATCCGGAGCTGGACGTTTCCCTCAGTTTGAGAAGTGTCATCTGCTCTTCACACCCTGCTTAGCGCTAAGCTTCTTAGAGTCATCAGGAAAAGAGCTCAAAAACGGGGCAGAGTCAGATATGTGTCCTTAAGACTAGACCATGTGTAGCTAGCTTAGCACTAAGCACTCAGGAAAGTGACTGAACTTCAAGTCAGGTATGGAGAGAGCATTCAGAATGCAAGAGTGCACTTCTGAACCAGTGCTGGACATGGGAAACTTTGAAGGACACCATCAAACAGAGCTACACATACACCGTACAGTTCTGTGTGCTCCCCAGGGCAATCCACCCTGATCGTTTACAGTCACCACCTCACCCTGTGGTATAGAAATGATTTGGCAGTTTAGCCGATCTCAGAGTTGAGAGGTAGAAAACAACAGCATGAAGTCAGTCAGCAATAGTTATAATTATAATAATTCTATAGTATTACAGTTATACACCAATCAGGCATAACATCATGACCACCTCCTTGTTTCTACGCTCATTGTCCATTTTATCAGCTCCACTTACTATATAGGTGCACTTTGTAGTTCTACAGTTACAGACTGTAGTCCATCTGTTTCTCTGCATACTTTGTTAGCCCCCTTTTACCCTGTTCTTCAGTGGTCAGGACCCCCCACTCACTGTCCACTCTGTTGGACACACCTGCACTGTTGGTCCACCTTGTAGATGTAAAGTCAGAGACGATAGCTCATCTGCTGCTGCACAGTTTGTGTTGGTCATCCTCTAGTCCTTCAGCAGTGGTCACAGGACGCTGCCCACAGGACGCTGTTGACTGGATATGTTTGGTTGGTGGACTATTCTAAGTCCAGCAGTGACACTGAGGTGTTTAAAAACTCCAGCAGCACTGCTGTGTCTGATCCACTCAGACCAGCGCAACACACACTAACACACCGCCACCACGTCAGTGTTACTGCAGTGCTGAGAATGATCCACCACCCAAATAGTACCTGCGCTGTGAGGGTCCATGGGGGTCCTGACCACTGAAGAACAGGGTAAAAGGGGGCTAACAAAGTATCAGAGAAACAGATGGACTACAGTCTGTAACTGTAGAACTACAGAGTGCACCTATATAGTAAGTGGAGCTGATAAAATGGACAATGAGCATAGAAACAAGGAGGTGGTCACAATGTTATGCCTGATCGGTGTATACTAAATATAAAGATACGACATGCTATGAGACATATAGCAGGGCCTGAAGCAGCTGAAGCCAGAACTTAGATCAGCGAAAGATGAAAAGCAAGGAGCTAAAATGTTTGATGTAGTGCAGCCGTCACGTCCTTGTCAGAGGGAGCTATTTGCCACTTGTGAAATAATAATAATAATTACAAAGACTTCGCTCAAGTGTTTCGTAGCTGGAAATCTATTTTGGATGCAGTTGGAATGATCGATCTTTCATAAATAAATAAATAAATAAATAAATAAAAATAGTACACTACAAAAGCAAAGATGTAAACAAATGTACATGATCTGATCAAACTACTAAAAGCTGCATTTACACATATGTAATGAATTACAACCACTGAAAGCCTCCTTTCCTCCACCATGATGAAAGCGTGAAGGTTAGTCACAAGTCGGAAACTCGGGCACCAGGACTGCTGGTGTAGAACCAAACATAGAGCCAAGAGGAGCCTTGGCTAGGCCCTGTACTTTAGGGGGCATACAGATGTGCCGCAATGGACTTCTGATGTCACACGTCATTCCTGTTGTTAGGACAGATCTAAGCAGATTTTCTGAATAGGAAAAAATAATGCCCCTTCCGAAACTCACACTTGCTGCATCCTGTGGTAAACAAAAACGTTCCCAACTCTCCATGTTTTGTCCTATGTACCTTCCCACCAACGTCGAGTCCAGTGAAATCCTTCATCTAAAAGTACGTCATTCAGCGTGATCACATGCAGTGTTATTGCTGTTTAAACTTGTTCCATGAAGTTGAAACAGGTATAAATGTTGCAGCTAAGTTTCAAGTGAGTTGCAGAACAATTTCCATTGTGCAACTCAAGTGCAACTCAGTTTCACCTAGGTTTCGAGCAAGCAAAGTTGCATGGAATTTTTGCCAAGTAAAGCCAGCCCCAGCTTGCATGTAGCAACATCCGCATTTTGCCTCCTTAAGAACCTCGTAGCGCGTTTTTACGATAATTCCAACTGCAAATGAAAGCAGCATAACACCATGTAGTTATTCGCCTGTATGTTTCAGATGGTTAATATACGTGTTTGCAACACATATTAATACATACATTAATATATGTGAGCAGGCAACAACATTCCAAAGCTACTGCTGTTCCGAATGCACTTGGAGCTTGTATGAGGCATCCTGTAAGTGAGAAGCGCTAAATGCAGGTGCGGGTGGTGATTCCCACAGGAGCTGAGAGGAACAGGAGCTATTGTGTTGGGGCCCACCCAGCCAGGCCACACTTTATAGCATAAACGTATTTCCTACTGTTCGTTACGAACACTCGGAAAAAACAAATGGCACACCCAGCTGGAAAGCCTTAGCCTTGCCTGGATGTCCTCTAGTGGAAAAAACTAACAAAGAGGAAAAAATGAGATTTCTGACCAGGTCATTCTACAGCTTTTGAGATCTTCTGATAATAATGGTTGGCAGGTCACACAGTATTTTGACTTGAATTGCTTGAATATTCTTGTTCATCTTTAAAGCAAACAGAAAAAATGAAGTTTATATGATCTTTTCTTAACCCAAACAGAAACCCCTAGTTCAGAGGTCTTTAATTCAAATTCAGGTCCAGCCAAAGAAACTTTCCTCAAGCCAAAGTCCGGAACATCATAATGTCTAATTCGCATTGTGATTCAGTGCCATATAACTACTACTTCAGTATACAGTATATCAACATGTTATATAGTCAATAACTGAATGTCAAATCAAATAAAGTACAATTCAGTCATATTTCAACAATATTTATTGTCAGTTTTCTCTTTTTAGAGCACGACATGTAAAATAATCTGGCTCACTTTCTTCTCCAACTGCTGTCTGACCTCGTCCCTCCCCTGCGTCTGCGTCACTCACTCAAGTCTCAGTGCTCATCGTAATGCACAGATCTGATTGGCTGAGTAGCGTCACGTGTGATATTTACAACGCATGCGATTGGTCTGTGAGTCTCCCGGGCCGCTAAAGCGGGACCATAAAGGCTAGAAATGTTACGCCGATTAAAATAGGACCACCCAATCGAATTAAACAATTCTCCATAGTTTATCGGTTATAGGTCCAGGTCCGCATAGGACAGCGTCTGGGTCAGGACTCGGTCCGCGGTCCGCCTATTAGTGACCTCTGCCCTAGCTGATCGGCCAAGACATGTTCGGTGTCCCAAGTTTGCTTCTTTAGTTTTGCGCTAGAGCTACAAGACGAATGTAGAGAACAAGAAATGGAAGCTTATAAATGGACACAGATATGGACAAATTTCAGGCTTCAAGGCAGCTTCCACTACTTTTTTGTTGCATAACAAGCTTTTGTCCTTTTTATTGATTACAGTATGTAATACAGTGTCCAAAACCACACACACAAGTCTGTTTGAGATTACTTAATAACTCGACACAGTTTCAAGTAAAAGTATGCTAATCTGGTGCTATGCTACAGATCTGGTGCAAAACTAAAGAAGCACTGGGCAAATTTTCTTTTTCTCTGAACTATCACTTTAAATCCAAGCCTTGCTCTACGCATCCTTTCCTATGAGTCCTCCCTTCCCCCTCCTCCACACAGCCCTACTATTAGCCCTGGGACACAGGTAGAGGCGGAAGCAGCTGGCTGTGAAGAGTGGCCTTGCGGGCACTGCAACGCTGAGCTCCACAAACTCGACTTCCTGAGGAGGGTCTTTAATGCCGGACAGGCTGCCAGCGTAAGCAAGAGGGACAGAGTGGTCTTTAAGCCATCAGCAGGAGGGATCAGCCCGCAGGACAGTGCGAGGTGTTCACACAGACAGACAGAGAGTCGTCTAGCATGAAACCGTACCCCCTCCTCCACCCCCACTCCATAAAACAGCCATTCATAAGCAGCTATGAAGTGCCACACTAAGCTAGGTAGCCTGAGTATTTACAGGTTTGAATACTCTGCCTGTCAAAAGTCTGGGGAGCATGTTTACTTTGTCAGTTTGCAATAACGCAAAGGGGAATTCCACCAATTATTCAAAATATCTGCAGAATTCATTGGTTCATTTGTAGAGAAACTTACCGACTCCAATTTCTTTACATTGGTGGTGATGGCAACCTGGAGTCCTGATGTGTACAACACAAATATAGCCATTTTATTTACTATCTAACTACCAGCGAACCTACATGTGTCTTCTGACTTTTTATTTGTAAAGCTGATGGTGGCAAAATAGCGGTAAATCTGAAAAAAGAGCTTCCTTTGGGGACTATTTTGCCTAACAACACCCTTTATGTATCCCCCCACCTTAAATAGATTAAAATAAATCGATTAAAATACATTTTAGACCATAAACTTTGTCCCAGGCTGGGTATTCATATATATTTCATGTAATAAATTTATGTAAGGGAGCTTTTAGAGGTGGATGTCTGGTTCCTATCACCACCACTGTGAACAACTGTGACTCCGTAAGTTTCTCTAGAACGAAGCATTTCACGCCAAACCACTCTGAATGACTTCGTTTACATCTTAACCATTTATTTATGCAGAAATTTTGAAAAATCAGAGGAGTTCCCCTTTAGTCTATCAAATAGAAAAGTATTTTTGTTGCAAAAACTGCAAACTGAAAGGTCAACAAAAAAGTACTGCCACACCCCTCATATGCTGTGATATATTACCTTTCATGGGTTTACTTTTTAGACTGCCAGTGGGGCAGTAGGGGTAGGAAATACGATATTTATAGTTACTGTGATAAATTATGTCGCAGCATGCTTTTTATGTAACAGGCAGTGCTTAAAGAACAATGACCAGCTGCATGTTTCAACACAAAAAGAGTCGTGTCGTCCATATTAGGAACTGCTGGTCTAAGTTGGTTTACTCTATGGGAAAAATGAATGGTGTTTTCTCCGCCATCACACTCTAAGGCCCAGTCCCATTTCACCCCTCGCCCCTACCACTTAGCCCTTAACCCTCTGTTTTGCGCGTTCACGCCTAGGAGTAGGGTGTCCCAATTTTTGTTGAGATAGAGGGGCAGGGCGAAGAGTTAGAGCTTCATGTCCCTCCAAACGGAGGTTTTTCAGAGACTCACTCCAAACAGTGAGTTATGAGAAAAAAAGAAAAACTGGCAAGATGGCGGCGCGAGAGACCAAAGAAACACACAAATGTGAGAATTTTCTCCGTTAAAAAAAATCACGATTCCGTTGTATGATCTTAGTTTAATGTCGTTTTAATGTATTATGGTCATTTTCTTCATAACAAGCATAAAAAAATATCGCCAATACCAAGCTAATGTCTCGGTAGCTAGTTAGCTAACTTTCCCGTTCCACCTTAAACAGTCCAGCAGTGCTGACGCCTGAAGCGGCAGAATGTAACTGCTGCATCATTTAAGGTGGAACGGGAAAATCTGAACAAGAAGCTGGCGAATATCTGACTTCAGCTTCGTATCACCAAAGAATTAGGGGTGGGAGATGATAAATAATTGTCTTATGTCTTAGGGTGACACTCGAAAACAAGGGGTAGGGGTAAAAAGAAGAAATGGGATTGGACCTAAGGCAAACAAAAATGTTCCAAAGTAGATACATTTTGGCATACAGAAATTTCTCCCCTCTCTCAATTACGAGGTCATTCAAGAGTTGAAATATGAATGCTGCTACATGCAAGCTGACACTGCTGGGCACTGAACTGACATCATAAGACTGGCAATCTCAGCAAAGCACCCCAAACAAACCGGCAAGCTTTATCAAATGTGGTAGTCAAGTTGATTTGGCCATTTGGCTACAGTTTGGGTAACTGTTGGTATATAATACTGTTGGAGTATAATAGTTGACATACTTTAATGCGATGGCATTTCAATGTGCAGGAGTTTTAGCTTAGTAGCATGGATGTAGTACTAGTACTAGCAGCACTACTACTAAACGGCCCCATAAATCAGAGGATTCAGTGACACTCAGACCAAAGTGTGCACAGGTTTGGATCAGCAGCCACGTTTACACACAGCCTGATAATCTGTTAATAATCCGACTAATAGGTCAATCGGAATAGAATCCGTCCATGTAAACACCTCAGTCGGAATAGACTAGTCCGATTGAGGCTATTCAGAATATAATTTCTATCCGATTGAACGAAGTGGTTAATCCTGTAAATAATCCGTTAAATAGAAGAATAACAGCCGTGTAAAAGTCTGTATCTGATTACATTCCCAATCGGAAAGTTTAAGTATGTTCTGATCGTGTTCGTCACGTCATAGCGAAAGTTTATAGCTTTCAACATGGCGGAGCAGAAACTGGTCTGCAGAGGAGACGAAGTTTATGCTCTGATCTTTAAAAGACGGCGGTGGGACGGACGTCCAGCTTATGTGTCTCAGAACACGACGTCTTCCTCTCGGCCTTCTTTAATAAGGACATGTGAAGGACGTTTTCCTGAGTCTGACATCATTTTTAAGTGATTAAAAACACAAGCACTGCTCACTGCTGCTCATCTCACTCCGACTGGATTCAAATGATGCTTGTTGTCATGGTAACATCTACATTAAATGGTTCTCTACGCATGCGCATAATTTTGGATCGGATTACCTGTAGTGTGCATGTAAACTATATAAACACCTCAATCTTAATCTATAATGGGAATGTATTCAATCAGATTGGCAAAAATTTTTTGCATGTAAACGCACTAAAGGTGCGGCAGCTGGGATTTTCTAAAACGCTGCTCAGTTTTCCAGTAGAGGAAAAATACTTTGACCCACAGTTCCTAATATAGGCACAACACCAACTACAGAATGACACACTACTTCAGAGGTCTAGTCGTCCTGTTTAACTGGATTTAGGAGAGCACTATGTAAAGTTTTAACAAAAAAAAAAATTATCATAATTTTTGATAAGTATAATGACGTGTATTGTGTATCATGAAAATGTCTTCAAGTACTGTGACGTATTTTTGCTGTATTGCCGACACCAGTCATGATAAAAAGAGTTTCAATATGTGCTTTTAACAATAGTTTGGAAAAAGACACAGAAAACAGCTGCTCTTCTCATCAGGGAAGACACCTGATTGATGAACGTAAAGCTTAAAGTTAACAAAACCTTTGCAGGTAGTTTTCATTGTTCACAATAATTAAGAAAAACGAAAAATCAAAACTTGCTCAAAAGAACTCAATAGACGGTAAGGTGACAGGCAAGGTGTCACTAATTGAAACAAAACAAGCGCGCCATACGCCTGCAGCAGAGATGGGACGTGCAAATCTTTTTCTGACAGAAAAAGAAAACTGAAAATAAACAAACAAGCAGGGGAGCCACGTCGCCCTAAGCACTGAGCCCAGATCGCATCCCTAAAAGAAACATTTGTCTAAGATGTTTGTGTGAAGATGTTTGTGTGAAAATCTTGAGCGGTATAACTGCAGCTAGATCCGCTGAGCTCCTGCTGAATGGAGCATTCATCAGCCTGGAAACTGTAACTACAGTCGTATTAGGGAGAAGTGGAGCCTTTCCATCACACAGCCTCTCAAAGGGCTCGCTGTTCTCGCTCTGCCATAGGTGGTCCTCAGCTGCTGCCATTAAAGCGATAGTTTGGAGACATTTTGCCCATTTACCCCAAACATAGTTGACCAGACAAGACACGTCTGGGTGTTTGGTCTGTACGTTTTGCACTGGAGCTTCGAGGCCAATGTAGCTAAAAAGCAATGGAAGCTTGTACCCCACCAAGATGGTCACTACTACTGCTTCTATCTTTCCTTATTTCTACGCTCATTGTCCATTTTATCAGCTCCACTTACTATATAGGTGCACTTTGTAGTTCTACAGTTACAGACTGTAGTCCATCTGTTTCTCTGCATACTTTGTTAGCCCCCTTTTACCCTGTTCTTCAGTGGTCAGGATCCCCATGGACCCTCACAGTGCTGGTATTATTTGGGTGGTGGATCATTCTCAGCACAGCAGTAACACTGATGTGGTGGTGGTGTGTTAGTGTGTGTTGCGCTGGTCTGAGTGGATCAGACACAGCAGTGCTGCTGTAGTTTTTAAACACTGTGTCCACTCACTGTCCACTCTATTAGACACTCCTACCGTGTCCGTCCACCTTGTAGGACGCTGCCCACAGGACGCTGTTGACTGGATATTTTTGGTTGGTGGACTATTCTCACTCCAGCAGTGACACTGAGGTGTTTAAAAACTCCAGCAGCACTGCTGTGTCTGATCCACTCAGACCAGCGCAACACACACTAACAAACCACCATCACGTCAGTGTTACTGCATTGCTGAGAATGATCCACCACCCAAATAGCACCTGCTCTGTGAGGCTCCATGGGGGTCCTGACCACTGAAGAACAGGGTAAAAGGGGGCAGAGAAACAGATGGACTACAGTCTGTAATTGTAGAACTACAAAGGGCACCTATATAGTAAGTGGAGTATTATATAATAAGCACATCTATTTGAAAGTGTAATAACTGGATATGGTTTGAGGGAAGCGAATGATGCACATTGCACAATGCTAACTGGTGGGTGGTCCTAAGTTTTCATTACATGTTAGCTACATCAGCCTCGTAGCTCCAGTGCAAAACGAAAAAACCAAACATGCCTTGGCTTATGGGCTACTTTTGGCTCGGTGGGGTTCTTCTCACAAAACATCTAATTCATTAAACATATTGTTTTCTTAATATAAACAATGGTGCCTGGTTGAATGACTAAAAATAAACCTGAATGATTAGATTTTTTAGACTTTCAATAACTTTTTCCCAGTTAGAGTAACCAAATTCTCAATACCGTAACACAGTGTAAAACAGTAAGAATTGAAGAAAATTATGCAAATAAATGTTTTCCCCGCCCAACTTAGCTTTTTACAGTTTGTGTCCTGTTGTCTAAGTATTTAAAGGTATTTTTTAACTATACATTTTTTCAAAATATAGTATTTTGCAAGTTCATCTTATATGCGCAACACTTTGGCAGCTACTGAGAGGTTTTTTTGTCAGTTTACAAGGAAAACACTAAATTTAAGAGTTAAAATAATTCAAACTCTTTACAAGAGAAAAATGAACTATTTCACTTTTTGATGTACCGTATAGAGCTCCCTTTGATCTACTAAACTGAATATTGATCATGTACATGATGACTAAGACAGTTTAAAAATGTATGGATACATTTGGTGGTAGTCTTGCAAGGATCACCCAATGGCAAACGGCTGAACTATCGCTTTAAGATCCCACATGACTAAAAAGAGGTTGTGGGATCTGAATGGAGAGGTTTGAAGTCTGCAGCAGGGCAGAAGCTCTACACGTCATATCTACACTGTGACACTTTCAGTACAGATCCTATTTTAAGTTTGCAGGGTGTGTCTTCTGAAGAATACGACCAAAAAAATGATTACTCCACAGACAGACTGCAGGATGAGCAGAGATGATTCACAAGATGTTCATTTATGCTCTGAGTATGTCAGGGCATTGAGAGGGTAATGGAGGGAATTTCTAACAAATACAATCACCACAGCCTCCATAAAACACAATAAGAAAACAACTGGTTTGCAATATAACGCAAAAGTCAAAGACCAGTGACCACTAAGCATGTTATTCATTTTTCAGGAGATATTTCTGAGAAGATCAGATATAAGATGATCCACCTGCATGAGGAAGGAGAAAAGTAATAAGAAAATAGGAGGAAAAAAAAACAGGAGTTTCCAAAACTGCAGTTCAAAACAACAGTGGTGGACCATCAAAACTGCCCCCATCAGATAAACAGCACTTAAAGCTTTCATCTTTGAGAGAGAGGAGAAAATGCAGCTGCTTCAGATCTGAAACATCCACATCCATCCTTCCACTGTGAGAAGACGACTCAGCGCTATGGGTCTGAAACGATGTGTAGCTGTCAAGAAGAACCTCACTGAGAAAAGGAGACAGACACAAACAAAGAAGCTGAACAATGGACTGACCACCCCAGAGTCCAGACCTCAACACCACTGAATGTGTCTGAGATTACACGGACGATGAGAAGCAGAATATATAACCCACTACTAAGGGTGTTTTCACACTAGGGCTTTTTTCCTGACCCAGGTCCGACTGCTCTGTGTGTTTGGTACATTCGGTCAAGTGTGAAAGCTGTTTTTGAAACCAGGATCGGTCCAGAGAATTTCAGGAGGGCCAGAAATCGGTGGCCTGGGGTTCGCTTCCAGTGAACTCTAGTGCAGCCCACTGCGCATGTTGAAGCTCTCCCAGCGCCATGTGATTGGTCCATTTTGTAACATGACTGCTTCGACTTTTCACATTAATTTCCGTTTTCAAGTTTTGCGAACGTGGGGAAAGGACTGTTGTGGTCAGCGTAGGAAAAAAGCGCTGTTGTTTGCTGTGTGAGTGTTTGTATCCAAGGAAAATAATAAAAATTACCGAATGGATGAAGCTACTGCCAACCACTGCGCAAACCTGCACGCAGAAAAGTGACATATAGAACTGCGCAATCAATCCACAGTTTGGATGGGATTCTGTAAAAGCAAACCAGCGAAAAAAAATAAGCCCCTCCCCCAAACTAGCCCAGAATCAGTCCTGGGTGCAGACTCAAGCATTCGGGACAAGTTGTTGAGGCTTTTGCGTAATGAAAAATAAATAAATCGCTGTTGTCAAAAGAAAACCTGGTATCTTCAAAATGGTAACTTTACAGGAGAAGGAAAAACATACTTTACTTTTAATGTAAGTCAATGGAACCAGACTTTTTTCCTAGTAATTTTGGGCCGTTTCTTTTGGTCCATTCATCATGAAATTTACACACAATGTAAAGGGTAACAGGTAGTTTCAAATTATATCAAAAACTGAAAAATGACAAAAACGGAGATACAAGGTTTTCTTCCGACAGTAGCGAAATAATACTTAATAGTCATTTTGACTGGAAATTAAATAAGTGAAAGGTGGTCTTTCACTTCTGCACAGCACTGCAGTTTATGCTGGAAACAGAGCACGAAGAAACGTCTTTCAAAACCAGCCAACATGAGTACTCAAGGGTAAGCTGTGAGCAAACCTGCCTTTCTGAGGGAAATAAGGACACTTTCGGCATAGCACTGATATGTAGTTACAGTTCAAAGGTCTTGCTTACGCATATCAGGCTGTGCCCTATTTGTGCAGCACGTTCACTGCAAATGAAACCATTCATGACCCGTCCCTGTTTTAGACTTACTTCAGCTGAATTAGGAAGCTGTGACTCCTTTATACTCACACACACTCCTTCAGCTTCATACACACCCACACAAGCAGCCTATGACAGGAAAAGGCATCTTCCTCAAGAATCCTGAGAGACGCCATGAGGTAACTAGCATTAAGCAGCACACTGCTGAAAGGGGAATTCCACAGATTTCTCAAAATTTCCACAGCAAATCAGCCACTGAGATGCAAACGAAGTCATTCAGAGGGGTCTGAAGTGAAATGCTTCACTGTAGAGAAACTTACCGACTCAGATTTCTTTACAGTGGTGGTGATGGGAACCAGAACTCGGCATGTTTACACAAATATAGCCATTTTATTTACTATGTAAAACCACCAGTGAACCTACACGTCTTCTGAGTTTTAATATGGAATGCTGGTGATGGTAAAAAAGCAGTTAAATTGTTTGGAGACTATTTTGCCTTACAAAATACTTACTGCATGTACTTTAAAAATACATTTTAAGTGAAAAACTCAATTCAGCTGAATTAGGAAGCTCTGACTGTAGAGAAACTTTCCGACTCTTCCGATTTCTTCACAGTGGTGGTGATAGAAACCAGGATTTGCGATGCTTACAACACAAATATAGCCATTTTATTTACTATTCAAAACCTCCAGTGAACCTACACGTGTCCTAAGTTTTATAAGCAAGATAAATAATGGTAAAATAGCACTAAAAAATTGTTTGGAGACTGTTATGCCTTACAAAGGCCTGTATGTACTTAAAATATATATATTTTACGTGAACATCTACCCTCAAAACTATCATAAATGCAATGTCTCAGACATCAGGAAATGTATTCATAACCATTTCATGTAATATGTTTCTGCAAGGGTGCTACGAGATATTAAATGTTTCAGATGTCTGGTTCCTATCACCCCCATTGTGAACAATTCTGACTGTGTGAAAAAGCACTGTACATCAAGCCACTCTGAACGATGCTGTTTACATCTTATCCATCTCATTATGCAGAAATTTGCTTTTAACCTCTGTGTGGTGTTGATATGTTTGGTACTCAGAGGTCTGGTGGACCCACTGCATTATTGTTTTTCTAAATACAGCCATAACAATTTATGTAAAAATACCAGATGTTCAAAATATCACAAGTGGCCAGCGTAGGGTTCTCCTTTAGCAGCTGTAGCCAGTCAGCAGCCTGTCCATGTTGTCCACACACACACACACACACACACACACACAAACACTTACACACACACACATACTAACAGCACGCCATGTAGGAGGAGAACAGAGTGAAGGACACAGCACCTCCACACTGTTATTCCCCATGGGTTCACCCCAACACCACATGGGTAATATAAATGTGTGGGGGGTTTTCAGTGTGAAGTCACTGAAAATGTGTTACTTTACATGTTCTTCACAGAAAATGAGCAAAGGCCAAAGAATCTGAGGTTGAAATAATAATAAATCGCATAATTTTTTCTTTTGGTAAACATTCAAAATGGGTCCCACAGACCCCAACACCACACACGGGTTAAAGCATCTATAAGCTCTCACAGAAAGTTACTATATAAAATGGTTATGAATACGCTGCCTGATTCCTGAGACATTGTTTACGACAGCTCTGAGATAAGCTACTGGCACAAACCATAGTTTTCTTGGCAGAGAGGTATGTTGTAAGGCAAAACAGTACCCAAAGAAAACTTATTTTTTCAGATTTCCCACTATTTTTCCATTATGAACAATACATACAGACATGTGACGCTTCACAACCTTTTTTGCAATCTCTGGTTCCCATCACCACCACTGTAAAGAAGTCCATGGTGATAAGTTTCTCTCCAATAAACCATTTCACATCAAACCGCTCTCAATGACTTTGTTTACATTTCAACCACTAAATTATGCAGAAATTTGGAAAAAAAATTAAAGGAAGTTTCCTTTAACTGTGCAGCCACACATACAAACAACAGAAAACGCTCACTTGGGCTTCCTGCTGTAAACACAAGCCCCCGTCCTCATCAGATATAATCAGGGCAACCTGAAGGACGCCTTTACCATCTGTGATCATTCCTTCACAATACATTAGGGGCTTGTTTCCTGCCTACAGTCCAAAGCCAAGCCCTGCATGAAGTTCAACCTAGAATATAACCTCAAGATGTGCTGCAGTACAAATTCAGGCTTAGTCCAAACCCACAAAACAAGTCTAAATGCAAAAATGCACCATGTATAAAGGCCTAACTTCATAAACAACTCATTACTAGAGGGAATACTGTGAGAGTAGCAGGCCCTTCTCCAAGCATGAAATATACATTGCTGGGCTTTATGGTGGGACAGAGGAGCCTGAACACTCAAGTCTAAAAATACAGTGGCCTTGTACTGTAATTCCACCACCTCAGGACACAGAAAAGCACAAGCTTTCTCGCTGAGAAGATCTGAAAAATGACAGAATGAAGCTGCTCAAAGAAAAGAAAAGCAATTGCAACGTTTGGCTATTAACCACAATGTGACTGGAAACTGAGGCCACTCAGTGATGAACGTTAATATAATACAGGGAAGCAAAGTGACCCTTAAAAAAGGGTTCTTTGGTAAAAACAACTGTTCTATATAAAACTATGAACACTCAAAGAACCACTTGCATGCTTAAATGGCACTTCAGATTGATGCAGAATGGGTTCTAATACGGTTCTACATAAAACCTTACTGAAAATGGTTCTATATGGCACCAGAAAAGGTTCCTCTGTTGTTACAAGTTTGATATCGTAACACTAGCCGCAGCGGTGCTACACAGAAACCATTTTCAAATAGGTTCTATTTAGAACTATATAGAACATATAGTGCATCAATCTGAAGAACCATTTCACCATTCAAAGAAATGGTTCTTTGAGTGTTCATGGTTCTCTACAGTATCCTTGTCTTTACTTAAGAACCCCTGAAGAACCATCGTTTTTAAGAGTGTAACGTTAGCCCTGATTTCAAAGACGAAGCTGAACTTGGCTTCTTTTCGAATTTCCCGTTCCACCTTAAATGGCGCAGCAGTTACATTCCGGCGCCTGAGGCACCATAACGTAACTGAGGCACCATTTAAGGTGGAACGGGAAATTCGAACAAGAAGCTGGCGAATGTGAAGCCAACTTCAGCCTCATATTCCAGAGACACTGACAGATGAACCGTTAGACTACATTAAAACAACTATCAGGGCAAATATCGACTATATCGACGCTTCTAGAAACACCTTCCTAACGGCGACGTTTTCCGTTAAGATCGCTGAAGTACGTTAACGTATGTGGGCAAAGGATGAAGCGGCTGGGCACAAGCCACACTACAAAACTGTGGTAACAAATACGCATTTATAAACTTGTGGTGATTCAAAGTTGGCATTATTCACAAGCTTATGAAGAAATAGCCCTAAAAAGAAGCTACGAGGCGTCAGAACCCCCTCCCAAATGTATACATAGCGAAGTTGGCTGTTTCTCCTGCTTCCCAAGAAATTCTGGAAAACAATATGGAAGCCACTCACTCGCTTTTATTCCACTTCTCCTCCTCCGGACGCTCACCTGGGGCTTCTCTCAGGACTCTTATCACTTTGATTGAATTCTGATTACTAAAGTCTGATTAAATTCCAGTATAGACGAAGCTGACAGACGCTTTTTCCTGCCCTCCTCCTCCTCCCAAGTCCGGCAGTGCTACTCCTCAAATCCCCCCCCACTTCATCAGGAATAGAGCATTCCAACATGGCTGCCGCGTAGCAACCGGGTCAATACAGTTATAGTCCTCTGGAAAACATATATAAACATATATAAAGACTGGAGGAGTTTCAGTGTTGATAATCTGACTGCTAAGAAAATACTATGGAAAATATGTTATACCTAACCACTTGTATATTTACCGTTTACATCTGACCTACTGTGTACTAGTGCCCTGTAAGTGGGGTTGGTTATACAATACAGGTACTTTGTACGTTTTTGGAAGGATAAATTTAGGACATTTTACTAGTAAATGAAAAAATAAATCAAAACAAAGACCATCAACACTTGTTGATGAACTATTTTAAACTTTGTGCACTCTAAATAGAAGCTCAATTAACTTAGCTTTTTTACAAGTTCACGCTAAAGCCTGAGTAGACTGATAAATCACCCTGTTGAAAAAAAAAAACAGTAACTATGCTGGTGTTGGCTGGTTTATGCTGGTTAAGATGGTCACCCTGCTCGGTCATGCTAGTTGACCAGCATAGCAGCACCCAAAATACAGCATATGCTGATTTTAGTGATCAGTTATTTATCTCACTGTTACTGAACTTTGCTAGACCCTGAGTAGACTGATAAATTAATGTGATGATCAGTTATTAATTTCAGTGTTACTGAGCTCTGCTAAAGCCTCAGTAGACTGATAAATCAATGTGATGATCAGTTATTAATCTCAGTGTTACTGAGCTCTGCTAAAGCCTGAGTAGACTGATAAATCAATATAATGATCAGTTATTAATCTCAGTGTTACTGAGCTCTGCTAAAGCCTCAGTAGACTGATAAATCAATGTGATCAGTTATTAATCTCAGTGTTACTGAGCTCTGCTAAAGCCTGAGTAAACTGATAAATCAATATAATGATCAGTTATTAATCTCAGTGTTACTGAGCTCTGCTAAAGCCTGAGTAGACTGACAAGTCAATGTGATGATCAGTTATTAATCTTGGCATTATAGTAGTACTAGTACTACTACTACTCTCACTAGTACTACTACTAGTGCATAGTTACTGATTTAACTGATTGCTATATGTTATAGACAGCCTAGAAATGTCTGTCACTGGAACAGTATGAAGATTTGGACATCTGCTATTATATTACTTTTTTCAAACTAATACATAAATAGGTAGGCTATTTTTAAGTATTCCAGAGATAATTTAATGACGCCACATAATCAGTTGATAACCTGGTGGCCTACAGGATACAATTTATGACAGAGGTCTCTATTTCTGTTTTTACAGAGTCCAGTACAGTTTAGTGATTTCTTTTTGTCAATATGTCAGTTAATTATCTGGTTTAGTTTGTGTCTGAGAAGGGAAATCACCAAACTATGCTGGTCATCCAGGATGGGAGCTGTGCACCCTGGATTTAAGATTACAGAAATAAAAGCAATGCCATGTCCAATCAATACAATGTACAAGAGACCAAAATTAGTGGACCAGATGACAGGGTCCATCTGGCATATGTTCACACCATTACACAAATTGGAGAAAATTGGAGAAAATGTATTGTTTTTTTTTTTGCAATATCACAGAAAGTTATGTAATTTACTGCTGATGTTTGAAAGTCTAACCTTGATAACAGGGTTTTCAGTAAGAGCAATGTGTAATTGAAGCTATGGAGCACAAAGTACTGACTTCTTGACATAAAAAACTAAAATTAGAATGATATCATATTAAAGAGCCCATTTCATGCGAATTGTCTTTGCTTTTATAAAAAAATATTGAGTTTGATGTAGCAGGTAAACATTGTTTCAAAATGTACCATTCACTCTCCAGTCCATACCGCCTGTATATGAAAACTATCTGCAAAAACAGCCAGTTTTATATTCCCTGTTTTTGTGATGTCACAAAAACCAACACATTTACATATCTAACTATTCAGCCTCCAGCAGTTTAGCCCTGCCCATTTAAGTTATAAGCAGCG
This sequence comes from Colossoma macropomum, assembly GCF_904425465.1. Taxonomy (NCBI): domain Eukaryota; kingdom Metazoa; phylum Chordata; class Actinopteri; order Characiformes; family Serrasalmidae; genus Colossoma; species Colossoma macropomum. The sequence goes on from NW_023494787.1 coordinate 46,174,549, forward strand.
TTTCCGCTCTGAGTGCTTTTTGAATGAGGCACAATACAGGGCAGCCAATCAGAACAGAATCCATTTACATGTTTCAGCTTTAAAGGCACAGTAACAAACACAGCCTGTACGATTGTCAGGAATTAACAGATGTCGGAAAAATGAACTATGACTGTTTTTAGTTCATAAAACCACACAAGCATCATACGTGGATCTCGGAAAGAAATATGAGAAATGTGAGATAAGGCCCTTTAAATTTATTGTCCAACTTCTTGACACAAAGCCTTCCATGCAGTTTCGATCAGTTGCACTGTTAATCAGAACAAATCATAACTTTCCTGATGATTATGATTCCAAAAGTAGCTTCTTATGTAAGCAGAGCTTCAGTTACTCAGGATGTCCTACTGCCCTTTACCTCTTTAATGTCCAATCTCGGTCCACTTTCACCTCCTTAGACAAGTGCAAATGCAAGCTGACCTTGAATGGGCGCAGTGTAGTCTACTGCAAGACTCTCTACTATCTGCAATCAGCTATACACAAAATAATAACGCTCCCTCCAGACCCACCTTCATGACTCATGTCTGGGCTGGGACAATTCTGCTGTAAATCCCCTCATAGCATGAAATCATCTGCAAAGCAGTTATTCTGCTGCCCATGTCCAACAGACTCAGTCACCCCTCAGCAGAGAGAGAATGTGATTCTTGCCTGCCCCCTTTCACCCCAGTCTCTGGCTGCACAGGAGCGCTAGCGGCACCTGTTCGGCAGTAACCTGACTCTCTCTCCTTCTCCTGTGGGAAGGCCCAGCCAGCCTTTTCCTCTCTGTACCTCTCCAAGCAGAGCAAACTACCTCTTGTTGGTATGTCCTTTCATTTCTCCAAACACGTTTCTGTTAGTATTAGTTTCTCACAGAGTGCAGAATGTAGGACTTGCATTGCACCTTGTGAGTTTGACAAAATCAGGTGGACATGGATCAGTATTGTTTAAAGCACTTTGGCCAGACTTCTACTGCAATGATTAGCAGATATACACTTAATGTCATGACAAAACTTTGCATTGCTTTTTAGCCATTTATCCATCATAGATGAATTCCATATAATCAAAAAGAGAAATAATTTGCTTTTATAATAAATAATTTGACTTTTTTTGTCAGTGATGCAGGCCAAATTTGCCAGACCAATCAATGGACTTGACCTGAATATGAAGTTTTAGTTCACAACAGTAACATTTGTCATATTTACCCATAAAGAAAAATATATATTCCAAATGTATTTATCAAACATTTTTTGCAGTGTATGAAAACGGCCCAAAAATATATTTGTTTAATATATTTTTAAATAAAATTTAAATGTATTTGGACCCTCACAGCGCAGGTGCTATTTGAGGGGTGGATCATTCTCAGCACTGCATCGACAATGATCTGATGGTGGTGTGTTAGTGTGTGTTGCGCTGGTCTGAGTGGATCAGACACAGCAGTGCTGCTGGAGTTTTTAAACACCTCAGTGTCACTGCTGGACTGAGAATAGTCCACCAACCAAAAATATCCAGCCAACAGCGTCCTGTGGGCAGCGTCCTGTGACCACTGATGAAGGACTAGAGGATGACCAACACAAACTGTGCAGCAGCAGATGAGCTATCGTCTCTGACTTTACATCTACAAGGTGGACCAACAACGCAGGAGTGTCTAATAGAGTGGACAGTGAGTGGACACAGTGTTTAAAAACTCCAGCAGCACTGCTGTGTCTGATCCACTCAAACCAGCACAACACACACTAACACACCACCACCACGTCAGTGTTACTGCAGAGCTGAGAATGATCCACCACCCAAATAGTACCTGCTCTGTGAGGGTCCATGGGGGTCCTGACCACTGAAGAACAGGGTAAAAGGGGGCTAACAAAGTATGCAGAGAAACAGATGGACTACAGTCTGTAACTGTAGAACTACAAAGTGCACCTATACAGTAAGTGGAGCTGATAAAATGGCCAATGAGCGTAGAAACAAGGAGGTGGTCATGATGTTATGCCTGATCGGTGTATGTGTTTATTGTGTTCTGTGTTGGGAGGTGGGTTTCTTTATCTGTCACTGCTACAATATGAACAAAAGCCTAAGGAATCATGGATTCTTGAGCTTAAAGATGAGAGACTTCTGTGTTTCTACTACCAACATTATTTTCATAAGCAAGCAAATAAAGAAAAATATTCTCAGACAGAAAAAAATGCATGTTTGAAAGTCAAGTCAATTAAACTTACATCATTTACGCTGAAGACTGGACTCAGGCCTTCACCCTCACCCCAGTCAAATGGATGTATTCCCACTGCAGAGATCTCTCTCGCCTCTCACGGTTCACAGTGTTTTAAATATTGTAGCTGAACTGTGGTTCTTCTCTCACCACATCAAACGCACCGCTCACTCCCACTCCATCTGAGCAGTCCGCCCCACGCACCTCTCACGGCACACCCTGCTTCTCCTTCAGACACGCAGCGCACCCACTCAGATGGGAAGCCCAGGACTTGTTTACAGTATCAAAAAAAATACAGCTCAACAAAAATGAGTCAGGCCAGTGTGTTACAGTGAATATGAGGCCTGCAGCAGGACACTGTCTCATAGGTCTGCTGCTCTAGGTTTCTGACTCTGACCTTAGATGACCAGCACACAACCTGAATGCAAATAAAAACAGCACATGTGAAGATGCAGAGGTTTAATAGAGACATCATTTAGCGCCGGTGTTGATGACTCTGCAAACAGCAGATGGGTATGAATTTAATATTCTTTGATAGATGATGATCTTTGCACATTTAATTAACATTAACATTAAAGATGGGATTAAAGAGAGTAAACCTAATCTGGGAAAATATGTGAAAGCCCCATTGTGAGAATAATCCTTAATCTCTAACCTAGAACTGGATTTCACAACCTTTGAACATCATGAGGTTGTTTTTAGTGCACATTCAGGTTTATTAGGACAACAACAGCTTCGTCTGTGTGTGTAATTTAGACTGAATATGACAGATTTAGACTGATAAGGTTACATTTGTAGTACATACATTAATAGTTTTTTTCTCATATTACAGTATATACATTGTGTATAGACATACATTACATAATTATAATTATATTTAATGACATTGTGTATATATGTGTGGATGTACATGCAGTGTATTTGTGTGTGTGTGTGTGTGTGTGTGAGAGTGTTAGAGGTGGGCATTACAGCAAAAAAAAAGTGATATTTTGAGAAATTTTCATGATACATGATGTGTGACAATATTTAGACATCTGATCAATTCGAACTAAGAAAATAGAACCAGACAAAAACTATGAACACAGTGATGTTTATTCAATATTTCACGTACTGTGCTGCACTAAATCCAGTTAAACAGGACTAATTTTGATCTCTTAATAATGAAACATGCAGTTGGTCAGTGTTCTACAAATACTAACCATATATCATTTGTGTGACAAATTATGTTGCATATATATATATATATATATATATATATATATATATATATATATATATATTTGTCAGAACACCTTGTATCTCCAAAATAATAACTTTACAGAAGAAGGAAAAAACATACTTTAATTTTGATGTAAGTCAATGGAACCAGATATTTTTTCCATTCTATTTAGTCCATCCATCATACAATTTACACGCAACGTAAAGAGCAACAGGCAATTTCAAATTTTGTCAAAAATGGAAAAAAAGACAAAAATGGATATACGAGGTTTTGTTCCAACAGCTGCAATATGTAACATATCTATTAGCCTGTTTGTCATGAGATTTGGACATGGTGTAAATGGCAGCCTACTTTCTTTCTAAGTATTACACTTTTTCTGCAGCTGTAATTACTTTCTGCTCCACAGAGGGAGTGCATCTCTGTACACATCGGCCAAGCCGGTGTCCAGATGGGTAACTCCTGCTGGGAGCTGTACTGTCTGGAGCATGGCATCCAGCCTGATGGGATGATCAGTGCTGGCAGCACCCTCATTGGCAGATTCCTCTTTTGGTACTTTCTTCAGTGAGACTGGAGCTGGGAAGTATGTTCCACAAGCTGTCTAGACCTGGAAGCAGCGGTTGTAGGTAAAATGGCAGGAGCTGAATGTGGCCAAGCTTTTAACCTGGTGATTAGATAAACTAGGCTTTCTGAAGCTTTGGACCAACTTAGCCAACAGCTTCGAGGGGAAAAAAGATTCACTGGTTTGAAACGGCGCACAGTGACGACACCTGCTGGTCAAAATGGTAAAAACACCCTAAAAGTAAAACCCTCTATTTCAGTGGTCATCAGCCCACCTTGTGGAGACATTGAGATAGTACAGAGCCCTGCTGGTGACACCCCATATAAATAAAAACAATATCGAAATGTCTTGTATCATTACTCTGCCCAGTGTTAATAGCCCAGCAACCAGCAGTGATTGGACAGTGTGAACTTAAAGGGGAATTCCACAGTTTTTTCAAAATTTCTGCATAATTAAATTGTGGAGGTGCAAGCAAAGTCATTCAGAGTGGTCTGATGTGAAGTGGTTCATTGGAGAGAAACTTATCGACTCTGATTTCGTTACAGTGGTGGTGATAGGAACCAGGGGTCATGATGTTCAGAACACAAATATAGCCATTTTATTTACTATCCAAAACCATCAGTGAACCATTCTAAGTTTTGATATAATGTTTATGATGGTAAAATACTGATAAATCTGAATTTTTTTTTTCTGGTAACTGTTTTGCCTCACGACGTCCTGCATGTAACTTTTTGCCATAAATGTGTTCTGAGAAATAAGTTTTAGGCCAAAATCTTATCACAAAACTCTCATAAGACAATGTCTCAGACATCAGGCAGCGCATTCACAACCATTTCATGTGAACTTGTGAGGTAGCTTTGAGAATCATTAACCTCAACATGTTACCACCATAAACAGAATGACTGGTTATACTTTAATTTGAATGATTTAAATATACAGGAATTATGGAAAAACACTGGAATTCCTTTATAATTTTCTCAGATTTTCAGTCCCTGAGAATTAAAAAGTTAAATTAGTTTGAGGTCATTTATGCACTCTTAAGAAAGACGGTTCTTCAAGGGTTCTTTAGTAAAGGGAACAGTTTTGTTTAGAACCATGAGTTCTATATAAACATTTCATGCTTAAATGGTTCTTTGCATGGTGAAAAGGTTCTTCGGATGGAGAATGTGTTGTAAGCAGTTCTATCTAGCCCCAGGCTTGACATCGTAACAACAGCAGAACAATTTTGGTGCTATATAGAACCATTTTCAAAAAGGTTCTATCGACCATGCACAACACATTCTCCGTCAACGTGAAGAACCATTTCACTTTGCAAAGAACCCTCAAAGCATGACATGAAATGGTTCTGTACCGCTCTCTCTTTACCAAAGAACCCTTGAAGAACCTGTTTTTCAAGAGTGTGGACACCTAAACCTGACAGAGTAGCAAAGGAAGGTTCACGACTCTATGAATCCAAAAGCCACACCCCTCCACATGAGGTCGCTCTTCATTAAGCTGCACAGGTGGCTGATTTGGCACAGCTGTGTGAGTGGGCACTGCTTTATTTGCTGGTGGAGTAACGTAGCAGCTGAGTTTTTGCTTCTGCTTACAGCTTGTTCTGCATCTTTAGGGACTGAGGACGTTTCTTTGTGTGCTCCCAACACAATACAATGGTGAAGTTGGTGTTCATTGAATGTCTTTGTACTATTCCTTAAAGCATGGCTCTCATTTTCTGGCAATCACTGCTTTGACTGAACCCGTCTGCTCCACAGAGGGAGTGCATCTCTGTGCACATCGGCCAAGCCGGTGTCCAGATGGGTAACTCTTGCTGGGAGCTGTACTGTCTGGAGCATGGCATCCAGCCTGATGGGATGATCAATGCTGGCAGCACCTCACTGGCGGATTCCTCTTTTGGTACTTTCTTCAGTGAGACTGGAGCTAAGAAGTATGTTCCACGAGCTGTCTTCATAGACCTGGAACCAGCGGTTGTAGGTAAAATGGCAGTGGCTAAACCTTGAACTGCTACTCTGTTTGTAGATGTTTTGCAGTTACCAGAACTGTTTCCCAATGATTGCATGTGCTTGATCACAGATGAGATCCGCAACGGAAGTTATCGGCAACTGTACCACCCAGAGCAGCTCATCAGTGGCAAAGAAGATGCTGCCAACAACTACGCCCGTGGCCACTACACCATCGGCAAGGAGATTGTGGACTCTGTGCTTGATCGAATGCGAAAAATGGTGAGCGTTTGGTGTGGCCTTAAGTTTCCCCATAAATACACAATGATGAGGGTTGATGTAATGATGTGGTTGGTATAGTGTAGTGGGTAACACCTCTGGGGTTCAATTCCCCACCTGGGCAACCACCCTACACTATACCAATAAGAGACCTTGGGCAAGACTCCTAACACCACCTTTGCCTACCTGTATAAAATGATCAAATTGTAAGTCGCTCTGGATAAGAGCATCTACCAAATGCTGTAAATGTGAAATGCATGTATTCAACTCCAGCGCTGGAGGGCTGGTGTCCACCATAGCGATTAACAAAAGAGATGAATCTGGTGCACTTGAGAAGAGACATCAAACTATGCTGGACACCAGACCTCCAGGACCACAGTAGAATAGCCCTACAATATGAATTGCTTTGCCAAGCTCCTGAGTCTTTTGTCCCCTGCAGGCTGACCAGTGTACAGGTCTCCAGGGATTCCTGATCTTCCACAGCTTTGGTGGTGGGACTGGATCTGGGTTCACCTCCTTGTTGATGGAGCGTCTGTCTGTCGATTATGGCAAAAAGTCAAAGCTGGAGTTCTCGGTCTACCCTGCTCCCCAGGTTTCCACTGCGGTGGTAGAGCCCTACAACTCCATCTTGACCACTCACACCACGCTCGAGCACTCCGACTGCTCCTTCATGGTGGACAACGAGGCCATTTTTGACATCTGCAAGCGCAATCTGGACATTGAGCGTCCCTCCTACAGCAACCTCAACCGACTGATTGCGCAGATCGTATCCTCCATCACGGCTTCTTTGCGCTTTGATGGAGCTCTGAACGTGGATCTCACGGAGTTCCAGACCAACCTAGTTCCATACCCTCGTATCCACTTCCCCCTGGTCACCTACTCCCCCATCATCTCAGCTGAAAAAGCCTACCATGAGCAGCTGTCTGTAGCGGAGATCTCCAACGCCTGCTTCGAGCCGGCCAACCAGATGGTGAAATGTGACCCTCGCCGTGGTAAATACATGGCCTGCTGCTTGCTCTATCGTGGTGACGTAGTGCCCAAAGACGTCAACGCTGCCATCGCCAGCATCAAGAACCGCCGCTCCATCCAGTTTGTGGACTGGTGTCCCACAGGCTTCAAGGTGGGCATCAACTACCAGCCTCCCACTGTAGTTCCTGGTGGAGATCTGGCCAAGGTCCAGAGGGCCGTGTGCATGCTGAGCAACACCACGGCCATTTCGGAGGCCTGGAGCCGCCTGGATCACAAGTTTGACCTGATGTACGCCAAGCGGGCCTTTGTGCACTGGTACGTGGGTGAGGGAATGGAGGAAGGAGAGTTCTCTGAGGCCAGAGAGGACATGGCTGCCTTAGAGAAGGATTATGAGGAGGTTGGAGCAGATTCTGCTGATGCTGAGGAAGAGGAAGATGAGTACTAGAAGTTGTCTTCTTGCGCTAGTGGGTTTTTGTACGATGTTTGTATCTTGAATAAAATAAATAATGCAGTATGACTTGAAATGTGAACTGTGAATGCATTCTGTACTTGTAGCTTATATATCACTGCTGTTGGAATAAAACCTTGTATCTCAAATAGTAACTTTACAGAAGATGGAAAAACATACTTTTAATTTAAGGCAATGGAGCTTATTTTTTTTTGTCCAAGTAACTTTGATCCATTTCTTTTGGTCCAATGATCATGAAATTTACACACTCTGTAAAGAGCAACAGGTATTTTCAAATTGTCAAACTGAAAAATGACAAAAATGGAAAAACAAGGTTTTGTTCTGACAGCAGAGAGAGAGAGTGTGTGTGTGTGTGTGTGTGTGTGTGTGTGTGTGTGTGTGTGTGTGTGTATATTTTAGCAGTTTGATTTTCTTGGTTTACAAGGTCCATGGGTTCTAACAGAAGTGTCTTTCATTAGAGCTTTGCTTGATGTGCCAGTGATTCCAAGGTGGGAACTGTTCCTGTACTCCCAGCTTTGGTGTTTGCTTTGCTATAATGAAACCATTTTAAACGTAAGAAGGGCTTTTTCATTGGACGTGAGGATCAAGATTAGGAAATGTCAATATAAGCAAATAAAATGTATCCTGGTTCCTGGCGGTTCACATAAACCCTTGTGTCCAAATCAGGCTGTCAAAGGTAACGTGTTAACATGGCAGACCTGCGTATAAATCAACAAGCAGCAAACTAACAAAAGCAACAGCAAAGTGTAACAAGAATTCAGAAGCATGAATGAGAATGGCGTGAAACCACTGACTGTATATATTATTGCTGTTGGAACTAAACCTCGTATTTTTGTTTTCTAACGGAATTTGAAGACACCATCTGCCCTTTAAGTTTCGTTACAACAATGACTAATGTGTGCACTGGATGGTAGTGATGAAACAGATTCCAATTTTTTCCTCCTTTGGAAATCACATGAATTTGTTCATATGATCCTTACATTCATGTGGTAAAATGTTATTTAAAAAAAATACATTAACTTTATTTTGGGTCAAATCTGAGCAAATAAGACTGATGGGATTCAATTGCATTCTGTGTGGTTATTGCAATTAATTACAATATTCTTTGTTTGAGAATCCTAGTTAAAATGTAGCTTCTTGCTTTATGTATTAGTATGTCCACTTTATTAACCTTAGTTGTCCCAAATGGGAAATACAACCCCTTAAAACAAAGTGCAGCAGAGTAATTTATTCTAAAAACTGACTCACCCGTATTGCATCATCTACTGAAATACTAAATATCAACCTTTACAAGATATACAGAACATGATGCTGGAAAACGTTTTCTCTATATTTATAATGCTAGAAAAATATTTAATTTTAGAAAATTAAAATAGGAAATAATTTTAGTAAAAACACCCGGTCAGCCTATGGGAAGTCGGAGGTGACAGTAAGGAAACCACAGTAAATAACAGTATATGTGTACAACGTTCCAGTATAAAACACAGAAGATAATGACAGTAAAACATAATGCTATGCTATGAACAGCATAGAGAACCTGGCAAAAACAACAGGATCATTCAAATATTAGTGTGGAATAAATGGAATTACTTATAACCCAGACACCTTATGGGTCTAAAGTCTTCATAAAAAAAAAAAATGACTCTTAATGGCTCAAGTTTATAAGCCCAAACGACTCTACAAGCGCTGGACATACGGCAACCCATTGTACAAAAATACTGATATCATCATGGCAGTCCAGCACTGAAAGTAGTAAGGAACAATTTTCCCCTTTTTCCCCTTAAATATAAACCACTGCTTCAGATTACAGTAAAAATATAAATGATATCCTTCATATCGAACTCGTCATGCGTTATCTGAGTGCATTATGATACAATGAATCTTCCATTATAAGATTCGTCCCATGTCTGAATGTTCCTTTACATTTCTTCATATCTGTGGCGCAGAAGTATCTGCAAGTCTGCTGGTAGGAGTCCATTCTTTTCCATCACTCCACTTTCCAGATGGCAATCTTTCCATCCTGACCAGCTGCACCGCTCAGAACGTACCGGTCCTCAGCTGAGCACAAAGTCTGAACGGAGTCCGAGTGAGCCACCAGCTCCTTCTCCACCTTGTGGTGCTCTGTGTCCACCACGTAGATCTTCCCACGAGCTTTACCTCCACTGTAGCCATGGCAACCCACCCAGATCTGTGAGAGAAAGAGAGAACATTTTTCAGCTTCTTTGAAAAATTCAGTTGTTAAAGATGCAAATAAAGTCATTCAGAGTGGTTTGATGTAAAACGTTCTGTTCTAGAGAAACACTGTCTATCGTTTACAGTGGTGGTGATAGGAACCAGACGTCTAAAGAGTGTAATGCCTTTAAAGGGTCTCTCACAGAAAGGTATTACATGAAATGGTTATGAATGCACTGACTTGCCTGAGACCTTGTTTTATGATAGTTTTGAGGAGGTTTTGCAATAAAATGTATTTTTTAACCATTCAGTGCAGAGAGGAACATGTTGTCAGGGTGTTGTACGGCCAAGTAGTCCCCAAAGAAAACGTATTTTCTCAGATCTTCTATGTGTGTAGGTTCACTGCTGGTTATAGATAGCAAATAAAATGGCTATATCTACATCGAAACCCCTGATACCTATCACCTGAGTTGGTAAGGTTCCCTACAGTGAACAATTTCACACCAAATCTTCAAACCAAACCACTCTGAATGACTTTGTTTACATCTCAGTGATTGAATTACACTGAAATTTTGTTAAATTGGTGGAATTCCCCTTTAATACTTGTATTTTCCATAGTTTTAGACAGATGCAAAGTTCAACAAATGAACACCAAAACTCCCCAACCTTAAACAAATATACATTAAGACCAGTGTGACCGCTCTTCTCGCCAGCACGGAGGGTTCTCACCTTGTTCTTAACTTTGATCATGCAGATAACGCCGGCGCAGTCAGGCAGCTGGATCCTCTGGAAGGGTCTCTTTGGGTCACTGAGGTGCCACACACACAGCTCACCTGCGTTTGTGCAGCCGGTCCACAGCTGCTCCCTCTGCAAGATCAGCCCAGAGGAAGAAGACAGTGAGGAGAACCACAGTACACAGTACGAGATGTCAATGGCAACTTTATAAGGAGCGCTGATGACACGATTCAACTATTATGACCTATGTAACGTCCACTTGATTACATATTTGAAAAACTGTCATTTTGTGTTTTGAACACAGAGAAGGGAGACAAAACTACACCCAGTCGCAACTGGTTATAGTTAAACACAGCCAATCACAGCTCAGAAGGCTCCGTAAGAGCCAATCAAAGCTTAAGACAGCATTAGTGATGGCAGAAACAAGCGAGGCAATCTCGATCGTTTCGATTCTTTTGGAACTCTTGTGTTCGAAGCAGAAGTTTGATGAAAAGCTGAAATGAACAGCTGGAAATTAAAGCTTTAAAACAGAGAATTTTCACATTTTTGTCAGTCCCATTTGGGAAAGTGTTTTTGAATGAAATGAGAGAAAAGAGAGAAACATTTGTTGTTCAACTTTTGTCATTACGCCCCTTTTCTGGTCTCAAACCTACTGAGATTTTTTTTTATTTTTAGAATTCTCAACAACAATTGAATAAATGGGCAAAGCTTATTAGTAAAATACACACATTAAGCTTATAAAGGGGCTCCGTTCACAGAATAGACAGAAAATATACAATGTCATGTCCAAGAGTGAAATGTATTTGATATTATACACCTAATTTATAAACGTTCCTCATATCATCAGCTTATGACACATCAGAAAACTGTGAATCAGGTTGGAGCAATTGACTCACTTTGCTTAAACGGTACATTCAGTATGATTCAGTATGAGTGTCTGTATAGATGACACTTAGCTATCGAAACACCATCCGGCCACATCTGAAACATGACATTTGGCCAATGTAAGCTGTGTGACTCATCTGCCTTGTTCGGAGAGAATCAACTGAACTTTTTTGGTTTGTTTTGACAGATGTGAAGCAAAAAAACTGCTGTGTGCCAAAACTCGCAGGTCCTTTTTTTAGTTTTCTGCTGGTAGGACAGCATTTTTACAAGGGTCTGCACCAAATGAGGGCATTTAACACCAGAGCATGGGTTCTGTTTGCTCTAGCAGCACATCAGCACTGTTCTGTCATCATCATCTGCCTGCTTTGACGCTTGATAGCATGAGTTGCTGCTCAACAGCAAAGCAATGCATTTGATTTAGGCACATGGATCATGGAGTATATTTCTGATCTGACTAATTCGAAACACTGTTCAATCAACGATGCAGAGATCCAGTTTATTTTTATTGCTGTGATTGTGATCCACACATGTTAATCATCTCTATTTTAATACAAAAAAAAGAGGGTAAAACATTTATATCAAGATTATATGTGTTATATGAGTGCTTGTATATGTCCCAAATTTCTGACCAATCAACGAACACCTACTTTCATAATTTGGTGCGCTTTAGTCACTGCAGTGTGGAGCCACTGGCAATAAATGGAAAATATACTCAAGCCTAAGTGACCGTTCTGTAGGCCAGCTGGTATCATGTGAAAACATCAAAAGGCTGAAAGATAAATAAACTGAAATAATCTGTTTTACTAGCTAGAAATTTGAACAACATGGATAAAACGTCTGTTTCTAATCATCAGCACCGTAAAAACACTTCACAACTCAAAGCAGAGACAGAAATCCGCCTCCACATTTGTTAACCATTAGCAGTGCATTAAACGCTCGCCGGCATTATGACGCACGCCTCCTGAACCAGCTGACGGGAGGTAAACAAACACACGGTGTGTTCAGAGAGGAGCAGGACTGCAGGGGGCAACGCTGTAGGAAGGCAAACAGGAAGAGATGTGGTGCTGCCCACCTCATAAAAGACCACAAAGCCGCTGTAAAAGCTGGGAGGACCCCGGAGGTGATCGGGAAGGGCCACTTTACGGTGCAGGGTGCCATTTCGCCGCACTTCCATCACACAGTCCAGAGCACCTTAAAACAAAGAATGAACCAGGGGAAACTTAGAGGGGAATTCCACCAATGTTTCAAAATTTCTTTAGATTTCAATTGTTGTGATACAAAGATAAACTATTCCAGAGTGGTTTAATATAAAAATGGTTAATGGTAGAAAAACTTAATGATTCAGATTGCTTAACAGTGGTGGTGATAGGAACCAGGGGTCGCCATGTCTACAACACAAATTTAGTCATTTTATTTACTGTCCAAAGCCACCAGTGAACCTACACCTGTCTACTGAGTTTTTATATGTAATGTATAAAAAGTAGAGATATACAAAAATATTGTAAACCCATACACTTTCTAAGCCGCTTATCTTTCTGGGTCACACATATACATTCACACACACACACCTAGGGACAATTTAGCGTGTCCAATTGGCCTGACCGCATGTCTTGGGACTGTGGGAGGAAACCCACACAGACACGGGGAGAACATGCAAACTCCACACAGAAAGGACCCTGGTTGCCCGGCCAGGAAACAAACCCAGGCCCATCTTGCTGCACTATATATATATATACATATTTATATATATAATTTTATGTAATATCTTTGATACTCTTCAGATGTCTATTTCCTATTACCACCATTGTGAACAATTCTGAGTCTGTCTTTTCTGAGTTTCTCTAGAACAGATTATTACATAAAAAAGGACATTAAAATCTGGATGACTTAATCATCCTAATGATTTAATTATTCAGATAATTATTCCGAAATTTTGAAAAATTGGTGGAATTTCCCTTTAAAAGTTGCAAAAAACAGTGGCATTCATAATGCAGTCTATCCTTTTTCTCAATGACTTTTTTCTCAATAGTTGTTTATTGTCGACACAGGCCCTGCAGCTTTGTGTTTTCCTGTCTAACACATCTGAGTGAACTCGTGAGCTGTTTGATAATTAGCTGATGAGCTGAACTTGGTGTTTTAGAGCAGAAAAAACAGGTATGTGATACTGATAAACACCTCACTCACTCATTTAGACTACTGAAATTTAAGTCTGCCAAAGCAGAAATGCTTATATTGTGTGAGTGTTTCGATTCATTGAGTGAACGGCTACAGATATGAGATATCATTATAAAGCTATTCAGCAAAACTATGAAAAGGTACTTACAGCACCATAACCTTCCACCAAAGATCTGAAGAGACCGCAGTCCGTCACAGGACAGTCTGAAGTGGCGCCTCACCTGCAGCGTGGCCACCTCCCACATGATCACCGTGCCCTCCGTGCTGCACGAGTACGCCACCAGCGGGCTGGAACAGGGACACGGGACTCATGAGACACAGATACATGTCGAGCAGTTTTCCATTCGAGTCCTCAGGGACCTGATCAGCCCAGGCTCTTAACACAGCAGGGCCAGGTTGCACAAACAGAGCTCACGCCTTGTCGTAATCCAAGTCGGTCAAAACTTTCTGTCTGCAGCTTTAAGGCTGTTGCACCAACTAGTCGTAAACTGGAGTTTATATAATACCAGCGCCTGCATTCATCAAGCTTCTGAGACTGAAAGTGCTGATCTAGGATCTACTCCTGCCAGTAAGATCATCCTAAATTATAAAGTTATCCGCTCCTAATGGCTGAATTTCTAGGTAAGAGTGTAACTATACATCATATTGCATTTTATCATTTTGTACCATTGGTCAACGTGTTAGCCCATGGCTAACATATTAGCTTCTTGATAGCACGTTAGCTCAGGGCATTATAAAGCACAACCTGTGTTTATAGCAAAAAGTCACTGAGCATGCAAATTTCAGCTGAAGAGAATCTGGCTGAGGCATATCTGTAGCTGGAATACACTATATGGCCAAAAGTATGTGGACACTTCTCCTGAGTTCAGGTGTTTCAGGCAAACCTATTGCTAACGGGTGTATGAAATCAAGCGCATAGCTTTGCAATGTTAAACGTAGCACTGTCATAAGATGCCACCTTTGCCACAAGTAAGTTCATGAAATTTCTGCCGTGCTAGGTCTGCCCCTGTCAACTGTAAGTGCCATTTTTGTGAATTGGAAGCATCTAGGAGCAACAACAGCTCATCCACAAAGCAGTAGACCACACAATCTCAGAGCAAGGCCGAAGAGCGCTGAAGCACGTAGCGCGTAAAAACTATCATCTGTTGAATCACTTGAGTCCCAAAATGCCTCTAGAAGCAACATCAGCACAAGAGCTGTGCGTCTGGAGCTTCATGAAATGGGTCTCCACAGTTGGGCAGCTGCACATAAACATAAGATCACTATGCGCAATGCCAAGTGTGGGCAGGAGTGGTGTAAATCACACCACCACTGGACTCTGGAGCAGTGGAAACATGGTCTCTAGAGTAATGAATCATGCTTCACTATCTGGCAGTCCGATGGATGAATCCAGGTTTGGTAGATGCCAGAAGAACACTGCCTTTCAGAATGCATAGTACCAACAGTGAAGTTTGGTGGAGGAGGGATAATGGTCAGGGTTTCAGCCCCTTTGTTCCTGTTTCAGCATGACTGTGCCCCTGTGCACACAGTGAGCTCCTTACAGTCATAGTTTGATGAGTTTGAAACTGGATGTCCAACAAGCTCAGATAGATGTGATGGTCAGGTGTCTACATACATTGCAGTATAAAACAAAAAAAGGACACTAACATTCGTTCCCTAGGACCACCCTGGAAATCTGACTAACTCAGACGTGGTCCCAAATATTATCCACACACATTCAATGACAGCAATCAGAGTTCCAATGATATGCCTCATTATAATTATAATGAGTAACATCATGGCTGATGTTGTGAGGCTTGTTAGTTGATAAATGATTTGCTTGGTCAGCTGAATCTCATGTGTAGGAACAAAAGCTCAGACTCTTAGTAGATAAGACTGCTTTATATTGACTTTATAAAAGACTTTTTTAAGACACCATAAAGGATATATACTGAGGGGGAAAACCGTGAGTGAACTCACAAGGAAATGCAAACCAAAAATAAACTAGCATTAGTCATGGGACTGGGAGCGGTTTATGGACGTGAGCAGTATCAGTATGAGCTACCTGTATTTATCAGGCCGGTCTTCCAGGGCGAGGCCGGTGACCTCAGCACGGTGCTCCGTCAGCTGTTTATTGCAGGCCATGCTGTGCGGGTTGATTATGTAAATGACCGAGTCCTCAGAGCCAATCCACAGCTGTTGCTGGTCCACTCCCAGCATGCAATTCTAGACAAGTCAACAAAACAAGGTCAGGTGGTGAAATCATGACGTGAACTTGAGGTGGGGAACAGAAACCACCAGGAGGCAGCAAAGCCTGCGAGCTACTCAGCAGAATGTAACAGAGCATGCAAAACAGACCAATTACCAGGAAGAAAATCTCCCAATGATTCTTTAGGAAATGATTCAATGGCTCCACAATTTCACCACAATTGAATGAAATTATTTTGTATGATTCAAAGTTTCTTCTAAAAATACACTGAGTACACAAATGAGCGGAGAAACAATGTACATAGTGGTGAAATATAGATCATTAAAAACTATACAGTCAATGTTTTTTAAAAGGTTATAAACATATTTCTTTACTTTAGCATGTAACTATTTTTTATTGTTTACTTGTTTTTACTGGAAGATTACTATTACTTTTATTCTCTTTATAGTGGCATTTTTATGGTATTTTTTCTTTTTTCTTTCTCATTTTTATAAATAATTAATTGTAATTATTAATAAATCCCTTTTCTGCTATTTATTATTTGTTTATTTTAGTTTTTTTTATTTTTGATGATATTTCTTTCTTCTTCCTCTGTTGTTTTACTTTGTATTGCTTTTTCACTTGGAGCTGCATTTTTAATGTATGAAAGGTGCTGTATGAATAAACATTATTATTATAATTATTATTATAATTATTATTATTATTATTATTATTATTATAAACCAAGTACTTTTTATCTTTACATTTGAAAATAGCCTGAGCTTTTCATTTTGCCAGAAAAAATAAATGCATACTTTATATTATTATTATAATTCATTCTAACATTATAAAACTGATGCAGTTAAACTGGCTCCTTTAGATACATTCTCACTAGCGATGTGCTAAATTGGGAATTCTGGGCTGACGTAAATATCTGCTGATGTTGATACATTAACGTTTATAAAATGCAGAAATCGGGACTATATCAATCTGGATTATCATTACAAAGAAATGTAACATTAATTTTAGAAAATTAAAAATACTGAAATATAAAAAAGCAGATATTTTAGCACAGCAGCCCAGCATCACCTTTACATCCTGCACTTCTGGAGTACAATTAACAGGCTAATACATATTGAATTGAAATATCAGTCAAATCCAATGTTTATAATTTAATTTAAATCAATTATCTGCCAGTACTGATATGATTCCAATATCATTTTGCATCCTTAATTTTTAGTCAATTAACTCATTTGCATTTGACTGAACCACCTCCACACAGCCCGCAACTGCTTTACTTAAATTTACTCAACTTTTAATATGATTTCTGGTATGTTTTAGCTCTTGTTTTACTTTTTATTATTCTTTTTATTCCTTTTATTTATTTTATTAGTATTCTGTTTATTTATTGAATTCTTTTTTTTATTTTATTATCATCAATTTATTGTATTATGTCTTCTATTTCTCTCTTTTATTTCATTAATTTATGTTTTTATTTATTTTATCCTTATCTGATCCGTTACTTGTTAAATTACTATATTGTAATTTTAATGTTTTATTGATTTAACAGTTTATTGGTCATTTCTTATTAAATTTTACTATGATTTTTATTATTTTATCATAAGATTTGATTTATTTTTACTACCCAACTTCTCAATCCCTGATTTCTGTGTTGCTCGGCTACCATGTAAATGAGGGTCTCCCTCAATGTATTCTGAGTTTAAATAAAGGTTGATCGATTGATTGATTATTATGGGTTTCCTTTTAAGCCTTCCTCAGCCCACCCCCTGAATAGCCTATAACCTCTGGCTGTTCAAGCCTTTTTAATATACACCACATCACTTTTCTTCAGGTGACTGTATGTGGAGGATTCCCTTACCAGGCGGGAGGTCCCCACTTGAATGCAGTTCTGCTGCATGGACCAGCTGGCAGCATCGAACACCACCACCTTCCCTCCACTCAAAGCGCACCACAGCTTTGGGTACCCACTGCCCTCTGAGCCCGCTGCACCCAGCTCTCCTATAATAAGCCACAGTTAGACATTAAAAAGAGCAGGAAAGAACACAGAGGTTTCCTTCACTTTAACAATGCAGTTTCTATCTGGGAGTTGGCCTGGAGCTGGGGGACGCTGCTGGACGTCTGCCAGGAGAATGAATGTGTGACCTATTTTTGTTCAATGGACCTCAAACCCACCCTGCATCACCTCGACAACGTGAGTGACAGTAGGTCAGCTCTGAGTGACCATGTGACCGACACAGTTACATTCAAATGAGCGAATCAAAGTCTAAAGAAAAGCATAGCACGTCCACATCCCGCTCACATATTCTAGTGTCTGCTTCCTGATGCAGTACGATCAGCAGTACGTCTGTAAAAAAAAATAAAAAAACCCCCAGGACCCGATGTACGTTTAGGCCCTATCCCCCTACCCTTTGTTTCTGAGTGTCACCCTAACACCCATTTTGAAGGGCAAGAACTCAGTTCCAGGGGTAGTGGTTGAAATCTTGCCCTTCAAAATGGGTCAATCCTTAAAAAAAAAGAAAAAAAAAGGAAAACTGCTTCATTAACAGGCTACTAGTGCTGCTCTGTAGGGGACCCGGCCCGTCTTCAGTGATAGCGGCGATGGGAAATGTTCACTGCTGGGCTTTAGTTACAATTAGGGCATCACATGCCTTCAAAGAGGGGTTTAAGACAATTATTTATTATCTCCCACCCCTAATTCTTTGGTGATTCGAAGCTGAAGTCAGATATTCACCAGCTTCTTGTTCGAATTTTCCCGTTCCACCTTAAATGGTGCAGCAGTTACATTCTGGCGCTTCAGGCGTCAGAACTGCTGGACTATTTAAGGTGGAACAGGAAAGTTAGCTAGCTAGCTACCAAGACATTAGCATACTATTATAATATTTTTATGCTTGTTATGAAGAAAACGACCATAATACATTGAATCGACATTAAACTAATATAATACAATGGTTATCATTTTTTTAATGGAGAAAATTCTCACATTTGTGGGTTTCTTTGGTCTCTTGTTCAGCCGTCTTGACGTTTTTTCTTTTTTTCTCATAACTCTCCATTTGGAGTCTCTGAAAATGTAGCCATGTAGCCCTAACACTTCACCCTACCCTTCTATCTCAAGAAAAATCAGGACACCCTACCCCTAGACATGAACGCGCAAAACAGAGGGCTAAGGGCTAAGTGGTAGGGGCGAGGGGTGAAATGGGACTGGGCCTTAGTCCTGTCTGAATGGGGCTTTAAACATACAACAAAAACGAACTAGAGTGGACAACCGACGGATTTCATCTGTTCAAACTGGCCCAGGGAGATTCCAGACCGAGAGCCCTTATCAAGTGTGGTAGGTGAAACTTACGGAATGTGACCCAAGTCCTTAATCTACCAGTAGGCGAAAGGTTCACGGCAAGACTTGTCTGAAGACTTCCCTGCACTTTAGTGTGGAGCAGAACTGTAGAACTGTTTATATGGGTGGAAAGTGTACTTAGATCATCACAGTGTTTAGTGTTGCCTCTAAAAATAAAAGAAAAAAACACTAGATGTACATACAAACACAAGCGCAGCACAAACTGTGTCTTAACGTGCCCACAATGTCAATCATACAAACTGTGTGTGGCCACGCCCACTGCCTGAGCTGCAGGGTTTAAATTCGAGACAGAACAGAAAATGAAAGATCAGTGATGAAGCAATGCTGGTGTTTAAAATGAAGTTCTTTCCCACCAAAACAGCTTCACAGGCCGTGCACGTCGCAGCCACATCACTGCATATTTACCATTGTGTCGTCTCACAAACGCACGTCTGATCCTGAGTGTTTAAACAGTGTCCTGAGCGTGAACAGATGCATGTTTGAGGCTCACATATGTCCACTGTGGCTGCTGCCATTGTTAAACGGAATCTCTCAATAACACGTCTTTTGGGACTTTAACCCAAATTTGAGCCTGGTGTTAAAAGGGCAGAGGCAAAAGAATGCAAAACCAGCCACGGCAAGTTGCTCAAACTTTAGTCCATAAGCACAACATTTTATCAGTCACGTGTAAAGTGTATATCTCCACCATCGCTTTTCATGATTGCCCCATATTTTGTGTGGCCCTCACTCAAATGCATACGAAACATATTTTGTGTTTAACCATGTACACGGCTCATAAACTGCACCTTTAGGCCCAATCCCATTTCTTGTTTTTACCCTTACTCCTCGTTTTCGAGTGTCACCTTGCCCCGAACTCAGTTCCAAGGGGTGGTTGTTGAAATCTTCCCCTACAGTCTTCATTAAATTTACATGGGGTCCTGGGAAATTACCCCAGGACCCCATGTAAATGTAGTCCTGTCTGAATGGGGCTTTATACAAACAACAAAAATGAACTATAGTGGCCAACTGAGGGTTTTTTTCTGTTCAGATCGGCCCAGGGAGATCCCAGACTGAGAGCCCTTATCAAGTCTATTCCAGTCCCCTTTCCTTATTTTCACCCCTACCCCTTGTTTTTCGAGTGTCACCTTGCCCCTAACTCAGTTCCAGGGGGTGGTAGTTGAAATCTTCCCCTACACTTTTAAAAAGATGGTTATCCAAGGGCTCTATAAAGAACCATGAACTCTAAAAGAAGCCCCGTGTGTGATTAAAGAGTTATTTGCAACATGAACGCGTTCTTCAGAATGTGTTGTGGATGCTTTTACATAGAACCTTTGTGCTTGCAACAATAGAAAGAGGGTTCTATATAGAACCATCTACAGCTTTCATGATGCAAAGAACCCTTTAATCATGCACAGGGTTCTTTGAGTATTCATGGTTCTGTATAGAACAATTTTCTTTACTAAAGAACCCTTGAAGAACCATCGTTTTAAAGAGTGTACAAATTGTACCAACCCTTCAAGAGGCCGACACGTCATCGGTAGTCGTTGATGACTTTTACATAAAGAAATGTAATGAGTTTTGCTGGACATTTCCAACATGACAACAGGCATCCTTTTGTGGTTGTTCCGCAGGAAATCTGAGAAATGCCTGGGAATTCAATGCCTGGGAATGCTAGTGGATTGGTTTGTGGTATGTAGGACAGACTGCTGTTTTGCTGTAGTTAGCCTAGCTATACAACATGCAAGCTAGCCTGTAAAATGTGAGTGACTTTGGATCCTGTTAAGATTTGATGAACCCATTTGAAATACACAAAACGTGGCTACTTTATTGATCGGTGTGTTGATTTCTCAACTCCATTTGAAGTGTGCCTCTAAAAGACCTCTGTCTGGAGGGCCGACCTACCCCTCCCAACAAGAATCGGGACACTCCACCCCTAGGCGTGAATGTGCAAAACGAATGGGTAGGGCTGAAAGGGGTGGGGTGAAATGAGATTGGGCTTTTGGCTTGAGCTCTGATATGTAGGCAACTGTTTAGCAAAGCCATATCCTACTGTCCTTGCATTGGTGGTCCAGTGGCAGAATTCTCGCCTGCCATGCGGGAGACCCGGGTCCGATTCCTGGCCAATGCAACCGTACAGTGCTTTTTGGGGGCAGTCATGCAGTCTGCATAAAGACAGTGGCTGTCTGGAAGCCACAGTTTCCAATCTGGGTGTCTAAAACCAGTTTAGAACCAAAACTGCCTCTGGCTGTTTCACAGGAGACGATCTGTAACTCTAGCGTTTCTACGTCAAGGTGGAATGCAAACAGGTCTTTCCTGGACTGCATTGCTGGCTGGAGGCAGCCTTAGTCATCTGCAGCGCTGTTATCTGAATTCCTGTGTAAAGATTATGCACTTGCAGAGCGATTAGGCGTTTTATTTGCTAGGAAGTTCTTTGTAGGTTGTTGCTCTTATTCTATTGGTGCTCTTTGAAATGTTTTTTTTTTGCTCTACATTTGTACTTGGCAAGACTCCATGCTCTGATAAGACTCTTTCCTTTTAAGTTTGAGTGCTTTCAGATGCTCTGTGTATTTTTAATTCACTCTGCTTCTAAATCAGTTTGTTTGCAGGTTTATATAAGTTGCACTGGGCAAGTCTAAATGACTAGGGGTAGGGTGTCCCAATTTTTGTTGAGACAGAGGGGTAGGGTGAAGTGTTAGGGCTACATGGCCCTCCTAACGGAGGCTTTTCAGAGGCTCCAAACAGAGTGTTTTGAAAATAGAAAAGAAAAACTGGCAAGATGGCTGCACAAGCGACGAAAGAAACCCACAAATGTAAATATTTTCCCTGTTAAAAATTACGATAACCACTGTATTATCTTAGTTTAATGTCGTTTCAATTTATTATGGTCCTTTTCTTCATAACAGGCTTAAAAAAAATCACTAGTAGTAGCTGATATCTCAGTAGCTAGCTAGCTAAATTTCCCGTTCCACCTTAAATGGTGTAGCGGTTACATTCTGGCGCCTCAGGCATCAGAACTGCTGCACTATTTAAGGTGGAACGGGAAAATTCGAGCAAGAAGCTGGAGAATAGCTGAATTCAGCTTCATATCACCAAAGAATTAGGGGTGGGCAATAATAAATAATTGCCCCCCTCTTTGAAGGCATATGATTCCCTAAATGTAACTAAAGCCCAGCAGTGAGGAGCTGAACTTTACCCTCCTCTGCTATCACTGCAGACTGGCAGGGTCGCCTACAGAGCAGCGCTAGTAGCTGTTAATGAAGTGATGCTCTTTTTATTTGAGGGTTGTTCCATTTCTGAGGGAAGATTTTAACCACTACCCCTTGTAACTCAGTTCCACTTGGAAACAAGGGGTAGTGGTAAACATAAGAAACGGGATGGGGCCTATGTATCTAAAAGTCAGTGGATAAGCCTCAGAACCTTCTAGTTATTCTTCTGGAATGTGTAACTCGTTTTTTATTTAATAGAACAATCATGCTAGCCGCATTTAAACTCTGCAAGCACTGTACTAATCCTCTTATTTCATGGCCAAGTTTTGGTTGGAAACATAAAAAAACATTAAAAAAAGCCCAATGGAAAATTACAGTATCTATGTAGATACAGCCAAGCGAGCTCTGTCATTGGTTAGGACTTCAGGAGCTGAAGCGAAGGTTTGACATGTTAGATTAACTATGAACATAATTAGAACGTGACAATTTGAGTTGTAGTCTAACCAGGTTTCAGTCAGCTGTCAACAATGAAAAAGAGCAGCAGCAGCAGCAGCAGCTCTATCCCAAGACTCCTTACTGAAACTGATACAAGCCAGATAAAATATGTTCTTGCCTGTTAAGAGCTCAAATAAAACACACCGAATGTCTTTTCAAGCTTCAAATATCTGTGTTTAGTCTCGAATGGCCTAAAGTGTTCCTATGCACCAGTGTTAGCTTGGTTAGCTAACATACTATTACAAATCCCATAAGGGCGCCTGCACGAATGAGCATTACTGTAGAGGTTTTTTCTTGTTTTTGACAATGTTTTGATACTTATCACCCAAACCGAAGGCCTGGCTCTGACAGTCCTGGTTCCCAGCTGGTAAAAAGTAAACATAAATGGAGGAACTATAGACGAGATGCCATTTCTCACCTGGAGTATAGAGCAGAATGTCCACAGCTTGAGGAGAGGGCAGGTTCAGACAGGGGTTGATTTTATGCTTCAGGGTCTCTGATGTAGTTTTGGGGACCATCATCGGCACTGTTGGAAACACAGACCTGTTAAATGCGTCTCTCTAAACATTAGATATTTTTTTTATTAAATAGCAAATTGAAACACAGTAACTATGATCCAAGTTCATCAAACAGTATAAAACTCAAGAAGCTGTTTTTCTCCTCTTACATGAATATTATTATATGGACAAGGGAAGCTGCCGCTCGATTCCCGGAGGAAAAATGTCTTTCTAAGGATTTTCTCAAAGAAATCAAGCACATCTCAACACTGTTTAATGAAGGATCACTGATTTCACTCTCCTAAACCCCCTTAGGAGAAAAGAGGAGATTAACATCAGCATTTCGTTGTTAGGAGTTCTGGTGATGAACGAGAAGAGCGTGGGTTCACCTTCTACACTGACTGACTGTGGAAAGAGTTCTGAGATACAGAATAGAGCTGTGTAAGAAGCTGATGAGATGCTACACTTTTCTTGTGGATATATTAGTAAGCTGAGACCGAGCTGAGACGAGTCAGACACTACAGAGTTAAGCCACATGTGTGACAACATTTTGATCACAGTGAGAAAGTCTGAGTTTTATTTCTCAGGAGCCAAAGTTCAGAAACAGGAGAAAACGGCTCTCACTCTGATTTCAAGCAGGGCTTGAGCATGTCTGAAGTACATGAGGATCTCATATTTCTTTCCTCTGGGTCAGCATCCTTTTCTATGAGAAAACTGATAAATATGTGCCGTCATGATTATGAAATTTTAGTTGACGATTAATCGTCATTAAAATAATTGAGATTAACGATTCGTCTGTTCTTGTTTTTTGTCTGCAACTATTGAAGAACAAGCCTAAAAGGGCCAAATTAGCTTATTAGCCATTTTGCTTTCTAGGTGTGCTTATTTAGAATCCAACACTGGTAGTACTTTCCAAATGACACACTGCACTCACAAACGTCTACAGTTAGACAGATAGATAGATAGATAGATAGATAGATAGATAGATAGATAGACAGACAGACATATAGACAGGCGGAGAGATAGATAGATAGATAGATAGATAGATAGATAGATAGATAGATAGATAGATAGGCAGGCAGAGAGATAGATAGATAGATAGATAGATAGATAGATAGATAGATAGACAGACAGACATATAGACAGGCAGAGAGAGAGATAGATAGATAGATAGATAGATAGACAGACAGACAGACAGACAGACAGAGAGACAGACATATAGACAGATAGATAGATAGATAGACAGATACATAGATAGACAGACAGACAGACATATAGACAGACAGACAGATAGATAGATAGATAGATAGATAGACAGACAGACAGACATATAGACAGATAGATAGATAGATAGACAGACAGATATATAGACAGGCAGAGAGATAGATAGATAGATAGATAGATAGATAGATAGATAGATAGACAGACAGATATATAGACAGGCAGATAGACAGATAGATAGATAGACAGATAGATAGATAGATAGATAGATAGATAGATAGACAGACAGACATATAGACAGGCAGAGAGAGAGATAGATAGATAGATAGATAGATAGATAGACAGACAGACATATAGACAGGCAGAGAGATAGATAGATAGATAGATAGATAGATAGATAGACAGACAGACAGACATATAGACAGATAGATAGATAGATAGATAGATAGATAGATAGATAGATAGATAGATAGATAGACAGATAGATAGATAGATAGATAGATAGATAGATAGACAGACATATAGATAGATAGATAGATAGATAGTTATCGCTGTTGACGGAAGAAAACCTTGTATCTCCAAAATGGTAACTTTACAGGAGAAGGAAAAAACATACTTTACTTTTAATGTAAGTCAATGGAACCAGACTTTTTCTAAGTCATTTTGGGTCGTTTCTTTTAGTCCATTCATCATGATATTTATATACGATGTAAAGGGTATCAGGTGCTTTCAAATTATGTCAAAAACTGAAAAACAACAAAAATTGAGATATGAGATTTTCTTCTGACAACACCAATATATCACTTTATTAATCCCAAAGGGAAAGTCTTCTATTACAGCAGTGCAAAGTACAGTAAAGAGCAAAACAAGAGCAAAAGTGTCGCCGTGCGGCTATTTACAGATGCCGAAATAGAAGAAGTAAAGATAAATAATGAAATATACTAAACCATAAAAATATAACATGCAGTACAAGAATAAGTAGTAAAATCACATAAATACTACGCAGTTGACAGTGCAGTGGTGCACATCCCCTCCAGTGAATGAACCGAGTGACTATGCACTGTAAATGATAACCTATATTGACAGCTGTGCAGTATGCGATATTTATGGAAGTATAAACAAAGTGACAGTGCATAGTAAAATGAGTATAGAGATATAATGTATTGTCCAGTTGGTGCCCAGTGAGCCTGTCCTGTCAGTGGCTCAGTATACAAAAATGCACAGTGACGATGTTTTGTGATCGTTGTTGGTATAAATGATCTCCTGTGCCATTTCTTACCACAGCGGTGCTGAGAGAGTTATACAGAATCGTGAGTTGAACAAAGCTACATCTTTTCTTAAGAGTGAAAATATAAGATAAAAAAGAAACAAATAAACAAAAACATTTCTTGCACTGCCCTCTAAACTCCTTAGAGTACGGAATAAGAAGTTAGAAATGGTCTTTGCCTCCGCCCAACACATCCAATCCTTAGAGTATGGAGTAAGAAGCTATAACTCTCTTTGGTCTTTGCCTCCGCCCAACACACCCAATCCTTAGAGTATGGAGTAAGAAGCTATAACACTGGATTGCAATCCTGCCAAATGGCTGCGTTTGGGTGATTATGTAATAACTGTCACAGGCCTCCTCGTGTTTGGGAGGCACCAAGGAGTAAAAATCTTTTTGAAATGTGGTTACAAACCTTCTCGTTTCATCCTGTCGAAGTAGGCAAGTTTAGAAGCAGCAAAAATAGCTTTCTGAGACTGAAGACAGCCGACCACAGCGTCCATCAACAGAGCGTTCGTCAAAGCCTGCTCTACATACTGAGGGTCCTGTGAAGGGGTGGGCAGGATCTCAAAGTTAGATGCCTTACTGATTACACATCTGAATCAAATACATTTCCACATCTGCAACTGTTCTCAGAAGTCATTCTCTAGAGCGCAGAACTGTAGACAATGTAACCCGCGCTCAGGGCAAATACTTTCCGAGATATATTGTTTGCATTTTTTACAGAGGAAACGGACGGAATGAGTGAGGACAAAGCCAAAGAGTCTCACGGCACTCTGCAGAGATTGGACTAGAAATACATAACAGTTCAGGGGTTCTTGTAATTTTAAGCCTGGATAGTCTGTAACATGGAGACACAGCTGTACATAAAACTGAGAAATATAACCTGTACAGTCATTTTCCAAAAATCTGAACAATGTTTTGTTGATTTTCTAAGTGAAAATAAGTCAATACATCTTTAGAGAGAACTGACTTAAACATGGCATTTTAATGCTAATTTTATTGCACAATTTCTATTTATTACTAGAGTTTAACATTGTAAAAAAACAAAATATTAAACGTACTGTAACTTTTTCACAGGCCGCGTTTTATGTTTTCATTAAATTAGGCAAACAAACAGTAATTTCCTCCCAAACGTGTCATTACACAAGAAACAGCCAAACTTCTGCATATGGCAGCACTTGTATGTTATCTCCAGCTATTTGGTGCTTATAAGAAAGTAATTGTATCAGCAGAGCCACATCAAGCAAACCTTGTGTTCGTCTGCCATTTTCCTCCCTGCCCACATCTCCTTGATCATCAGGTGCCACAGGTCACACTCGTATTTCAGATTAGCCTCGAACGTCTCTCTCTTTCGGCAGGTCTTGATCTTTAGGGAGGGGATTCTCAGGAGAAGGAAAGGAGCGGAGGAAATCTTCACTTCCTGATTGGAAGAAATTTAACAACAGACGACAAGTTGAGACCCGTATTATAACAATTATACACAGGACTGAGCAAAAGTCTGAGACCATCTTTCATTCATTTCCAGTCAAAAAAGCCATTTTATGAAAGTTATTCATTCTTCAGCTCCAGAAAACAAGCAGAAAACAGAGTCATGGACAAAAGTTTGGGCGCCCTTGGTCAAATGACATGTTTTGTTGATTTTCTTGTTGATTTTCAGCCCTTTTTGAGCTGGATAAATTTTACTAGAAGAGGTCTGAAGACGGAATGTAATTACCAGATATAGCCCGGACATTCACGTCAGCATTAAGATTAGAATTAAACAGATACAAACAAACAAACAAACGAACAAACAAACAAACAAGAAAAACGATCTTGAAGTTAATACCAGATAGAATAGAACTAGGCTACTAAAGTGGGTTCATTCAGCTCTGTCCTGTAAGAGGTACCTTCAGATACTTTTCTTCTATTCAGACAATCAGCAAAGACGATTTTTGTACTCCATTTTAGCGGTCAGCCTCCTCTCCCTCATTCACCACGGATTTGATGATTACTGTGAGGTCGATTCAGACTATTATTACTGACAGAGCTCAGTGTTTGACAAATTACAGAAAGCAATTTGCTCCAGAAATATTACCTAGCAAACTTCTAATAACTAAAGACATGGTGGCTCCATAGTACTTTAGAATCATTGATCTCCTCTGTAATAATTCAGATTACAGCACCTCCTCAGAGACAACTAATCCAGCTCCAACAGGGCTTAAGAGAAACATACACACACATCCTTTACAGGGAACACACTTCTGCACATTTTAATGCAATTACTGTCTATTTACTGAATTTAACACAGTGGGGTAAAAAATGTGGCCTAAATTTACAGCACATTTTATATGTTTTCATTTTTCCCAATATGTTAAACTCAGCAAATAAATATGAATGAAATTAAAATGTGCAGAAAAATGTTTAAGTGTATATATAAGTGTGTTCTCTGTAGAGGACGTGTTAATTTATTTACACTTAGAAAATCACACTTAGGGGGATCAAACCTTTGCAGAAAACCAAACGAAAGCCTCAACGACTAATTATAATATTAAATATTTCAGTATTTAGTGTGTCCACTCTAGATTGCCCCTAGGCGTGAGTGTGCGTGAGACTGTATGTGTCTGTCTGTCCGCCCTGCGATAGACTGGCGACCTGTCCAGGTGTTTCCTGCCTTCTGCCCATTGACCGCTGGGATAGGCTCCAGCTCCCCCCGCGGCCCAGAAGGATAAGCAGCTTAAAAAAAATGTGTGTGTGTGTGTGTGTGTGTGTGTGTGTGTGTGTGTCCACATACTGCTTCCATTCTTTTCAGTTTTTCAAAGAAATCTGCAGGGGTATTTTAAGTTCAGTCTTAAGTACTGTTTGGATGGGATTTTTCATGGGGTGGTGAGAAAATTTGACCACCAGATGTCTGTACTGTTATGACTGGTTTGCATGGGATAAGGAATTTTGGCCCATGTTACATAGATGGGAGTGGCTACTTGACTTATGCACAGTCTACACTTTAAAAAAAAAAGAGGGTAAAAAAAAAAAAACATGTTAAAACATTTAATTTTGCCATTATTTTCTTTTCCCTAACCACCTCGCTGTCTTAAGTGAATGCAGTGTGTCAATAACTTGGGAATTTACAGCCAACAGTCAACATCGCCACCTAAAAAACTTGCGCCATTTCGTATATTTTAATGTTTGGAGTCGAACACTTCACTTGGGCAATGCATACTGGCCCTTGTTCATCAAAGCTGTGTCAGATCCGTTCATAAAATGAGTGTAGGCTGTAAAAATGACTGTTATGGCAGATTCAGACCGAAAACACAGGTAAAAATTACACTACTCCACATCCGTGTGTTAAACTATTCCAGTCTTAGTAGGGCTTTAGAAGGTGCATTTTATGCTTCGATCCAAGTAATCCCAAACACATTCAGTGATGTTGAGGTCTGGACTCTGGGGTGGTCAATCCATTGTTTTGAGAACACCAGCAGCTTCAGTCTGAGAAGTTGGTTGCATTTTCTGCTTTGCAAGAATTAAGTAATCCCAATTACAGACTTCCACTAATCAGTCCATAAAACCTTACTCTACATCACTGATGTCCAGTTTCGGTGTTCTACAGCAGAAGGTCTTCTTTTTTGTCTGTTTCCTTTTCTCAGTTAGAGCTTCTTGACAGCTACACATCCTTTCAGACCCATAGCGCTGAGTCGTCTTTTCACAGTGGAAGGATGGATGTGGATGATTTTCAGATCTGAAGCAGCTTGATGAAAGATGAAAGCGTTAAGTGCTGTTTATCTGATGGGGACAGTTTTGGTGTCTACCAGGTCTTGCATAGTTGTTAGGAGTCCTGTTATGTCTTTCTTTTAATCATTCAGTCAATCAATCAACTCCACTTTTGGAAACTTCTGTTTTGTTCACTTGACTTTCCTGTTTCCTAATCAGGCAGATTGTCATATCTAATCTCAAAAAATAATAATAAAAAAAATCCCCTGAAAATAAATAACTTGCATATAATGGCTGTTTTTACTGGAAATTACATAAGGAATGGTGGTCTCTGATGTTTGCATAGTGCTAAATTATAACAAAGGGTATGATATACAAATACATACTGACGCAAAATCATGAATAACAAAACCACGATTCAACATCTAATCATAGCATCACTGTACTTTTATGCCCTATGTAGTGAAAAATGCTCTTACCTCAAGGTCTCTGAACCTGGCGACCTCTACATAACCTGGACGTCCCTCAGTGAGCAGGAAGAGTCGGCGCTCGGTCATGGCGATCTTGCCGACCCCGTGGCTGGTCTTCACGGATGCAGAGAGTTTGTACACGCGCTCGTTTGGATCCAGACGCTCCAGAACAGAGGCAGGCAAATCCACGTCCTGGGCTTCAGCCTCCGTCTCCTTCCAGATGGTGTAGAAGTCACGGAAGACCTCAGGGTCCACCTGCTTCTGCTGACCTGCAGGAGATGGTACACTGTTAGTGGAGTTTTTCAGGCTGCTGTAAAGATATAAGTTCTTAATGGTCACATTTTTCTTATTTTTCATTAGTTCTCTTCATATTAAAAGATGTGTGTTGTATTATACTCATGAAAATATGAGGTTTGGTTTTTACTAAGAAGATCTTTCATGTTTAAATTCACCAGTTATGCCTGTAACGCTGTCAAATAGCAAGTAGCTGCTTTCAGAAGGCATTAAAAAATAAAAAATTATGTGTACAACATGAATCCTCTTTTATATTAGGCTCCTTGATGGCAAAAAAGCTTGAGATTATAGTCGGGAGATCACAAACTCGAATCCTGGCGATACAGTGATGAAGAAATGTACTTATCTCTGCATTAGAGTCGCATGCAAAAGTGCACGATTTCTATTAAACATATTGGAAAAAAGAAACATGCAATATAAAAACGTGCCATAACTTTTGCACAATCCATATTTTGTATGTGTTAAACTCAGCAAACAAAACAGTGATTACATATTAAAATGTGCAGAAGTGTGTTCTCTGCAGAGGATGTTTAACTTATTTTCACCAAACAAATGTAATTTAACCAGGGATGCGCAAACTTTTGCATACGACTGTATCAGCAATATTTGAGCCAATATCAATAAAACAGTGGATCATCATTCGGTTGATATTATCAGTCGGCTGATATACATTCCAGGCTGTAAATATTACCGAATAGGGAATGGACTATGTATAATATATGTACGCCGATCAGGCATAACATTCTGACCACCTCCTTGTTTCTACACTCATTGTCCATTTTATCAGCTCCACTTACTATATAGGTGCACTTTGTAGTTCTACAGTTACAGACTGTAGTCCATCTGTTTCTCTGCATACTTTGTTAGCCCCCTTTTACCCTGTTCTTCAGTGGTCAGGACCCCCATTGACCCTCACAGAGCAGGTACTATTTGGGTGGTGGATCATTCTCAGCACAGCAGTAACACTGATGTGGTGGTGGTGTGTTAGTGTGTGTTGCGCTGGTCTGAGTGGATCAGACACAGCAGTGCTGCTGGAGTTTTTAAACACCTCAGTGTCACTGCTGGACTGAGAATAGTCCACCAACCAAAAATATCCAGCCAACAGTGTCCTGTGGGCAGCGTTCTGTGACCACCGATGAAGGACTAGAGGATGAACAACACAAACTGTGCAGCAGCAGATGAGCTATCGTCTCTGACTTTACATCTACAAGGTGGACTGACAAGGTAGGAGTGTCTAATAGAGTGGACAGTGAGTGGACACAGTGTTTAAAAACTCCAGCAGCGCTGCTGTGTCTGATCCACTCAGACCAGCGCAACACACACTAACACACCACCACCACGTCAGCATTACTGCAGTGCTGAGAATGATCCACCACCCAATAGTACCTGCTCTGTGAGGGTCCATGGGGGTCCTGACCACTGAAGAACAGGGTAAAAGGGGGCTAACAAAGTATGCAGAGAAACAGATGGACTACAGTCTGTAACTGTAGAACTACAAAGTGCACCTATATAGTAAGTGGAGCTGATAAAATGGACAATGAGCGGAGAAACAAGGAGGTGGTCATAATGTTATGCCTGATTGGTGTATAACTGTAATACTATAGAATTATTATAATTATAACTATTGCTGACTGACTTCATGCTGTTGTTTTCTACCTCTCAACTCTGAGATCGGCTAAACTGCAAAATCATTTCTATACCACAGGGTGAGGTGGTGACTGTAAACGATCAGGGTGGATTGCCCTGGGGAGCACACAGAACTGAACAAAAAATCTATAATATGAATAAAATATTATATTAGTAAAATATCAAGTCAGAGAAAGTACAAACACAAGTAAACAAAAAACATGCAATTCGTTACTCAGTCATCTCAGTCATACTCAGTCACCAACTGACATCCCTCACGCTTAAAAAGACGGTTCTTCAAGGGTTCCTTAGTAAATGCAATGTTTATGTCTAGATCCATGAGTTCTATACAGAACCATTTGCATGCTTAAGTGGTTCTTTGCATGGCGAAATGGTTCTGTGTGTGTCGTATAGCCTATGGTTCTATATAGTGTTCTGCTATTGTAACAAACCTGACATTGTAACAATATTGCATTTGCATTTCACCATGCAAAGAACCATTTAAGCATGCAAACATCTCTGTATAGAACTCATAGTTCTAGATACAGCCACAGGCTTTACTAAAGAACCCTAGAAGAACCATCTTTTTTAAGAGTGCATGACAGTACCAACCAATAGAAGGGTATACTGGATACTACTTGACAGACACCTCTTGTTCTTTATTAAGCCATGCAATTTTAAACTATGCATGCTCCTCAACTTAATATATTAAAATAGGATCTTGAGAGACGCACCGCCATGCTGTGCCTTACAAAAATCACCTCAAGAAAACCAAAACTAGCTCTACGACTTTCTCCAGGAAGACTCTGTTGAAAAAGCAGGCTTTTTCAACATCAAAGGGAAATGATTAACCAGCGTCATGCCAGCGGAGCCTCTTAGAGGGCTGAGAATGGAGAGGCACCAGCTTTGAGTTAATCAGCAAACAGGGTTAAAGATTAAAGCAAACAGTTATGGGTGAATCACATCCGGCAATAAATGAGAGAAGCCGTTCCCACATTCACACAGAGCCTTCAGGCGTTAGGTGTTAACCGGCGGAGCTTGGGTAAAGCTTACCATCTGGAGAGGAATCAAGGTAAAAAACAGACTGGGCTGAGAGCTTCCCCGCAGTCTCCACACCTGGCAAACCACATTCGCTCTTATCAGTCCGTCAGGGGATTCAGCGACAGCATGCACAGTCCAATGTAATCTCTACAGCAGAGGTATTTAACTCCTGGAGGGCCAGTGACTAGCACGGTTCAATCTAGGACTGTGCCGATAACAGAATCCTCTTATTCAGGTAACCATGTGGAAAATAATCGCAGTAAACAGTTTCAAATTTTATGCATTATTAAATGGTTGAGATGCGAACAAAGTCATTCAGAGAGGTTTGGTGTGAAATGCTCCTTTCCAGAGAAACTCTTCACAGTGGTGGTGATGGGAGCTCCCTCACAGACTGTATTCTGTTATGAATATGCTGCCTGATTCCCGAGACACAGTTTCACAATAGTTTTAAGATAAGATTTTGGGCTAAAAGATGTTCTTCTAAATCTTTTAATCTATTCATGGCGGTACATGCAGAGTGTTGAAAGGCAAAATGGTACCAAAAAATGTATTTTTTTCAGACTTACCACTACTTCATTATCACTATCACTACATATAAAATCTCAGAAGGCACATGTAGATTCACTGGCGGTCGCTAAATTTCTTGACATTGCGCCAATTCACATCAAACTCTGAATGAATTTGTTCACAGCTCAGTAGGAGAACTGTGCTGAAATTTTGAAAAATGGGTGAAATTCCCCTTTAAACCTTGGTGGGTGGGGGTGGGGAGTTACTTTCCTTTTTATTTGGCTAAGATTAAGCATCAACTTACATGCAATTACTGTGTTTGCTCCTGTATCCATTTTAGAGTTAGGCCCTGTCTCAATATTACTGAAAGAAAAATGCTGCTATTGTTATTGTTATTATTATTATTATTATTAATAATAATAATAATAATAGCAACACTCCTGACAGTTTCTAACTCTGAGACGGTGTCCAGGAACATCACTTATGTGTCCAGAAGCACCAGCAGATGTACTTACAGAGGAGATATACCACTATCAATAGTAATAATACCAATAATAATAATAATAATAGTAATAACAATAATAACTATAGCAACACCTATTCTTCCTGTAATTTTGAGATGGTTCCTAACTCTGAGACGGTGTCTCACAGGTTGCTTTTTGTATAATTAAGATACCTCCACGTAGTCCCGCAGAAGAACCTTGTAACTGTTGTATTAAAGTAAGATATGTTTAGTCATGTTTGGGAATCCTATGTGTGTTTTGTCTCCATCACTGAGTGCTGTTACCATGGTAACTTGGTTAATGGGCACAGATCTAGCAAACGCTGCTGAACACCAGCCCTCCAGCCCTCCAGCCCCCCAGCTATACAGCAAACATTAGCATATTGCGTGCAGATCTGCAGCACGATCAGCGTACAGGGACACAGAACTAGAGTTTTTTGCAGATTTTCTTTGATGATTGGGGGCAGCAACAAGAGAGAATGCAGGCACGACAGTGAGAGTAAACTCTGGACAAAAAGCAACAGGTCTGTGCTTTGCCTGTGAGTAACAACTGACTGACCACTAGTCTCATGGTACTGAAACAAACAGAACCTCCTGTTTTACCAGACCCAATTCAGCTCTCATAAATCTGTATTATTTATATAAACATAGCTTTTTAAAATAACACACTTCAGATTCTGACCGATTTCCTTAGCAGGGAAAAGTACAATAGAGAAATCTGTCATCTCCTCTGGGGGCGGCTGATCTACCCTAAAGATAACATCATAATATTTGAAGACATTTTTACAATGCACAATGCGCATCACGATATTTTGAGAAAACAGTAGTACTACTAGGAGTGGATGATGTAGTATATTGCAATACTAAGACATTTTCACGACATATGATGCGTATTACAATATTTTGATACAGACAAAATATGCTAGTAATATCAAATTCACATACTGTCAACATTTCACACGCTGCACTAAATTGAACTAAACAGGACTAATGATGCTCTTTTTGTAATGAAAGCTGCAGTTGCTCAGTGCTCTTTAATTATGATATGCTCAAATGCACATATTGTGTATCATAACAACAAAAATGAGCACAACAATGATGGAATATCGTATTGCCCACCTCTAGTACCGCATTTTAAAAAATACAATTATTTTTGCTCAGTCTTTTACATACTGCAGTGCACTAAACCCAATTATACAGGACTAACACAGTAATATATCATGCTGTCGGGACAAAACCTTGTATCTCCATTTTTTGCCGTTTTTCATTTTTTGACATAATTTGAAAAAGGCAGTCGCCCTTCATGTTGTCTCAAAATTTCATGATGAATAGACCGACATAAATGCTCCAAAATGACTTGGAAAAAAGTATTTCTTCATTTACTTCCATTTAAAGTTAAGAAGGTTTTTCCTTGTCCTGTATAGTCACATTTTTGGAGGTACGAGGTTTTGTTCCGACAGCAGTGTTATGTAACGTCTTCTGATTGGCTGCGCTGTATTGTGCCTCATTCAAAAAGCAGTGTGCAACTTCAGTGTGCTTTAGCTCGGTGTTTCAAACACTGCACTTCATTCATCAGAACCAATTATATTCTCTTATTTAACGCAGTCAGTCAGTGTTCACTGTATCTGACAATACCACCCAATACACAACACCCGCACGGACCCACACACACATATACCTAACAATATGGGACTAACTCACTCCCCACTTCTTGCAGTTCCAAATTATGGAAAACTGTATATATATAGTTACTGCATTTCACTGACACACTTCACTTGATATGACTGCAGATCGGGCTACTTGCATTTTTGCACATTTTACTCCACTTTAACAATGTTGGCTGCTAGAATTACTGTATCAACCAAATACTGTATACTGTATATTGCTGCTCTGGTTGCCACCTCAGTGACTGCTATGCTCATATATGCTAGGCTATCTGCTAATCTGCTAATATGTCATAGTATGTTACATCCAACTCCACATACTCTCAGTCCCGTGTGCTGCCTGTGCTCTGTTTCGTATTTATTGTAAGTCTTTTGTATTTATTTATTGTACTGTATTGTCCGCACTGTGTTTATTGTATTGTCTCACACTTGTGTTCCTGAGTTGCACCATCGTCCTGGAGGAATGTTGTTTCGTTTCACTGTGTACTTTTATATAGCTGGAATGACAATAAGCCTGACTTGACTTTACTTGAATATCCACGATATGCTTAGAAAGTCATATAATAATAATAATAATAATAATAAAATACAATAATACTGTCATGATGCTCAGCCCTCCACCTATTTTCCTGTGCATGTAAAATTATCTGTGGAATCTATATAGTAATATCAGGAAGGAAATATCCCAATTCATTTAGTCTTGGGAGGAAAGAGACAGCTTCTTTTCCCGTCTACACTCAAGCTTCGCTGTTTACATCTTTAGAACGAATAAATCCTCATATCCTCACAAATTTGGACCACTGCCCTCAGTCCCACAGAGCTCTCAGACTGTCTCAATCTCTTTAGTGTGCTACGACCACAACTGCTGCAATGATTAGCTGATGATTAGCTGTAGTTAGAGTTGTATTCTATGCTGTCTGGGTCAACAGCATTAAGAGAAGTGCTGTGAATAAACTGAACAAACTTGTTAGGAAGGCTGGCTCTGTTGTAGGAGTCAAGCTGGACTCTCTGGAGGTTGTGGCCCAAAACAAAGGACTGGCAACAAGCTGTTAGCTATCTAGATGTGAGATTCTTACCCACTGCTTTAAGGCTCTACAGCAAGTCTCCTTACTGAAGAGACAGTACTGACCTGCTGTCTGAACTGTGCTGAATCACATCACATCTCCTTTTATTACACATTGTGCAACACATCATAATCTGCTACTGTAATGACACTATTAGTGCTCACTTGCGACTGTAAACACTGCTGCTGCTCCTAGTTATAATTATACTCACTGTGTCGTAACCTCATATAACTTAGTGCAGTACCTGCTCTCATGTAAATGCATTAAATCTGTCTTATATGATCATGTATATATGCTAATGGACATACTTCTATCTCCATTCTCTCATATTTCACTCTAATTTATGTCTATTTTTATTGTCACCTTATATGTCTTGCTGCTGTAACACTGCAATTTCCTTTAGTATCAATTAAGTTCTATCTAGTAACTGGACGTTTAGCTGAATGGTTGAGTTACTCGACCACCATGACAATTATGTTGTAATAACGTAAAAAATATTTATCGTTATCGTTAAAAAAAATGTATCGTGCAGCCCTAGTTGGCTGTCCTAATTGAATCACTTTGTTGTTTGCTTGTTTTTTCAGGTTGAAGCTTTACGAGTCTTTCTCTTGTGAAAAAAAAGTCTATAGACCAACATGCATTCCATGCTGGTCTAATGCTGGTCTGGTGCTGGTCTAACTGGTCAGTCTGCATGGTTAGGCTGTTCGAGCAGCATACCAGCATCCAAAACACAGTATATCGCTGTTGTTGGAAGAAAACATTGTATCTCCAAAATGGTAACTTTACAGGAGAAGGAAAAACCTACTTTACTTTTAATGTAAGTCAATGGAACCAGAGTTTTTTATAAGTCATTTTGGGTCATTTCTTTTAGTCCAATCATCATGAAAATGACACACAATGTAAAGAGCAACAGGCCTTTTCAAATTACGTCAAAAACTGAAAAACAACAGAGATGGAGATACAAGGTTTTCTTCCGACAGCAGCGATATACTGCTTTTGCCGGTGACCAGCCATGTGGTTTTTTTGTAACAGGGTAGTCTAAAGTCTGTATGAAGTCACCAGTCAGTTAAAAAGTAACCACACCCTAAAGAGAATTTTTGGCAATGCGCTCAACAAAGTTTGGAGTTTGAAAAGCAGACTGTGAGAATATTCATAAGGCATATATAAGAAAGATTGGTAACACTGTCTATGATTGTCGCCTTTGTAAGCATCTATAAAAACATTTATAACATGTTATAATGTATTCATAAGGCATTATAAACATGGTTATAAATATTTATAAAGAAGAATTACACTGGATTACACTTTATAGCCATGTTTATTATACATTATGAATTGTTAATATAATGTATTATAAATAGTGTTAATAACATGTTATAATGTCAGTGCCAAAGAAGTCAGTCCCAGCTTGGAGAGTGTAAAGTAAAGACAAATACCAAGCTAACGGTGGTGTACATTACCTTTCCCACATTGGGTAAAACACTGACGCAGCTCTAGTTTAAACTCTGACATTTGAAGCCTGTAATGTGCTTTATTGTGTATGTTTTAGTGTTTCAGTAAATCCTTCAGTAAATACTTCAACTTGTAGCCTCACTCTGAACACTGGAGGAGGCTTTAGTACAGTACGCTTCACTTTACTTAGAGCGGACAAATACGACTTATGAGCTCTGATAATTTGTTATGATCAGTACTTATAATGTATTATGTTAACAATTCATAATGCATAATAAGCATGGCTATAACGTATAATGCATTTTTATAAATATTTATAGCCATGTTTATAATGTCTTATGAATGCAATACAACATGTTATGAATGTGTTTATAGATGCTTACAAAGGTGACATTCATAGAAAGTGTTACCGAAAGATTTGCCATTTCATAAAGGCATCCATGCATTTCATCAACATTTCTGTAATTGTGTTAACAGGCTATGTTTAGGTCACAGTGAAGTTAAGCTGTATTACTTTATCTCTTTACTTTTTTGCATTGTAGTGTCCACATTCTTCTCCTCTCAATGGCCCAAAGTGTCCCTCTCATTTCTGAGCATTTGTCATCATTGAACCGTTGAAAGTAGGGAGGGTGTGGCAACTCTTTAAGAGTCCAAGCACGTTTACTGATGTCTGAGTCACTGACCTGTATTGACTCCACAGTAGCACAGATTGAAATACACTACAAGAGGCGCAGTGGGGAACAGGACTTCTGCTGTTTCACTGCCACAC
Source organism: Colossoma macropomum (assembly GCF_904425465.1). Classification (NCBI taxonomy): domain Eukaryota; kingdom Metazoa; phylum Chordata; class Actinopteri; order Characiformes; family Serrasalmidae; genus Colossoma; species Colossoma macropomum. The sequence goes on from NW_023494787.1 coordinate 46,213,444, forward strand.
TTGCCATGTATATGGAATTTTGAATAATGGTGGTGGGAAAATGAGAGGAACTGAAGAAGCAAAAGAGTTTAAAGAGTTTTCATTTGAGATGCACTTATGATGTTTATATGAGTCTGAATGCTAAAAACCCATTCCTTTTTCCATTTTATCTCTTTATCTCTTTAGACTCAGACAGACCGGTTTTATCAGACAGGCCTTTGATCTGATTTATCGTCACTGTCCAAAGAAAAACAAGTACCTCCAAAATAGTAACATTACAGGAGAAGGCTAAACCCTCTTACCTTTTAAAGTAAGTCAATGTAAATAGATTTTATTCCAAGTGATTTTAGAGCATTTCTATTGGTCCATTCATCATAAACTTTTCACACAATGTAAAGGACAGCTGGTGTGTTAAAGTGATGTAGCACAATAAAAATCAACAAAAATGGAGACAGTTTACTTTGGACAGCAACAATACGTAAATGACATCTGCTCTGATTGGCCGCCCTGTATTGTGCCTCATTAAAAGAGCAGGCCGGGCTGAAACACTACATATAGCTTCAGTATGAATGGGCAGGGCTAAACTGCTATCGGCTGAATGGGTGGATGTGAAGTCACAAAAACATCAGTTCAAAATAGGCTTTGCAGCTTAGTTTACATGGCCTGTATGAACTGTGGTGTGAACAGTACAAAACTTTGGTAATGTTTACAAACTTCACTGAACTTTTTTATTTCAAAGAAGTGAGAAAAACATGATATGGTCCCTTTAACTGAATACTACTCGAATACTACACAGTATCTAATCAATTCAAATAATTGAATGATGGCCCCACTACTCACCCACGGTCAGAGCATCAAACAGACGAGAGATGGTGCCATGATCCTTTACGATGCCCGACTCCTGAACTCGCCGGACAAAGTCCTCCTGGAGCATGTGTGTCCGCGGCAGCTCGAACTTCTTCACCGAGCCGCCGTCCTCCAATCGCGCTTGCTCACTGCTCTTCTTCATCCGGCTGACCAATCGCTTCAGGTCTGGCCGGCGGTCAACCACTGACCGCTCACTGTCCTGTAGGGAATCCACAACTGCCCTCACCAATTCCATCGGGAAGATGTCCGTGTCTGTTCTGTTGAGGTTCTGGAAGTCCACCAGGGCGTCCAGCCGTTTTCCAGCCACGTAGCTCACCAGGCCGCGAAGGTAGTAGTAGCGGGCCAGCAGGGAGGAGTCCTGCGGGTTCGCCGTGGCGATGAACTCACTCAGCAGGTTAATGAGGTCGCAGTAGTACTTCTGAACGTAGTGAAAGGCCAAAGGAGGAGGGAATTCTGGAAGTTTGAATGTTTTGACTGGCTTTGAGGGAAGTTTAAGACCTATTAAGACACAGTAGGATAAAATGTGAGAAGCAGAGATTAAAAACAATGGAGCTGTAATCAGCACTCAATTCTGAATGTTGTGATTGATTATAATCAGAGGGTGAGTTGGCGTTTTCACCATCGTTTATTTACTTTAATACAGCATACAGGAATTTATTTCCTTCAACAAAACTCTCTGCAGCAATTAAAAACATCTACAGCATTAGATATGATGATAACACACATGACCACAGCATTAGCAACACTGCTTGCAGTAATATGTGACTAAGTGAGCTTAGAGGTTCACATGGAGATCTGGTGCTTTTTTTACTATTGTTACCTTTTGTTTACACACACACACACACACACACACACACACACACACACACACACACACACACACACACACATCCTCAAAGCCGTTTATCCTTCTGGGTCGCAGGGGGTGCTGGAGCCTGTACCTTTGGTTTAATTAAAGATTAGTTTTAATTAAATATTAGGATAATATTCATAAGATAAGATATGATAGCAAGCTCTCACTAACCACTCATGCGAGTTATGATGCATGATTTTCTTACAGATTGTGCTGTATTTTTTAGGGTTTCCTACAGCGTTCACTGCGGGGTTGCCACGTCCAGAAAAACTCTCCAGCCTAAATAAAAGCTATTATTTTGTAATTTTCTGTTACAAATGCATTTTCGAAATACGTCAATTCAGCAAGAAAAACACCAACTTGGCAACCCTGACGTCACGTTGTACCAAACACTTCACAGAATAACCAGTAAAAAGCAAAAAGCAAAAACGTGCAGTTCTACATAAACACCCCCTCTGTAGCTGTGCGTACTCTGCCCTGATCAGAACTTGTTTCATGAAGAACTGTTAGTTAAATAAAATATTCAGTTATTCAGCACTCTGAACTTCTGAAAACAATTCTGAATCATACCATAACAGTCAAATGCTCGTAAAAAAGGACTGAATAATTTTCTTAAGAAATGTAATATAATTAAATCACTGTGAGGCTAGAAATGTAATTCCTAATAGCTGGAAAAGTAATGATTTTACCTGATTGTTTAATTGGAATAGGTCTTTAAATCCTGATGAGTTCAGTACATACAGCCATATGCATATAAATAAGACATAACATGTGAAATGAGACATAACTTCTGCACATTTTATATGTTTTCCCTGTTAAACTAAATAATTAAACAGTAATTGTGCATTAAAATGTGCATAAGTGTGCTCTGTGTAGAGGACGTGTTGACCAAGGACGCCCAAACGTTTGCATACATTTATTTTACTCTTCTAAAAACTTCCTTTTTAGAAGTAGATGATATCAGACCTGGACTGAGCGTGGCTCCCTTGTCAATCAGTGGAGAGTTCTTCATTAAGGACAGCTGACGGATAGGTGCGGTCAGAGAGTGGTCCTCCGCTAGGTTTGGGAGACTCATGCCCAGTCTCTTATTCAGTCTGTTCTCCGGGCCCATGTACTTGCGTGTTGTCTCCTGCATGGTGGGCCTCCGGGGAGAGTCGGACACGGTCCTCAGTCTGACCAAACAGAGAGTCTTAGCACAGAGTCTGGGCTATATGTGTTACAGTCTGACCAATATTAAAAGGGAAGGGGCTAAAAATTCCAATAAATAATCGATCAATCAATCAATCAATCAATCAAATCAATCAATCAGTCAACCTTTATTTAAACTCGGAGTACATTGAGGGAGACCCTCATTTACAATGTAGCCGAGCCAATACAGAGATCAGGGATTGAGAAGTTAAATAGTAAAAATGTAAGAAATGCTAAATGCTAAAGTAATAATAATCATATTACTAAAAAAAAACATTAAATCAATAAACTATGAAAATTACAACAATATAGTAATTTAATAAATAAGATAAAATAAGATAAAACAAACAAAATAATTAATAAAATAAACAACGAAAAATAAAGTAACACAATAGCTTGGCAATATTAAAATAAATAAGAACAGAATAATAAAAATGAAACAATAACTAAAAACATACCAAAAATAATATCTAAAAGTTAACTAAAATCAAGTAAAACAGTTGCAGGCTGACTGGAGGTGGTTCGAGACTCATGTGACACCAGTGAGTGAAGCTTTAGATTCCTGTAATAAATTCCAGCTCACTGATCAACTGAAGGGCGATCCAATCACTGGAACGAGTCTGGTACAATGCATTATTTACACTGAGCATTTCTGTGATGAATTATACCGACGGTATGATTTTGTTTTCACATTTCAGATTTCAGTTTTATACTTAAACAGTTTTAAAACAATGTTCTACTGACTCAGAATCTCAGTCTTAAATAATATAAATATCTATTTTTTAATTTTTCAACAGTTGTCTTCATAAAAACATGGTATTTTTTGTTACTCACTCACTAATGGTGCGGTCTGGGTACACTTTACATGTTTTTACTCTTTTAACCATCCTGGTGTTTTGTGCTCAAATTTATCCGCTCAGCCTGTTTTGGTTTGATATGATTCAAAAAGTGGTTCATATTGTGTGATTCATTACGGGTTTTCCAGGCGGCACAACTGTCTTAAGTTTTTCCTGGGCATTAAGAGATCGCAGCTTCAAATCTCAGTGATGCCATGGCCAAAAAAGTCAGTAATTACTGCTGAACTACAGGTGATATTTTTGCCGATAACCATAACTAAGGGCTCCTGATATTGTACAACATTATCAGCACATCTATCGGTCAGGCTCTAATATGTAGCTGCATTTTTTCAGCACGCTGGGAATTATGTGTCAAAGGCCTCACCTGATCAAAACAAGGTTAAGAAAAATATGTAGTGCGCAAAATAAGTGATGACTTCTCCAGTGTAGAACTGAATGCAGACCAGAACAGACAATGAGATGACGAGAAAAGAGCTGAAGAGCTACTGAGTGAGCAGCCCTGCTGTAAATAGCCAGTTTACCTGTAAGCTTCTGACCGAGTATTTATCTCCATACGTGTGAAGGCATCCATCTTCCTACTCAAGCGATCCCTCAGGAAAGAATGGAATATGTGTGTCTCTAAAACCTGCATACGTAAAGATAAATGTAAATATATATTTATTTATTTAACTAGGTAAATCAGTACAAATCATATTTTATAAAGAATAATCTCAATAATACAGAACATATAGAACATAAGAGGAAAAACACACAAGAACGTATGACTAATTTACAGCCTGACAGAGTGACAGTTGTACGTGTCTTTTAACTTATAGAATGATTTTACTTAAATAATAAATGCTTTATTGACTAACATGACACTCAACTGTCATGTTTATTAAACTCAAATAAATAGTCGAAATTCTGGTTTTAAGTAATCTAAATATTGTGGCATTGGGGGCGGGGCTAGAGTTTTGTTTTTCTGTTAATTACTATTTTAATTGCAAATCAATGAAGTTAAATTTCATTATTTGTCAGCAGATCCTAAAAAAAACAACTGAAAAATGGTGCTTGCACATGTACTGAACCCCTTCAGAGCAGTGGTCGGTAGTACCACCATTTGCTGCAATAACAGCTTTAAGTCTGTTGGGGGAGGTTTCTGCACAGTGTTTGTTAGTGATTTTCACCCATTCTTCACATCAGATTTGCTCCAGGTTGTTCAGCACACCATAGTGCTGCCAACCCCATACTTCACTGTTGGGATGGTGTTTGTAGAGGAATGATCACTGACTTTCAATACAGTGTCTTTCAGTTTTATAGAACTGTTTTAGTTAAATAGTGCTTTATTGACTGACTTGACACACAGTTCTCAATTGTCCCGTTTATAAAACTCAAATAAATGGTAAAAAGTTTTAAACAATATAAACACTCACATTGGGGGTGGGGCTAGAGTTTTGTTTTTTGTGTTAATTATCTTATTTTTTGCATATATTGTTCATCAGTTCTCTTTAAAGTAAGAGTCAGGTTTGCGCCACACGTAGCCTTTTGAATTTAAAAATATTTTTTTTTTTTTTGTCTTATTTGACTATAAAACCTTATCCCACATTTCTGATAGGCCACTCCGATGCTTTCTAGCAGACCCCAGATGTGCTTTGATGTGTTTTTCTTCATCAATGGTTCTTCTCTTTCTAGCCACTTGTTAGGGTTATATCTTTCACCTGCATGAATTAGAAACTTTCACGGCACAGTGGTGGAATACTTATGTATTATATACAAACATCACTTTTCAATTATTTCTGTCACAGCATATTTTCTTACATAGAACTAATATCACGACAAATGTATTAATATTGAGGCTCAGTCTCCAGACAGACCGAATGACTTTTTAAGGCGGCCGAATACTCGTCACGTCTGTAAACGCTGAAGGAGTCTGAGAAATCTTTACCTTCTTATAAAACGCCTGATCTGCTGTCTCTTGGGACTTGAGGAACCCCTCACTGTTGAAAACCCGGTGCTCATAGTTCAAGTGGTCATGCACGTCTCTAAAGGGAGCAGAAATTGCACAACAAGCTCAGAAATCATTTCACAAAGCACAAAACATCTTCCACTGAACTATCAGCAGGATGCAGATGCCTGGAGGTGGAGTAGGAAATCTGCATGTTGGCTGTCACTATATCAACAGTGATAAAGCGTCACTACAAAGAAAAACACTTCACTCAAGCGTTTATTCACGCTCCCCATCGGTTATCATATCTGTAACACAAGAATTGTTTTGATGCAAATTTTCCTCGTAGCACCGGCTGAACTGAAAGGAATCTAATGCTCTGTTCTGAAGCAGGAAGAGAGCACTGGAGCTTAGAGAAGACCAACCTGAAGATGTTGACGATGAGCTCAAGGGTGACGCTGAGTATTTCGGAGTTGAGTTTGCGCTGCCACTGCCTCCTATGTGCCCGCAGCTCGCTCATGTCCGTGCTGCTGCCGCGCCGGCACACCTCCAGGTCATAGTTCAGCTGCAGGCCCTCTACCCTGCACACACAAACATTCATTCATCATCTTTAACTGCTTAATCCAGAAAGGGTCGCAGTAGCAGTTAGGAAAGCAGAGAATCCCAGACGACCCTGTCCCCCGCAACTTCCTCCAGCTCATTCCCGGGGTCCCCGAGCCGCTCCCAGGCCAACTTAGAGAAAAAATCCCTCCAGCGGGGTCATAGGATGACCTCAAGGTCTTGTCCCAGTAGGCCGAGCCTGGTAAACCCTCACCGGGAGGTACCCAGGGGGCCTCCGGATCAGATGCCTGAACCACCTCAACTGGCTCCTCTCAGTGTGAAAGAGCAGCAGTTCTACTCTAAGCTCGTCTCGGATAACCGAGCTCCTCACCCTATCAAGCAGAGTGTAGCCCACCACCCTACAAAGAAAGCTCATTTCCGCTGCTTGTATCCACAAACTCATTCTTTCGGTCATTACCCAAAGCTCATGACCGTAGGTGAGGGGTGGGATGTAGACAGACCGTTAAACAGAGAGCTTTGCCTTATGGCTCAGCTCCCTTTTCACCACTACAGTCCAGTACAGCGACTGCATTACTGCTGCCGCCTGTCCCAGCCTGCGGCCGATCTCACAAACATTCTCCTCCCATCGCTTGTGAGAAAGACCCTGAGGTACTCAAAGTCCTCAACAGTCCTAAACAGTAACTGTGCATTAAAATCTGCAGAATTTCGTTCTCTGTAGAGGATGTGTTCAATTATTTTCACTTAGAAAACCAACAAAACATGTCATTTGACCAGAAGTGTTCAAACTTTTGCATATGACTGTATGTACACAAAATTTCAGATATAAAGACAGTCTCACTGTACAGCCCAGGTGTCAAACACAAGGCCCGCAGGCCAGATCAGGCCTCTCCTCTCCGGCCCGCAGGAGTATTTTCATTTTCTATTAATATTAGGCTGTTTACAGTGCACTGTACTACAGTCCCCAGCATGCACTGCAACGTCATGTGCACTCCGACTCTCCTAACCCAACAGCAATCTACGGGACAGCGGTTAAACCAGAATTCATTGATGAACTTGCAGTAAAGAAAAGAGGCCAGTTTATTTTAGAGGCCAGGACGTTTACATATTGAATATTTGAAGTATTTATGTAATATTTCAAGGTCTACTACAAGAGTTTATTTAGAACTTCGTTCTGCACTTCGAGCCTATGGAGTTCCCTGGGGCAGCACTCTTAGCTCTCACCCCTTGCTAGACTGGATAAGACCTCTGGACAATCTACAGGGCAGAGTATCGTTAAATATTGGTAGACCATCATATAAAGCAGCTGGCAGTCGAACAACTGTGGGAACGAGAGCTTTCCAGTACTGGTCCTTCCTTGGATTGGAACACTATATGGGCTAATGTTCAGGGAATGATCTAAAGTAGCAGATATATGGACCTCTACAGTAGATATATCATCTAAAGTACTTGATCTCGGTGATCCACTGTCGCCACATTTATGTCTTAAATGATGACTCAGCTCTTCAGTTTTTAACGAAGGTTGCTGATGGCAGGTTTTACAGCCTCCAAGAAAACTGTCTTTTCAACTCTGGATTTCCCCAGAGCCTTCAGCTATGAAATTCTGGATGTCTAGTTTTTAAAATATAGTTCTGATGGAAAATCTTACAGCTAAACTTGACAAGGCAAAACAGAAAACAATAAGAAACTGGGAGAATTTATATGACTCTATTCAAGAACTTTAGTTTCCAATTAAATTATGTGATGCTGTTTAGTTGTGTAGTTGTTTATGTATTGTCTTTGTATTTATTTTTGATTTGTGTGAATTCCTAAAAATATATGTCACAGTCCTGCCTTCCCCTCCCCCTTACCTCTCCCCACCCTTGTTGTAAAACATGATGAAAAATGCAATAAAAAGTTGATCCCCCCCAAAAAAAGGGTCTACTACAAGTGCCCATATTTTACTGTTGAAGTTTTTAAATAAACAATGGCCAGTTCAGGTTATAGCACAATATTAAATAAAAATGAAAAAGATCTTTTTTCTTCGGCCCACGGATTTGTTGAGATTTTCTAATATGGCCCTTTTACTCGTTGAGTTTGACACCCCTGTGGTACAGTGTTGATATTTCTAGTAAACCCTTCATATATGATTATATATTTCTATAGTAAACCTAATTTTTAAAAAAAATTTTCCCACCATTTACAAGTTGTCGATGTACGCTGAAATACACTGAAGCGCAATTGTTAATTTGTGAAACGGCAGCCGTTCTTACCGTCCTTTAAAACACTCAGTGGCAATCACTGGCATGTCTAGAAGGTCCATGCCACATGAAGCTGAGACCGTTCCACTGTCGATGTCTATCTGGACCAGATCCTCTGTTTCCTGACAGGGAAAAAGACACAACGTTACCTACCAAGTGACCAGTTTGTGTCTTTTTAATGTGATGTATCATTTCATCCAAGCTTTAAATGATCTAATCAAAGTATAAAATCATAAACATCCAAAAAGCTCTAGCCCAATCCTAACACGTCTCCTTACCGCAGCCACTTCCTCGAAGTGGTGGGCATGGCAACCCATTAGATACGCAGTGGGAGCCATTAGGAAGTCCAGCATCTGGCGGGAGAGGATGGGCACAAAGGGGTGCTGCCAGCACAGTGGATGGATGAAGAACATGAAGCATTCAGCCACCAGTGTGAGCCTGGCCCAGTCTGTGGAGAGGAACACCACCCTCTGCTCTGTCAGGATGCTGCAGATCACCTGGAAACATGGAGAAGTCCTAATGTTGAACATCATTTTATTGATTGTGACACTGCAAACTGTTCTTATTTAAAATTTTAGATCTGGAAATAAGATTAATTACCTTGTTTTAAAAGTTATTTAATAGTTTCTAGCTTTGAATTCATGATATAGACTTGAACTCATTATGAATCTTTCTTTTGTTTGTCAGGAAATTCCAAAATTGAGTAATTTACTGGTAGAACAAGGTACATTAGATAGAAAACCAATCTGTACAATTCCACTTTAACTAAAAAATACACTTGCTTCAACTTCGTAGAAATTTGGGCCCAATCCCATTTCTTATTTGTACCCCTTCCCCTTGTTTTTGAGTGTCACTTTGCCTCTTGGAATTGAGTCACAAGGTGTACTGGTTGAAATGAGACGCTCAAATAATAAAGAGCATCACTTCATTAACAGCTACTAGCGCTGCTCTGTAGGCGACCCTGCCAGTCTGCAGTGATAGCAGAGGAGGGTAAAGTTCAGCTCCTCACTGCTGGGATTTAGTTACATTTAGGGCATCATATACCTTCAAAGTGTGGGGGGGGGGCAATTATTTATTATTGCCCACCCCTAATTCTTTGGTGACATGAAGCTGAAGTCAGATATTCACCAGGTTCTTGTTAGAACTTTCCCATTACACCTTAAACCATTTAAGGTGGAACGGGAAATTTAGCTAGCTACCGAGACATCAGCATATTACTGGTGATTTTTATGCTTGTTATGAAGAAAAGGACCATAATACACTGAAACGACATTAAACTAAGAGAGTAGAATGATTATCACCATTTTTTAACAGAGAAAATTCTCACATTTGTGGGTTTCTTTGGTCGTTTGTGCAGGTTTTTCTTTTTTCTCATATCACTCTGTTTGGAGCGTCTGAAAAACCTCCATTTGGAGGGCCATGCAGCCCTAACACTTCACCCTACCCCTCTATCTCAACAAAAATCAGGACACCCTACCCCTAGACGTGAACACGCAAAACGGAGGGGTAGGGCTAAGTGGTAGGGAAGAGTGGTGAAATGGGATTAGGCCCAAGTTCTGTTTCCTCTCCTGATAAGAGTGTTTTAAATCATTTGTTGTTGTGCCTTGGCTGTTTTTTTCATCTCTGTTGTCAGTTAGATTTTTATTTAATTTAGAAATATTTCTCTCTTTGATGTTCAAACATGATGTTCAAGGACCCAGAACTACTAAATCCGCCTGTGGTCTTAATGTTCAGCTCTCGAGACAAACCTGTAAGATCTGCTCAGGTCTAAAGCACAGGAAAGGCAGATGGAGGTCCAGGTCCACAGCAGGACGGTCCATGTCTTCTCTTGGTGGCAGCACAATCTGCAGGGGTTTAAGGCTGAATACCTACAAAGATGAAAAGAATAAGAAAGAACCAGCCTACCACAGCATGTCTGCTGAGCCACGATCTTTTTATAGCTCAGTTTAAAGGAACTGTTTGGCAAAAAAATCTAATTTACACAACTTACACTTGCCCCAGATGAAGCTGATCAGAAAGGCATGTTTAGTGCCCAAACTCTGCTTATGGAGTTTAGTGTTGGAGCTACAAGGCTAAGAGTGCTAACAAACACTAGAAGTCAACAGTCACCAAAATCTCTGTAAATACATCCCCAAAACTTCTCTTAAACGGCTCAAACTGCATCCAGTTCTTCACTAACGTAGAAGACTCGCTGATGTGGACATGGTCTATAAACTAGGTGACCTTACTGTTGACCTGGATATGGGTCGAGAAAAGTTTTGAGGATGGGGATGATTTGCATAAAATATTTGGGGGACTATTGACTTCTAACAGAGAGGACCGTTGTGTAAAAATGTTTCAAGAAACGCAGGTATGTGGTTTTGGTTAAGGTGCCCCCTCTTAACCAAAAACACATTTTCACTTGTTTCCCCTTTACGCCGGCAAAAGAGACTTTAGTGCCACTCACACCCGCAGGAAATTCAGCCCATTTCACTAAACTTTAGCAATTATTTTTCCCCCTTCATGATTACAGCAAGGGCGGCACGGTGGCGTGGTGGGTAGCGCTGTCGCCTCGCAGCAAGAATGGCTTGGGTTCGATTCCCGACTGGGCGACCAGGGTCATTTCTGTGTGGAGTTTGCCTGTTCTCCCCGTGTCTGCGTGGGTTTCCTCTGGGTACTCCAGTTTCCTCCCACAGTCCAAAAACATGCAGTCAGGCTGATAGGACATGCTGAATTGCCCCTAGGTGTGAGTGTTTGTGTGATTGTGTATGTATGTCTGCCCTGCGATGGACTGGCGACCTGTCCAGGGTGTATCCTGCGTTCCGCCCAATGACAGCTGGGATAGGCTCCAGCACCCCACCGCGACCCAGAAGGATAAGCGGTTTAGATGATGTATGTATGTATGATTACAGCAAACTTGTAGCTGGTCTTTTGATTGCTACACTGATGTGACTATTTTGGACATAAACATGCATTTTAAGGAAAAAACAGTTGCGTTTGTGGTTTGACCAACTAGCTGGTTCTTTCTGCACAGTCTGATGCTGTTGCCCTGGGAGACACAGGAGGAGTGAAGTGGCTGATGCAAACAGGAACGTTAGCACTTTTCATCCCAATGACTTCAACAGGCCTGCGGCATCTTGCTCTCCCAAATATATGATATTTACTACTAGTGTTTTTCAGAAATGACAGCCTCGGAGCTCCAGGGCTCAAATCATTCCCTCGTCATCTAAACCACTTACGCTGCTGGGTCATGGGGGAAGCTGGAGCCTATCCCAGTGTTCACTGGGCGGAAGGCAGGAAGCACCCTGGATAGGTCGCCAGTCCATCACAGAGCAGACACACACAGACATACACAGTCACAAACAGACCTAGGGGCAATTTAGTATCTCCAACTGGCCTGACTGCATGTCTTTGGACTGTGGGAGGAAACCGGAGTACCCAGAGGAAACCACACAGACACAGGAAAAACATGCAGACTCCACAAAGAAAGGACCCTGGTTGCCTGGCTGGGGAATTGAACCCAGGCCCTTCTCAGTGTTAAACTAAAAAAGCAAAATTTGGACACCAAACATGTTTTGCCTGATCGACTACATAAGGGGTAAGTGGAAAAGGGTTTAAGTGTGATTTTTAGATATTTGTCTATGTGAATGGCTGATATCTCCTGACCAACCCCTAAAGAATTCAGAGAGAATACTGAGATTAAACATATTCACAGCAGAAAATGACTGAAGCTTTCCAATAAAGCAGCTCACCACTTGCAGCTGTCCAGGTGGTGGGATGGGCACCAGTGCCAGTTTGGCAGAGAACTCCTTTACTTTTTCCTCAAAGTCATCCATCCTGCAAGGCTTCAGCTGAACTAGGAATCTGTCATCATAGACAAAAGCGAAAGCATGCACACAATGAAGATACTATAACAGATACAGCTGTACATTCTGGTTCCATTCAATTCTATTCAACCATAAAAACTCAAACATGTCATTAGAGCTGCTGGATACTCACGAGGACAGGCAGTCTCTCAGAGCGTTGTAGTATGGGTATTTAGAGATGATGCAGATGCCATAGGCTGTGTAAAGCCGTGGAGGTTTGGACGAACGGTGGCCGTTTTGGTATGTTACACCATCCAGGGAAAACTAAGGCACAAAATAGGTACATTTTTATTTTTTTTTTATATATATAAAAAAATAATTTGAATATAATCTAATAATACAGCTCCGTGTAAAAGAGAGACCAGCTTTTCATTTATTCAAATGTGCAGAGACCATTTCATTTTCCAATTACATTTCAAAAGTTATTCAATTTTCAGCACTAGGAAAAAAGCAGCAGAGTCATATTTAAAAGAAAATTACAACAAAGCCTCAACCACAAAATATAATATCAGTATTCAGTCTGTCCACTCTTTACCTTTATAACAGCTTCCATTCAGTTTTTCAAAGAAATCTGCTGGGATATTTTTTACAAAAAAACTAGAAACTCCTGTTTTTCAATTAACTTTCCTTCTTCTTAGGCAAGATGATTATCTTTCGTTATCTTTTATACTATATTATTTGAGTTTTTACATTTTAAATACGTTTCCTGCTTTTTTCTTACACTACAAAAATGAATATCTTTTACCTAATGGCCGTTTAGACTTAATTTTAAACATCTATAGTTTTTGCACAGAACTGTATATAACAGTCTTATTAAATTACATTTATTTAACTCAATACATCCCAAATAACACAGCCTGCTTGCATACAAACTTAAATATACCAGGAGTTTCCACTGAAGATGTAAACAGTAGTAAACACTCCAAAGTACAAGCCAGGTAAGAGCAAAAATCTCACCTGTAAGGATCTGTAAAACTGAACCACCACTCCATGTGTCTGGTTCCCAAAGACATCCGTGAAAACCAGGAAGTGATAAGAGTCTTCCTGATTCTCAGTGGCTACAATCAACCCATCTAAACCATGAGAAATTAAATATGATAGAATATTATAAAAAAATACAGAACACAGAACTGTAGGCTACTGAATTTAAATAAGGTAATATAAATCAACTTTAAAAGCCTCTCACCTGCAAAGTTAGACATTTTGGCCTAATCCCATTTCATCCCTCGCCCCTACCACTTAGCCCTTAGCCCTCTGTTTTGCGCGTTCAAGTCTAGGGGTAGGGTGTCCCAATTTTTGTTGAGGGGTAGGGGGAAGAGTTGTCTAGGGGTAGGGGGAAGAGTTAGGGCTACATGGCCCTCCAAATGGAGGTTTTTCACTGGCAAGATGGTTGAACAAGCGACCAAAGAAACCCACAAATGTGAGAATTTTCAACATTAAAAAAATCACGATAATCATTGTATTATCTTAATGTTGTTTCAGTGTATTATGGTCCTTTTCTTCATAACAAGCATAAAAAAACGCTATAGTATGCTAATGTCTCAGTAGCTAGCTAGCTAACTTTCCCGTTCCACCTTAAACAGTCCCGCAGTTCTGATGCCTGAAGCGCCAGAATGTAACTGCTGCACCATTTAAGGTGGAACGGGAAAATTCAAACAAGAACCTGGTGAATATCTGATTTCAGCTTCGTATCACCAACAAATCAGGGGTGGGAGATAATAAATAATTGCTCCCCCTCTTTGAAGGCATTGGATGTTCTAAATGTAACTAAAGCCCAGCAGTGAGGAGCTGAACTTTACCCTCCTCTGCTGTCACTGAAGTCGGGCCGGGTCAATGAAGCAATGTTTTTGTTTTTTTTTTAATTTGAGGGTTGTCCCATTTCGTAGGGCAAGATTTCAACCACTACCCATTGTAACTATGTCCCAAGGGGTTAGGGTGACACTCGAAAACAAGGGGTAGGGGTAAAAAGAAGAAATGGGATTGGGCCTTTAAAAACTGAGGGCTTTGATATCAGAGCTAGTGCATTACCTGGGAAACACAGCTGGGGCAGAGCATTGAGGTCGATGTCTTTCGGTACACTGAGATCATCTGCCTTGCTGATGGTGGAATCACTGGTCTTGGTTCCATTGTTAGAGGACACAGCAGGTCTCTCCCTCTTTTTCTTCAAGAAGGAGCGTCTCCTTTGGACTCTGCTGAAGGCTGGGGCGTGGCCAGGACCATCAGTATCACTTTCCTTACTCACAAATGGTGGGGCGTGAACCTGCAACACCTCAGCCTCTAAAGAGCAGTGTTTTATCTCTTTACCCTGCAGCTGAGCCTGAGAAAGAGAGAAGTATTATTAGACATTATGAGTTACATGTAATCTAGACCCTCCTAACAGCTGAGAATCCATACTCAGTAAAATCAAGGGTGTCTAGTTTTAAACAGTGCTTTACTGGTGGATATGATTGCTGTATTATCAAATGTGACTCAGTTCTCAACTGGCAAACAGGAAAAACAGGAAAATTTAGGTGAGTTGTCCCAAATTTAAAGTGGTTTTATTGGTTTTTCTGTAAATTACCTTTTATTCTTGTTATTTTCTTCTAATTTGAAGTCTTTGTATATACAATTTTTGTGTTACGAGATGTTCCCCTCTATTATATTTCATGACAGTGTTTTGTGTCTGCCTGTATTATAATAATGTAATAACAGCCAACATGAAACCCTCAATTTTCTTTACGTTTGAGGTGTTTGTTAATTGTAATATATCACTGTTGTTGGAAGAAAACCTTGTTTCTCCAAAATGGTAACTTTACAGGAGAAGGAAAAAACCTACTTTACTTTTAATGTAAGTCAATGGAACCAGACTTTTTCCCAAGTAATTTTGAGTTGTTTCTTTTGGTCCATTCAACGTGAAATTTAAACACAATGTAAAGGACAACAAGCATTTTCAAATTATGTCAAAAACTGAAAAACAACAAAAATGGACACAGAAGGTTTTGTTCCTACATCAGCGATAGGCCTGTGCTGGTAACTCTGTGAAAAATAATCGCAGATAAAGGTTAAACGGGAACTTTGGGGAATGGGATTATTTTCTTCTTCCATTTTTATATTTGCACAAAGCGTTTACACACTTTTGAGACGGGCTTTGACTCTGAAGCTACACAGTGACAGTGTGTGAAGCTTAATCTTTGTCAAATAAAAGAACGTAATAAACACCCTGTTCAGTAAATTTGTGTATCATTTGTAATTTGGCCACAAAACTGTAATTAATCTAGTAAGAAAGGACATAATTATGAATGCCTTACACACTTGACCATCCAAGACTGTGATGTCTGAGGCCACTTAGCCTAATGTCTTTTTGTCTGAGGCTGTTTTGCCTGATGTCCAATTGTTGGAAAGTTGAGACAGTGTTTTTCCTGTGACCCTGAGCTGCTCTATCTGAAACCATGACAGAGGCAGCCTTTAGTACAGGTACAGTTTCTACCTGCCGCAATGGCATGTTTCAGGTGGTTGCTAAGGTATTAGGTGGTTGATATGGTATTCAGGTAGTTGACACGGTGTTGCTACAAGGTTGCTATGATATTTGGAGGTGATTGCTAGGGTATTGCTCTGTCCTTACTATGGTATTCTTCATGGTTGCTAGGGTATCGTTAGGTGGTTGATAGGTGGCCTTTTGTACAGGCATGATATCTGCCAGCCACTGTTGCACACGGTGGGCCCTGAGCTAAGTGGGCTATATTACGATAGTTATTGTTAAAATCATAAACTACATCACAATATCCCTCCTGATATTATCAGTACTTAAAGAACATTGACCAACTGCATGTTTCATTAAATAAGAAAGTACAATTTGTCCTGTTTAATCGGATTCAGTGCAGTTCAGTATGTGAAATGCTGAATAAAAATAACTGTATTCATAATGTATTTCTAATAGGATTTTTAATATATGACTACTGCTGCAAGACTACTGGTTCTTTCTTGTCTGTTCCAACTTATTAAAAACAAAATACTAATACAGATCATGTGCCGTGAAAATGTCTTAAAGTACTGTGATATTATTAATTGGCCCTCTAATTTAATATTTTTATTTTAATTGAATTGAATTTAATAACCTTACAGGAGAACTGATATATCGGCGAAGCCCTACGGACTCAGATCTAACACTGATATATCCTTGTATAATCACAGTTACTGTACCTGGCATAACTCCTTGAGACTCTCTCTGGATGCTCCGACAACCACACAAGCCTCCAGCAGCCCCGACGGGTTATTGACCGCCATCAGAAGCAGCACAGCCAACCTGTCAACCAGGCCCCTCACACGTGCCCCGTTAGATTTAGCTAAAGCTGGTCTTCAGAAACTCCAGGACTGCTTTCCTCCTGATCATGACAATCCAGTGTGACACGACGATACTAAACAGGCTGGGTCATCAACCTCCTGCTGCCCTGTTCACAAAGACATGCAGTATGACAGTGGTGAGGTTGGTTGAAGGAGCTTCTCAAAGTGAAGGGGAAGTGCTCTGTGGTGAATATTGAGCACACTTTCCATTTCTGGAAATAACACTCATGCAGCCACACATTTGCATTGTCAGTAATGTGCAGGCTTAATGCAGATGTTAAATTATCGCAACAGATCAAGTGGTAAACCGCAAACCAGAGACAAAATGCAGTAGGAGAAGGAGATCATATCACGCAAAGACAAGATAACAGTTCACTGAAACTTGAATCAAAGAAAAGAATCAAATAATCAAACAAAAGGGGATGATGTAATTAAAATGATCTAATAAATAACTAATTTAAATAAGAGAATAAACATATATAATTCAACTATAAAGGCGCATTTCCCGAAAAAAAGGCACAGTGGTTGTGTACATTAAGCAATTCCCTAGTATTGCTGGATGGTTGGTGTTGGTATGGTGGTATGGTGTTTGCCAAAGGACTGCTAGGCAGCTGCTATGGCACGGTTGGGTGGACGCAAGAGGGTTTCTGGTGAGTTTCTGTGGTGCTCTGTGTGGTTGCTAGGTTGTTGCTAAGTGACTGCAATGGTATTGCAAGTGGCTGATAGTGTGTTGGGAGATGTTTGTTACAGTATCTCAGAATGTTGGCAAGTGGTTGACACCGTATTCCAGGTGGTTGCTAGGGTGTTGCTAGGTGGTTGCTATGGTATGGTTGGGCCCCGGTGGATGCAACAGGGTTTCTGGCTGGTTTCTGTGGTGTTCTGTGTGGTTCCTAGCTTGTTGCTAACCAACTGCTATGGTATTGCATGTGGCTGATAGGACGCTGGGAGATGGTTGTCATAATATCTCTGGGTGCTGGCAGAGCCGTATAGAGAGAGAGTTGCGTCAACTCTGTTCACTCCAATGGACCATTTTTTTCCAGCTATGGCGGATAGTAGAGCCTCTCAACAGTTCCCGGGGGTTAGCAGCAAATACTAGCAGCGTGGCCGAGTTGCAGCAGAACAGACCGGTTGTGATGCACTTTTAAAGGATAAGACATTTAAAGAATCAGTTTGTATATAATAAGCACATCTGAATCAAATTAACATGTATATTAAAGTATGTCAGTGGATTATCCCCCATTAAATTAGTACATTTAAGAAACATTAACAGATAACAGTTTAGGCTACGATACTGAGTGAAGTTAGGAACTCATAATGTAAACCATAAACGTAGTGTTTGTATTCTTGAGTCTTCACACAACACTAGTAAATAAAGGAGACCGGCAAAGGAGGTAGCGTTATTCAGCTCGTCTGACTCTTTACTGATTCACTTTTCTTTTTAGCGGGTGTTCCACAACAAGAGGGGGGAGGTACACAATACACAACACTCCTCCCTGCTAAGACACAATGTACAACATCACTATGCAAAAATGTTTTATTTATTTATTTTTTTTAAATAAAGAATGTCCCCTAAAGGTTCAAGCGTTCTGGGGGCTTCCTATCCTATCGTCTTTCATTGCCAACACAATCAGTCTGCTTTGGAGATGAAGCAGGTGCGGGTATCTCTGTAGCTGGAGTGTGTGACTGCTCAGGAGTAGACAGCTCTGGAACAGCAGGAGGCGCTATGAACATCTCAGATGACTTTTTACTGATGGGCATCTGTGTCCTCCTTAGCTGATCAACGTGTCGTCTCCATAGGACTCTAGGTGCAACTTCAACGGTGTATTAGAGTGGTCCTGTGCATGCTGCAATCGTACCAGAGATCCATTTTTGATTACCTCTGTAATCTCTTGCCAGGACAGTTTGGCCAACTAAGAAGTGACGAGTTTCTCTGCACACACTTGCAGCTTGTTGCAGCTGTTTCCCCTGCACAGTTTGTCTGAGATTTGGTCGCAGAAGGTCGAGACGAGAGCGCAGCTGATGGCCAAAAAAACAACATTGCAGGTGAATCATTAGTAGTCGCATGGGCAGCATTTCTATATGCAAACAAGAAATTGGCAAGTTTTTGCTTTAATGTCATGTTTTCACTAGACACAGCTTTGAGTGCATTTTTCAAACTCTGCATGAATCGTTCAGCCAAGCCATTAGTGGCAGGATGATACGGTGCTGAAGTCAAATGTTGGATTCCATTAATTTTCAGGAATGTCTGGAATTCTTTAGCTATAAACTGTGGACCATTATCACTCACTAAATCTTCAGGAACACCAGTTCTTGCAAAGAGTTCTCGCAGTACTTCAATTGTGTCGCTGGCTTTTGTAGAAGACATGGTGAACACCTCAGGCCATTTCGAGTGGGCGTCCACTACCACAAGAAAATTGTGTCCCATAAATGGTCCGGGCAAAATCAATGTGGAGTCTCTGCCAGGGGAGTGCGGGCCATTCCCATGGATGTAAAGGGGCAGACTTAGGCGCCTTCTGAACATGTTGACAACCCGTACAGTGCATTGCCAGCTGTTCTATTTGTTGGTCTATACCGGGCCACCAGACAAAGCTCCTGGCTAATGCCTTCATCAATGCCTAAATGGCCAGTGTGCAGTTTGTCTAACACCTTGGCTCTCAGCTTGGAGGGCATGACAAACCCTGAGTCCCCACATAATACAACCACCATCAAGAGAAAGCTCGGTGTGACGCTGATAGAACTGACTAAATTGTGATTTCTGTTGTGCTGTCCAGCCATTAAGTGTTGCCATGTACACCTGAGACAGGGTGGGATCTCTTCAGGTGTGATTTCTGACCATCTCTACTGTAACAGGAAGATTCTCAATCTGTGAAAAAGAAAACATATCACAAGGAGTGGCCTCTTGTGTGGCCATGCCAGGTGTGTCATTTCGCAGTGGTAAACGTGACAGACCGCCTGCGTTTGCATGATGATGTGTCCTTTTGAACTCAATTTTATTCCTGTGTCCTCCTAGGAACAATGCCCACCTCTGCATTCGTGCTGCAGCAGTAAGTGGTACGCCCTTCTGTGGGTTAAAAATAGACACAAGAGGTTGGTGATCAGTGACAAGGGTAAACTCTTTACCAAACAGGTACTGATTGAAATGTTTGACTCCCCAGACAAGGCTCAGTGCTTCACGGTCTATCTGCGCGTAATTTTTCTCTGCCGCTGTAAGTGACCGGGATGCAAAGCCGATTGGGCGTTCACTTCCATCACTCATGACATGAGACATGACTGCACCGATTCCATATGGTTGAGGCATCACATGCAAGTTTCAGCGGTAGCTCTGGGTCATAATGTGTGAGCACAGTATCTGATGTCACCATGTTCTTTGCTTTTTGAAAGGCTTCATCACACTGTTTAGTCCAGTTCCATTCCCTGCCTACTTGAAGCAAACTGTTAAGGGGATGAAGGACCATGGCCAGATTGGGAAGAAATCTGTGATAATAACTGACAAATCCTAAAAAGGATCTCAGCTGTGGCACGTCCTTTGGTCATGGAGCCTGTACGACAGCCTGGGTTTTCTCTGTGCATTTGTGCAGCCCTTGTGCGTCAATGGTGTGCCCCAGGTAAGCGATACTGGGCTTGAAAAACTCGCACTTGTCACGACGAGCCCTCAGTCCATACTCCGCAAGCCTTGCCAGCGTTGTTTTTAGGTTCTGAAGATGCTTCTGTGCATTTTCTCCTGTCACAATGTCATCTAAGTAACACTGCGTGCCCGGACAGCCCTGAAGCACCTGATCCATTGCCCTCTGCCAAAGTGCTGGTGCTGATGCGATACCAAAAACAAGCCTATTGAAATGATAGAGGCCCTTGTGTGTGTTTATAGTAAGATACACCTTGGATTCCTCCTCTATTTCCATTTGGAGATAAGCCTCAGCCAAGTCAATCTTGGAGAAATGTTGCCCTCCAGATAGATTTGCAAAAATGTCATCAATTCTGGGAAGTGGGTATTGCTCCCCCTTTAGCACAGGATTAATGGAAACTTTGAAATCTCCACACACTCGAACAGCTCCTTTTTTCTTGGTTACAGGTACTATTGGCGTTGCCCATGGGCTCCAGGCCACTTTTGACAAAATTTCTTCCGCTACCATACGATCCAACTCCCTTGCTACTTTTTCTCTTATGGAGTGAGGAATGGGTCTAGCCTTGTGAAATTTTGGTGATGCATTTTCATTCAGACCAATTTTGCCCTTGATGTGCTTGAGTGTGCCTATTCCATCTTGGAAAACATCTGCTGCACTTTCCAGGACCTTTTGTAGTTCTGTTTCTGTGGACACCTCTGTGGAGGGGATGGTGCACATGCTGTGGATAGATCTCCAATCCAACTGTATTTGTGTCAGCCAATCTCGGTCAAAGAGTGCTGGTCCATATGATTTGACTACATACAGATTCAGCATACTCTGTTGATTCTGGTACTTCACATTCACAGGCACGACACCCACTGATGTGATCCTTTCTCCTGTGTAAGTCTTCAGGTGGATATCAGATGGCTTCAGTGCCGTGCCCTTGAAACATTGCTCAAATTCACTCTGGGAAATGACAGATACAGCAGAGCCAGTATCTCGTTCCATTTTCACAGTTGTCCAATTTACTTCAGGGGTCATATTGGTTGTTTTCTGTCTACTTTCACTTGGTAAATGTCCAGGTTGCCTAATCCTATGTCATCATCACTATTCAAGTGCTGATCCACAGCATGCACCTCTGAATGCTTTGTGAAATTTTGCCTGGTTTTCTTAACCGTGTCTCTGTAGTTACTTTGGTTTTTATTTTTCACTGACCGACAAGCCCTTTGCATTTACATCATTTAGCAGATGCTCTTATCCAGAGCGACTTACAAAAAGTGCTTTGTCTATCCAGAGAAAGTATCTTCGCTAGTTACCAATAGGTTAGAGAGAAAGCCAGTCCTGAGCTCAGATACTGCTAGAATCAGAAAGTCATTGACACCTAGTGAAAAAGGAACAGAGTTAAACACAGAGCAGTGCAATACAGTACAATACATAAGTGCTGTACAATACATTACAATCAATACTTAATTCAGTGCTCATTTAAGTGCTGTATAAACAGGTGTGTCTTCAGTCTGCGTTTGAAGACCGTGAGAGACTCTGCTGTTCGGACAGCCAGTGGGAGTTCGTTCCACCACCTGGGTGCCAGCACAGAGAACAGTCTTGATGCTTGCCTTCTGCGCGCCTTGAAGGATGGCGGGTCAAGCCGAGCTGTACTCGAAGCTCGAAGATTTGACCATTGCCATCAAGTAGGGAGGGGCTGGTCCATTTTTGGCTTTGTAGGCAAGCATAAGGGTTTTAAATCTGATGCGTGCAGCTACAGGAAGCCAGTGAAGGGAGCGCAGCAGTGGGTTGACGTGGCTGAGCTTTGGGAGATTGAAGATGAGTCGTGCTGCTGCATTCTGGATGAGTTGCAGAGGTCTGATGGCCTGCATTGGAAGACCAGCCAAGAGCGAGTTGCAGTAGTCAAGCCTTGAGATAACAAGAGACTGCACTAGCACCTGGGTGGCCTCTCGAGAGAGAGAAAGGGTCGGATCCTCCTTTGGATGTGTCCAACTTTGTTACACATTTTTCCGCTCTAAATCTGCACCCAGCTGCTGTGTGGGAGCCTCTGCCACAGCGATAACACAGTTCACTCGGTCCTACTGAACTTCGTTTTGAGTAAACTTTGTGTACACTGACTTTCGCTCCTGACTGCAGCTCTGTAGCATCTCTAGCAGCGGCTTCCATTGAAACAGCAATTTCCACTGCTCTCTTGAAGGTGAGTTTATCCTCAGTTAAGAGCCTTTTTCGGATGCTTTCATTCAAAAGTCCACAAACTAAGCGATCTCTTAGTGCATCACTAAGCCGAATTCACAATGTTCGGACAGTTTCTTTAGTTCAGCCACATACGCTGAAATGGACTCTCCCTCGTTTTGATTACGTTTATGGAACCGAAAACGTTCCACGATTAGCAAGGGCTTTGGACACAAGTGGTTTTGCATGGTCTCCACAATTTTACTGAAGCTGAGTTCTGCAGGCTTGTCCGGTGCAGATAAGTTTCTCAACAAGCTGTAAGCTTTCCCTCCTATTGCGCTGATCAACACGGACACTTTCTTTCCATCGGCTATATCATTCGCCTCAAAATACTGTTCAATCCTCTCAATATACATCATCCAGTTGTCTGTTGAACTATCGAAGGCATCAAGTTTTCCAATATAGCCTGCCGTTTTACTACCACCAGACTTCGGCAACTTACTGTATTGTTTGCAGCACTTCTCTCTCTCTCTCTCTCTCTCTGTCTGGCCAAAAGTCCACAGGCAATGTAGGTTCTTTGGAAAATAATCCTCGTCGCCACTGTAGTGTTTGTATGCTTGAGTGTAACGTCTTCACACAACACTAGTAAATAAAGGAGACCGGCAAAGGAGGTAGCGTTATTCAGCTCGTCTGACTCTTTACTGATTCACTTTTCTTTTAGCGGGTGTTCCACAAGAAGGGGGAGGAAGGATACTTACTTCAAAATAAGAGTCTTAGTGAACTACAACACAATACACAACAATAAACAGCGTAGTAATGGTAAAATCCCTGTTCTTAATGTTGTTTCATCCACCGTTGTTGAATCTTAGAAAAAGCTTCTAAACATGATTTTTCACAGGGTGGTGGGAGTTAAATATTAGTTAAATATAACACTGGGGCAGAGCTTGTAGAGTGGAGGAGGTGGAGATGAAATGAGAATATCGTTATCCATTTTGGAGTTTGAGCTAACGTAAGTTACACAATAAAAAGAAAGAGCTATTTTCGTGATACGTCACTATTGATGTGGATTTAGAGCACGTATCGGAGACTTTTTAAAGAGTAAACAAATATAAGACTTATGGATTGAGTGTTTGCAGGCTTTGTGATTCTGTTGACTGTTATCTGTAGATTATGTTGCAGTTTAGTCGATTTTGGATTAATGGCAAGAACCACAGGGGGATTCAACTCAGCCTAGAGACTCCCTACAATAAGACAGCAGCCCCACCCTGCACCCTGAGTCTCAGCTCCCTGGGTTTTGCAGTTCTTTACCTGTTTCTTATTTTTAATAAATAAAACATTAAGCTTCCCAGTGGTGTGGCTTTTGTTTGTGAAACGTATGCAGTGTCACGTTGGTTTTGTTGTAATCTTTAGTGATGGTATGTAATTTAGTAATTGCTCCTGCTGACTCGAGCCAGCAGTTTTTCTTCTCTCTGCGTTGGTGGAGAAACCAAACATTTCACTCCCTTCTCTGAGCGATTGAAGCATCTCCATGCAGCAGAGCAAACCATGCTGGGGACTATATGCAAGGACAACATGGAGAAAAGGGCACAGACAAACTGCCTGCCAGGCTATTCATGTTTGAGTTCGTTATAGCTTTATTTAATGAATCCATCGCAGTAAATATGTGCATAGTAAAAAGACAAGATATATAAAATATGTTTATATGTGTACAAACAAATATAAATAGATGTGTTTATTATGTCCTGTCCAGTCTGGATGTGATGTATTTTAATGTATGCTTTTTAATACAGATTTTTTCATATGCAAGCCAAACAAATTTCTTTGGCTCCTTCTCCTTCTGTTCTTTCTGAAAGTCATAGAGTTTATAGTAGTCATCAAGTCATTAAAATGATCTAGGCCTTGGGATTACTGAAACTACCATTAATTAAAGATGTATTTATGTTAATTATATTTATTTATGATCTCAATTTTGAAACATCCCTTCCCTTCCCCTCCCTCTCAGTATATCAATAAACATTAGGATATGACTGATCTTAACTACCATACAGGTTTAAGAACATAATATCTATAATACCGAGAAGTCAAAGCAATGAAACAACAAAAACACACTCTGACACCATGTTCACATTAACCTAACATGTCAACAGGGCAGGTAACGACAGCTGTTTAATCCTGAAATAGTAGCAAATTTGACTTTAATATATCATATTGTTGTAACTACACACACACACACACATTGGTTTTCTATATAAATATGGTAAATCAGTGCATTTATTGACTTTAACGTATCAAAAGACGCAGTTCTGTCGCTGAGTGTTTATGGGTTTATCTGAAGTCTACGTGAATCACGTGACCATCAAGCATTTTGAACTTCCGTTGATGCTACTCTCTCTCTATACGGCTCTGGGCGCTGGCAAATGGTTGATAATGTATTCCAGGTGGTTGTTAAGGTGTTGCTAGGTGGTTGCTATGGTATCGTGAGTGATTTCTAAAGTGTTGCTAAGTGATTTATGTTATTCCAGGTGTTTGCTATGTGGTTGCTATGGTACTGGAGGTGGTTGCTAGCGTGTTGTTAGATGTTTGCCATACTCTCTGTGTTGGTTGCAAGGAGTTTGCAAGGGAGTTGCTATGGTCTTCCAGGTGGTTGCTGACATATACCAAGCATTAGATGGTGACTGTAAATACTGGGACACTGTTAAGCTAAAACACTCACACACATCAAATCACAGGGTTCTGATCATTCATTTATTGGCTTAATCAGCTGTTGTTGTTTTTTGAACAGATGCATGTTTACTTCCCAGACAAACAGCTTTAAACATCATTTTCTCGGATGGTCTAAGACTTTTACACGGTATTGTAGGAACGGCGCCACAGTGAAAACAGCTCTGACCACACTGTACTGAAACTTTCTCAACACAGATAAGACGACTATGAGAAAAGATACTATCGCCTTAAGGTTTGCGGTGTAAAAATGATAACAGCAATTTAAAAGCCATTATTTTACTTATTGTTTCAGCCGACTATCAGGGCGTTACAGCATACTGCACCCTGCAGCGGAGATGCTCAAACATGAACAGAATAACATACTTAATACATAACGACAGAACTCTAAAACAGCTTGACGCAGTCCACAGAGATGCCATCACCCAGAAGACCATAAGGAAGGCCAGCAGGAACCCCCCCTTCCTTCTTTAATGATCTAAAACCATTTACGAACGTACTGCTAGCAGTAGAGTCTGGCAATATGACGATATTCGTCAGGACTGCTTTCATGTTCATGACAATCCAGCGTGACACGACGATACAAAACAGGCTGGGTCATCAACCTCCTGCTGCCCTGTTCACAAAGACATGCAGTATGACAGTGGTGAGGTTGGTTGAAGGAGCTTCTCAAAGTGAAGGGGAAGTGCTCTGTGGTGAATATTGGGCACACTTTCCATTTCTGGAAATAACACTCATGCAGCCACACATTTGCATTGTCAGTAACGTGCAGGCTTAATGCAGATGTTAAATTATCGCAACAGATCAAGTGGTAAACCACAAACCAGACACAAAATGCAGTAGGAGAAGGAGATCATATCACGCAAAGACAAGATAACAGTTCATTGAAACTTGAATCAAAGAAAAGAATCAAACAGTCAAACTGATCTAATAAATAACTAATTTAAATAAGAGAATAAATATGTATAATTCAACCACAAAGGCGCATTTCCCGAAGAAAAAACACACAGTGGTTGTGCACATTAAGCAATTCGCTGGTGTTGCTGGATGGTTGGTGTGGTGCAATCACCCAGAAGACCATAAGGAAGGCCAGCAGGAACCCACCCTTCCTTCTTTAATGATCTAAAACCATTTACAAACGTACTGCTAGAAGTAGAGTCTGGCAATATGACGATATTCATCAGGACTGTGATACAATACATCACAACAACCTGCTCTGAGCACACAGCAGGTAATATTAACACTTAAAGAAATGGTTCAGAAAAAATGTTTATGCACACAAATGTCCTTTAAACCCAGATGCAGTCTCTCAGCAGAGACATGTTTGGTGTTTAAGTTGTACTTCTTTAGTTTAGCGCTAATCAGGCTAATACTGCTAACAAACACTAAAAGGCAATAGTCACCCAAACCTTTTTTTTTGTAAATATAACCACAAAACTTCTCTCAAACTGCATCCAGGTTTCATTGAGGTCGTGCAGACTTGTCAGTGTGGTTTGAGACGCAGTTTGACTCCAACTTTAAAAATGAGCAGCTGAACAGAGCAGCCAGCAATTTTAGATAATTGTGTAATCTTGATGATGGAGAAATTTTCATAAATAAGTTTGCTTTTGGTGTTAGTTTGCCTCAGAATGTCCTATTTTTAAAAACAAAGCCCTCTCAAAGCTATCATAAAACTATGTCTCCGGCATCAAAAAAATATTTGTAACCGTTTCATGTAATAACTTTATGTGAAGCAGCTTTAAGAGGGATTAAGCTCTTTAGACGTCTGGTTCCTATCAACAATTCTGACTCAGTACATTTCTACAGAACATAGCATTTCAAATTAAACCACTCAGAATATGTTTGTTGAATCGTACTGATTCAATTACACAGACAATCTGAAAACTGGAAAAAAGGTGGAATTTTCCTTTAAAGGAAATATTTTTATATATTTATTTATTTTTGGTCAAAACTACTCTCCAGCTTGTTGACGGGCAACTTGATAGGAATTAATGGAGTTTGAAATCTGTACAATTGTACAGTTATAGCAATAGTACCATACATTAAAGGACGCATTTCACACATTTTTCTTTTCTGTTTTTATTTTTTTTTGAGGTCAAACAAGGACATTTGTGCAGTTTTGTGTACCAAAATGAGTCGTAATTCATTTTTCCAACCTCTCTTTATCCCATAGAATTAAACAGGCTGTTTTTGCTACTGTGCCTTTAAGACTGACATATGTAAATGAGTTCTGTTCTGATTGGCTGCCCTGTGTGCTTCATTCAAAAAGCGGACGGAAACACTCTTTATAACATCAGTGTGAATGAGGGGGGCTGAACTGCTGTCGGCTGATGAGGTGGATATGTAAATGTGTGACATCACAAAAACAAACAAACAAAAAAACGGGTTGTTTTGTCATCTTAGACTGCATATAGGGACTGTATGGACCTGGCAGTGGATGGTATGTTTTGACACTTGTTTACAATGTTTACATACTATAGAAAACTCTTTCATTTCAAAATGGCACGGAAAATTCATTCTTCCAAGATATGGGCCCTTTAATAATAAGGGTATAGGGCTGGACTTCAAAAGCTGACCACCTCTTCTTATTCAATTTTAAGCTTGTAAAAGTGCCCTTAGTGTAAATTTTCAACAGTTTGAACCAAGCGCTTGACCTGCCAGGCTAATACTGCTAACAAACAATGGAAGTCAATAGTCACCCAAGTCTTTTATGCAAATACATCACCAAAAGCTCTCTCAGGTCCTGAAGACTCGTCAATGTGGTTTAGAACACAGTACAACTTTTAAGGCTATTTAGTTAGTAATCATGCCTCGGAAATCCACCTCCAAATCCAGAATGAACATCTGGTTTCCATTAGCAGACACATCCAACTCACACAGCAACACATCTTCGTGTCTGGCTCTGACTGAAGACCACCAGAGACCAACGACACAGTGAGGTACAGAAACCAGGCTCCTGTAACTCTATGAGTAAGGCTGAGGTAATGTGTGGGACAGAGAGTCCATTCATTCCAATGAAAAAAGCTGTTTAGCCATATGAGGCTGAAATCAGTCAGCATGAGAATCAGTTTTTTGAGCTGCTCCAGCTTGTCTATGGGTGTGGCTGGATAAAAAAAATTGGAATTTGAAGCTACAGGCATACAGATACAGTGTCATGGATAGTTGACCCATATACGTATCATAATGGGGCCAAGAGTACGAACAACAGAATGAACAGCCAGTCGCTGCCTTAACGACGTTACTAGACCGTGTAACTGAAGCTGCAGAGGTTCCTTTCTTGGCTTCTTTCACCTTGTGTGCTTAACAGTAGTGAACCGTAACTAAGTAAACATAATTCTTTACTGTACTTATATGTGTCTGTACTTTACTGAAGTATTTCCATTTCTGGTGACTTTTTACTTTTACTCCACTACATTTCAAAGTCAAATATCTCACTTTTTACTCCACCACATTATACATTATGCGAAATCTGTCGTTCCTTTTGGCTTATGTGTGTATAAAAACGAAAGAAGCGCAAAGCAAGAACACCAATCAGGGCACAGCGCACACTTTGTTTTGAGCTTGTTTTGACCTGTTGGACTTACCGACCCAGTGCAAGCATACAGTTCAACGACAGTGCAGCAGCGTAAAATTCTGGGAGAGTCTATTCAACATAAATGATGGAACTAACCTAACTTTGTGTAAATAGACCACAATATAGAAATATGGCTAGTTCATGTTTACAGATGCAATACAGTAAAGGAAAACTCATTTGCGAACCTGAGTTTAAAGCAAGTTTTTATTAAACTTGTTTTATTAAAGCTAATTTTCATTTTAACTAAGTTGCAAATAAATCTTAAACTGAAACTTTGCTCGTTCACAAAAGGTTATTTTAGAGCTACTCAGTTCTACCGAATGGAAACTGTTTGCCTTCAGTGTTTTGTGCTTATGATAATTTAATAGACATCAGCGTCACTAATTAATGACATTCTATTAAAAGACTGGTTTGCCAAGAGTGACACTGGAGTATTCTCACCTAAAATGAGTTAATGAAGCAGAGTCTTCTCACAAAAACGGTAATTAGACATCAGAGTCATAATTAATCTTTTAGTACTTTTACTTTTGATACTTAAGTACATTTGAAGGTAAATACTTTTGTACTTTTACTCAAGTGGAGGTCTAAAGGGAGGAACTTCTACTTTTACTGGAGTAATAATTTACCTTGGGTATCTCTACTTTAACTCAAGTACATGGTTTGTGTACTTCGTCCACCACTGGTGCTTAAAAGAAACCATGTAACGCATTAGTGCTGTAGTCTAAACCCAGACTCCACTGAAAGTATTCTTACTTCAGTGACACAATGGTCTAAGTAATAGGACCTTTCCAAAACAGTACTCGTCGTATGCAACAATTTGAAGTCAAATGACTTTATTTTGCTAAGTAAAAATACGTTAACCCTTAACACTTAATCCTCTACAGCCAACTTAAATATGGCACTTTCCTGGAAACGTCGGTGTACAATTTCTATTTTATTGCTGAGTTAAAAATACTGAAAAATGTGAAAAACAATTCTGAATCATACCGAAATAATCAAATCCTTCGGAAAAAAGAAGCACTGATTCATTTTCTTAAGAAATCTAATGTAATCAAATCAACGTGAGGCTAGAAATTACTAATCATATTCCTAACAGTTGGAAATCAATGATTTTACCCGATTGTTTAGCTGGAATAGGTCTTTGAATCCTGAAGGGCTCAGTACCTACAGTCATATGCAAGAGTCCCCGATCACGTTTGAAGAGAAGACATCCTCTACAGAGAACCTAAATATGACACTTTCAGCAAAGTTTAGAGCACAACTGCAATTTATTTGCTGAGTTTAACACGTTGGAAAAAACTACTTGCATTTATTTAACAATATCGGCTGCTAGAATTACTGTATCAACCAAATACTGTATTCCTTTGCTGCTCTGGTTGCCACCTCAGTGACTGCTGTGCTCATATATGCTAGGCTATCTGCTAATCTGCAGTCATAGTATGTTACATCCTCCTTTGCACGGCTCCACATACTCTCAGTACCGCGTGCTGCCTGTGCTCTGTTCTGTATTTACTGTACTGTATTGTCCGCACTGTGTTTATTGTATTGTTTTGGACTTGTGTTCCTGTGTTGGTCCTGGAGGAATGTTGTTTCTTTTCACTGTGTACTTATATACAGTCGAAATGACAATAAAGCCTCTTGAACTTGAAAATAAAACATGAAATGTGCCCCAAACTTTGCAGGTCACGTTTTATGTTTTCCCCCAATATGTTAAACTCAACAAATAAACACTAATCGTTCACTAGAATGTGCAGATGTTAAGCAACGACTTTGACAGCTGGAGGAGACGCTCAAGACATTTGAACGTTTTTACTTCTTACTTTGCCACAAACAGAAAATGGACACTTTTAAGATCACATTTGACCGACAGCCGATTTGGTCAGACTCTGAAGATGAGACGACACTAAATTCCCAAACTGTCATCATCACTGAGCAGCTTTTCAGTCGGCAGCTGTGACACAAGAACCTAAACAACCTGGAATCAGCCAGAAATGAACCCAACACCATTCGCCAAACAAAATGGGCTGTAAGATGCTTTACAGACTGGCTGGAACAAAACAACATTAATACTGATCTGGCAAAAACTGACAAAACTGAGCTGAACTTGATATTGCAGCAGTTTTATGGCTCAGTTTGTACTTCAGAAGGCGAGTCTTACAGCAGACAGAGCAGCGAGTGAGTGGAGTCTGTTACTCGGACGTAGCAACAAGCTGCTTGTTAAGGAACTATAATTTGGCTGAAGGAGCTGCGAACATTAAAACATATTAAACGCCGCGTTCATGACCCAGTTTATTAATTTATTACTTTATTTATTCAGCTGCTGTATAAAAGCAATAGAACACTTGAGGTTGTGTGTTATCACCAATACCATCATGATGTTATTTCGCAATAACACACTCCCTCTCGTGTTCTATTGCTTAACTGGAAAATCAACAAAACTTTATTTGAGCAGGGGCGCCCAAATTTTTGCATACTTTGTAGAGGCATTAACATAGAATCTTAAGTACCAAGTAACTATAAAACTGTAGTAGAACCGCTTAGTCCATCTTACAGCACAGAAACTGGCCTAAAACAAGAGTTTAATATGTTATATGCTGTGTTATGCAGCCTTCTGTAGTGCAGCATTACATCCCTCAGCCTGAACGGCTCCACAGAATCCATGATTTTATAGCAGTCTCATGTTTGTGTTCATCACTGTTCTGTCACTACAAATCCCAGCATGCATCAGGCAAATGCATCATACAACTATTAAGAATCCTTGTGGTGCCAACCAATCCTGACTGCTAGCCTAGCCACTGATCTGCACGCTAATGAATACAACCAGGCTAGCACTACACTCTTAAAAAATATGGTTCTTCAAGGGTTCTTCAGTAAAGAAAATCATTCTATCTAGAACCATGAACACTTAAAGAACCCTAACTTTTAATTAGTACAGAACCTTTACATAATGTGAAGGTTCCTACAACCTTTAAAAGGTTCACACTCAACAAATCCTTTTTCAAACATGGTTCTGTTTTTTTAAAGTGTGGTTCTATACCAATTTAAGGGTTCTTCCTAGAACCTTTACATTATGTGGTATTTCTTCCGACTCTTTAAACCTCTTATTTATAAAAGTGGCTATTCAAAGAACGAGCCAAACCAGAAAGGTTCTTCAGGCAACCTGTAACTACACGCTTAAAAAAGATGGTTCTTTAGTAAAATGAAGGGTTCTATTTAGAACCATGAGTTCTATGTAGAACCATTTCATGCTGAAGGGGTCTTTGCATCTTTGAAATGGTTTTTCAGACTGATGGAGAACATGCTGTAGATGGTTCTACATAGAACTTTTATGGAAAGCGTTCTATAAAAGGTTCACACTCAACAAATGTCTTTTCTCAAACATAGTTTTAAGTGTGGTTCTATACCAATTTAAGGGTTCTTCCTAGAACCTTTATATTATGTGGAATTTCTTCCAATTCTTTAACCTCTTATTTATAGAAGTGGTTATTCAAAGAACCAGCCAAACCAGAAAGGTTCTTCAGGGAACCTGTGACTAACCTGTGACTAGATGATTTATTTTGGCTGGAGTGTCATGCAAAGTTTTTAAGGCTCCATTTTTCCATTTTGAGGATCTTTTTGGTCTAAACTGAACCGACTAACCTCAGAAGTCAGAGGTGTGTCCAGCCGCAAAGCAGTACAGACACTGTGACCAATGAAACATGAAGAAATTAAACCCAAAAGGAAACAGTACCTAATGTCTATGTTAATGTCTAAATCTAGCTAGCAGATTTTAGTATCTAGAACACTAGAACACCTTCCTCACAAACTGAGTAGAAGTATTACTCCTTGAAAATAGAAGAACCACTACTGGTTCCCTAAAGAACCATGGTTGAAATAGAATGTGCGAGTGTGAACTGTCCAGGTGCCAAAACAGGTTCTTTAGATGTTCACAAGAATCACTTTTGGTTTCCTGAGGAACCTTTCAGTGGAAGGTTCTTTAGAGAACTGCTTTTACAAATGAGATTTAAACCCTTCTTCACATGATATAAAGGGTTCTAGGAAGAACCCTTTAATTAGCTTCGAACTTTTACATAATGTGATGGTTCTCAGAACCTTTAAAAGGTTCACACTCAACAAATCTCTCTTTTCAAACGTGGTTCCTGTACCAATGTAAGGGTTGTTGTGCTGTATATGGTTCTGTATAGAACCTTTCTGTAACAATAGACAAACCTTTTCGGGTGCTATATAGAACCCTTTCCAAAAATTCTACACAGAACCATTTAAATAGCACATTCATGCAAATTTTCCAGCAATCTGAAGAACCCTTCCATGATGCAAAGAACCCTTTAATCATGCAAAGGGTTCTTTAGATGTTCAAGGTTCTGCATATCTTTACTGAAGAACTCTTGAAGAACCAAAACCTTTTTGAAAATGGTTCTATACAGCACCAAAAGGGTTCTTTCATGGTTTCAAGCTGACATAGTAACAGCAGCAGAACCTTTTATGGTGCTATAGAACCACATACAACACGTTCTCCACCAATCTGAAAAAGTATCTATTTATCTATGTATGCAAAGAAACTTTTAAGCATGAAATGATATAGAAATCATGGTTCTAAGCAGAGTCACCTTTACTAAAGAACCCTTGAAGAACCCTGTTTTAGTGGCTGGTTACAGAGTAGCGCTAACATCACTGAGGCTAATGAATGATGAGGTAATCGTTCGTCTGAACGAGTGGAAAAAAAATACAAGACCATTTTTTTCCACTTTTATGAGGAAACATATGGCAGCTCATTTCTCATAATCATGACACATGAAGCGCGAACAAACCTGAGCGCAGCTGGATTTCCATCAGCTTTCAGTCAGAAACTTCTGAAAAGTGACTCAAACCAGACAGATTTCAGTAAACGCTCCACTGGAGAAGAGTACCCGGGCTGATCCTCGTCCGCCCGCTGCCGTCAAAGCGAGCCTGAGCGCGGGCACAACGCGGTCGAGCACCGCGGTGGGAAAAAAAGCACCTCCAGCGCTCCGCCCTCGCTCTGACCTCACTCCGCCGCCGAACGCCCGCTGTATGAGGGCGGCCCTGCGGTGGGAAAGCACTTCCTGACAGAAACCGCGCCTCCTGCTATACTCGGACACGACACATCTGGCGCTTAAAAACGCCACCAGCTGCCTACAAACTGCAGAGCCAACCGGGAAATGTCAATCTTACTTTGTGCCAAATGCAAAGCACCACAACAGTTCTTCAAGAAGATCTAGTGCAGCTGAACGTTTGAACTGAGCGCCATCTAGTGGACACTGCAGGGTGTCGAGCAGCAGCCACTGGCCCAAACCATCTTAAAGTCTGCATAATTCAATCACTGAGACATGAACAAAGTCTTTCAGTGAGTTGTGACATGAAATGGTTCATTGTAGAAAACCCTACAGTCCCAGTGGTGGTGATAGAAACCATGTCTCCGACACAAATACAACAATTTTATCATCCAAAATGACCAGTGATACTTTTAATTTGTAACGTTGATGGTAAAATAGTGATACATCTGAAAAAATGTTTTCTTTGCGGGCTATTTTGCCTTACAATGTCCTGCATGTACCCCTTTATCATGAGTGATTTTTAAATATTATGTTCACGAAACTACCATAAAGCAATCCCGTCGGCACCAGGCAGCGTATTGGTAGCCACTTAGTGGAACAGCCTTCTGTGAAACATCTTTTAGAGGCATTGAACTCTTCAGACGCCTGGTTCCTAACACCACCACTGTGAACAATTCTGACTCTGGGTTTGTCTAGATTTCACATCAAACCACTCTGAATGACTTTGAAATGGAATCTTTTAATTATGCAGAAGTTTTGAAAAATCAGTTTAAGTTCATTTCGGCTACAAAGGGGAGTTACACCAATTTTTCAAAATTTCTACATAAATCAGTCATTGAGATGCAAACTACGTCATTCAGAGTGGTTCAGTGCGAAATGGATCACTGTAGAGAAACGTTAGGATTTCTTTACAGTGATCATGATAGGAACCAGACGCTTCCACACAGGAAGTTATTACATGAAATAGGAATAGGCTGCCCTTATTTTAAGAAGGTTTTGGCCTAAAACATATTTTTACGATGCCTTAATGGCAGAAATATAAGCGAAATAAAAACAGCAGCAACCTCCAGTTGAACAGGATAGAGCTCTTAATGATTCTAACTGATTTACTGCCACCGTCGTTCTCACTGCAGGTCTGTCCTGAGGAGTTCTGTCACAGCTTTTCCTTCATTTGACGGAGGAAGCAGTGTTTAGAGACGACTGAGACAGGCGGAGAGGCCCGTCGATCATAATTTTGCAAATGATCAATTCAGATTACAAGCAAAATGCTGCTCAATGACAAGTTAAATGAATAAACAGATGCAAATTAAATTGCATCTAAACATCTGCTTCTCCGCTGTGTTGGTCAGACAGCTGTGAACAAACCCAGACACTCTGGTCCTCCCCTATATTTGGGGTAAGAGGCCGCAGCTAAGTCTGAGCATCATTACGGCCCTTGTTGAAGACCACGGTAAGGGCGCATAGAGGGGGCTTGTGGGCACTAGTGATGGCCGCTTCAGCTCTGTTCAGTGAGTCAGATCTATCTTCATTTAGTATCACTGTCAGGTTTTTTTCCTCACAATTAACAAAGATAATATCTATCTGTGGGGGGAGATCCAGGAGGTGGGGGGTCCTGTGATTTTCAGCTAGAGCATCATAAGATTTACCCATTTGTCCTGTCTTTATTTGCAAAATAAGAAAAAAAGGTTCTCCGAAGCAAGCCTTTGGCAAAGTTACCTAAAAGAGACGACCCGCAAAAGACACACCAAACAGCAAAGTGAGAAACTGGACACCCTAAAACCTCA
Source organism: Colossoma macropomum (assembly GCF_904425465.1). NCBI lineage: Eukaryota > Metazoa > Chordata > Actinopteri > Characiformes > Serrasalmidae > Colossoma > Colossoma macropomum. The sequence continues at coordinate 46,249,003 of NW_023494787.1, forward strand.
CAGACCTTGTAGATACGCCCAAGGTGGACTGCAGGACCACAAGTGGTGGCATTTGGGACAAATTAAGAGTGGAGAAAAACACGAAATGTGCAGAGGATGGAGTCCCCACTGCACCAAAGTCACACAAACATTGTCTTTTGTTGTGTTTGTAGACTTTATTATGAATGAACAAAATAGGATTTCCTATTTTTAGCAGTTTATCGATTTATAAACTGATGTTCATCATATTTCAAAATGAAACAGTTAAGTTTAAGAAAACAGGAATCATGATGTCCCGCTTAATAATCCCCTAATGCTCTTCAGCAATGATCAAACTAGCATGATATCAACAGGGCACAAAAACAGGGAATTCCCTCGATTTTTTTTAACTTTCTGCATAAATAAATTGTTAAGATGTAAACAAACTTGATCAGTGTGGTCTAAGGAGGATTGGTTCATTGTGGAGAAATGAACCGAATCTTCAGATCTTCACATTTTGATGTCTTGACAGTGGTGGGGATAGGAACCACAGGTCATGACATCTACAGCACAAATATAGCCATTTAATTTACTATCTGAAACCATCAGTGAACCTACATATGTCTTCTAAGCTTTTGTATGCAATGCTGATGATGGTAAATCTGGGGAAAAAAAAAAAAAAAAACGTTTTCTTTGGGGACTATTTTGGCTTGCGTGTTCTCTTCGCCATGCATACATTTAAAAGGGCAACATCTTCATCTAACTATTATAAAACAATGTCTCAGGCATCAGGCAAAGTATTCACAATCATTTTATATAATAACTTTGCATGAGGGAGCTTTTAGCAGCACTAAACTCTGCAGACATCTGGTTCCTATCACCACCACTGTGACACATTTTGACAACTTTGCTTACATCTTAACCATTTCATTACAGAGAAAATGTGAAACATCAATGGAATTTCCCTTCAAAGCTGATGTTCAGAGAGTTTTGTTCAGCTCAAGTAACGCAGTGATGCAAGATTCCTTTTCGGTTTGCTTTCTCTATCGGCAATGCCATGATTAAAAACATTAAAAAAACACAAGCCTGTACATAAAAGGATGAATACACTGAAGTCTATGTTGTCCAACCTCAGCACTGTCCATGCCCTGCAGAAGCTGAGGACGATGATGAGGAGGAGGAGGAGGAGGAAGAAGCTGCTGCTGCTGTTGCTGCTGCTGCAGCTGATGATGATGATGATGCTGAAGGTTCATGAAAAGAGCTCACGTCTTCCTCATTGGCTCCGCAGGTGTCCACCACACAGATGAGGCAGCTGGTGACAGGAAAGGCGCGCTCTTTGCTAGAGGTCACCCATTTGTCTGTCTCTGTGTGGTACTCCATGATGTGCCCCAAGCGGCCCACTCCCTGGAAGCCGGCCAGCACATAAATGACTGAACCCACCGCCGCACATTTAACGGTGACTCCTCTCCACGGCATCGGCGAAGCCATTTTCCACTCGTTACTGCCTATCTCGTAATACTCCACCGAGTCCAGACCACCTGTAGGATCAGGTAGTCCATGATTAGTGCTTCTGACTGATGGAGAACCACAATGGACATAATGGTGCTTCCCCACCGGACAGTACAGTAAGGCGCAGAATGATAACAAGGGGTGGACAAAAGGCACAAATATAATATCATGATAGGTGAAGATACACTATATGGCCAAAAGTATGTGGACACCCCTCCCAATTATTGAGTTAAAGTGTGTTTCAGACACACTCATTGCTAACAGCTGGATAAAATTAAGCACATAGCCTTGCAGTCTAAATAGACAAACACTGGAATGGGTTGTACTGATGAGCTCAGTGACTTTAAACATGGCTCTGTCATTTGCCACAAGTCAGTTCATGACATTTCTGCCCTGCTAGATCTGCCCCGAGCAACTGTAAGTGCTATCATTGTGAAACAGAAGCGTCTAGGAGAAACAACAGCTCAGCCATGAAGCGGGAGACCACGCAAACTCACAGAGCCGGGTTGCTGAGTGCCAAAACAAATAGTGTAAAATTTGCTGATCCTCTGTTGCATCACTCCCCAAACTGCCTCTGGAAGCACAAGAACTGTGTCAGGAGCTTCACAAAATGGGTTTCTGAGGCCAAGCAGCTGCAGCTGTGTAAAGCATTCTGCCTTTGGAGCAGTGAAAACATGTTCTCTGGAGTGATGAATCATGCGTCACTATCTGGCAGTCAGATGGATGAACTGGGGCTGGTTTTCAGCGTGACTGTGCCCATGTGCACAAAACGAGCTCCATAATGGTGTGGAGGAACTCCGGTGTCCTGACCATAACCCCACTGAACACCTTTGGGATAAACTGGAACACTAATTACAAGCCAGGCCTTTTCATCCAACATCAGTGTCTGACTTCACAAATACTCTTTTGACTGAATGGTCACAAATTCCCCACAGACACTCTCCAACATCTTATGAAAAGCTGCTATAGCTGCAAAGTGGGACCAACTCCATATTAATGCTTTGGAATGGAAATACAAGAGGCTCATATTGGTGTGGTGGTTAGGTGTCCGCATACTTTTGGCCATGTAGCGTTACATTACAGTGGTGCTACGTACTAGAAAAACTATGCAAAACTGAAAACAAGGACATTTTATTCAACATTTCACATGCTGGACTAAATCCAACTGAACAGGACTAATTACTCTCTCTTCATAATAAAACATGCAGTTGGTCAGTGTTAACTAATCTTCATGATATGCTCAGTAAGTAATGTAATATGATGTAATTTGTCATAAATACTGTCATATTGCACCGGCGTATGTGCAAGTGCTCTGAAGCATCAAAGATTATGGCAAACTAAATCAAACAGCCAACCACAGCATTCACCTGTTTTTTTAGTACCATTTCACTGACAGACTACATTCCACCATTACTGAGCCTTGCAGTGAACTCAACGGTGCTGCTAATTCACAGAATCTCTCCTTTTTTAATTCTGCATTCAAGTTATTGATGTTTCTGCAGTGAGAAAACGTACCAAGGCCATTCTGTCCGCCCACAGCATAGATCCTTGAATTGACCACTACCAGGCCGTGGTTCTTCCTGGCTTCCCTCATACCGCACAGCACTCTCCATCTGGGCTCACAGAGAACAAGCATGTTAAAGATACACTGAAACTAAATAAAGAATCTGACTGATGATGTATAATTATATGAAAGTGATTTCCACCCCAAGGCCTCGTTCAAGGATTTAGCACCATCAAAACTACCTCCCTGTCCTGCTCAGTTTCAACTATTTCTTGTATGAATTTATAATAAATACATTGAAACCTAAGTAAATCTAAAGCTGTAGTGTTCCATATGAAAAGTTTTATTGCAAAATCTTGTTTTATTGTTTATCTGTTTGTAATAATTTTTGATATAATGAGTTTTTGAAAAGAATAACAGCTGACATACAATAAAAAAAGTATTCCTCTAATAAAAATGTATTATATATCATAACTAAGCAGCGATATATCTTGTGTATCCTGCGTAAAGCCCACTCCCAACAACGTATATCATGAAAAAAAAAAAATCTTGAAAGTGATCTATAATATGTTTTGGAACTGCTAAAATGGATCTAAAATGAATGAACAGGATGAAATGTATTGTAATTTAAGCTACTTTTGCAAACAACAAACAAATAAGACCCCTTTTAAATAAACAAATGATAAATGAATAAATAAATAAACAAGCGCGCATCTTTTTACATAATCCCCAGGGGGTGGATGAAAGTACAATACTTCTGTCCTTCTGTCCTTAAATAAACGTAGAAATATTCTTGGTAAAATATCTCTCAAACAAACTGAAACAAACTCAAACAGCTGACCGAAGGTGTTCAATTAATGAATTAGATGTGTTAGATTAGGGGAAACACAGTAGTGTCCAGATTCTGGGTTCCTCAGAAATCTACCAGCACATGCAATGACTACACAAGAGGGGGCTTACTCCTCTGTGTTGGGGTCATACACCTCGCAGTTGTTCAGGACTCTGCCGGACACATTGTTGCCCAGGCTGCCTCCGCACACGTAGATGAGGCCGTGGGCCTCCACAGAGCCGTGGCTGCACCGAGGCTGCAACATGCTGGGCTTGTTCTGCCACGTCTCCGTCCGAGTGTCGTAGCACTCAAACAGGTTCAGCGCCGAGCTTCCTAAAACAAACAGAATGCAAACAAACTTGACTTAAGGACATCTGAAACTCCAGTGTCGTCATCGTAATGGTTAAGCTCAGGTGTTGACTTTGAGAACTTGATCATCAGGAACGTGCATTTCTTGTCTGCTTGTCTAAAAGGATCTACTGTCTACGATCTACTATCTGCGTCACCAATGCTAATAAGGACAATAACAAAATGATCACTAAAAACTATTTTTTAAGAAGTATATGATGTGCATTTTTGTACCTGCAAGAGTTACTTGTTTCATAGCTGTTGTGATGGTATAAATTTTTAAACAGGATAATTTTACCACAATTTTAATTTTTGAGGTTATTTACCATTATTGAAAAGCTGTGCGTGCTTTGTACTTGGACACCCATATAAACATCTCTAAACTCAATTTTTTCACTTAAATAAATAAACGTTTTATACTAATAACAAATTTTCATGCTTTTCCTGGGGTCACACCACCTAACCTGATAAACTGAACCAGCCTAACCAATAAATAAAAAATGAATTTTGTTCCAATGTTTCTAAAAGGGCTACCAGTCTTGACTTTGCACCATTGAGGTCTTATTTATGATGCAATACTTGCCCACTGTTTCTTAAAAAAATTTCACAATATATCCTTTTTTGTCAGTTGTGCTGTGTGACATTTGAAGAATTCATGTCAGAATGTAATATTTAATAGTGAATGCCAAAAGTTTTGAAATTTTTGTGTAAACCATGGCAAACTATATGTTCATAAAATATTTTATATAACAAAATTACATTGCATGTGCTTTTTTTAACAGTTTACTACATATGGTTGGATGGTTGCATCACCTTAAACTTTGGGAAGCATGAATGAATTTTACTTTGATGCATTGGAAATGTATTCTCCTAAAAGAGGCTTTGTAGAATAATATGATGCGTCAAGTATTCACTAAATTGTTATGAAGGAAAATAATGGGCTTCATGTCATTGATCCATACGCATGTCCCTTTGAGATTGCTTAACAATTCGACAGATTTTGAGGCAAGTGTGTGATGATTTAGGCATTGCTTAATGCCAACATTGGAGACCGTGTGTTGGCTGACTGACTCCATTTGGGGTAATGCGGGAAATTATTAGTAAAATTATTATTTTCAGCAAACTTTTCCTTTACGCTTTCCCCTCTAAACCTAATGAACTTGTGAGACTTGTTCATGTCTTATGTTCTACTATTAAACATGACATTTCAGCTGCTCGTGTCAAAATTAGCTTTGGCTTTAATTTCCTACACAAACTCACCCACTTCTGATCCTCCTGAGGTGTAGATCTTGCCTTTGGAGGCGCAGGCTGCCAGGCTGTCTCTGGGGTTGGGAGGTCCCAGTTTAGAGTACCAGCTGTCCTTTACCACGTTATAACAGTCCATTCTTTTGATGGGGAAGAGCTGAGAGCCTCCCAGGATGTACACCACATTGTCCCAGAAAACGGCTGCGGCATCCCGCCGTTTCTCGAAGGGACAGCGGATGTCGGTCCAGCTGTAGTCCTGAAACAGCCACAAGTACACAGCTTTTTCCAGCGCTATTGAATTTCATAAGCTATCACTGAACTTTTAAAGTAGAAAATGAAAACCTCACAACTCCAATTTGACTTATTAATAACTTTAATAATTAGATTTAAAACATTACTTCATAATCGGATGAATCATAACTGGATTTATGTTGTTATCTGATCATTTAAATCGTCATGTAAATAGCAAACTTTGATTTAGATCAGAGTAAGGTCTAGTAATCCGACTACGAAATCTGATAAAGAGGCTGGATTTTAGCTCAGTAATCAGATTTCTCAGTGCATATAAACTCTTACTCTGATTTCTTTTGGATTTCTCGTCTGCACATGCGTGAACACAGACGGCGGTACCGGAAATAAGCAAGCAGCGCTGCCACGAGATGCAGTAAAACACTTTTGGGGTGACATTAAAACCAACTACATGTTTGATGAAATGAATGATTTAAATATTCTTCATCTTCTAGATGATGTATGTTCATATTTTGAGGTAAAGTGGTGCAGAGTTTAAAAAAAAAATAATAATAAATAAAGCAGCGGCATGAAGTTTGAGTTATATGTCACGTCTTGTTCTGTGACCTTATTGGCTGGTTGTAAAGCAGAAATCTGATCACTGCCTGACTCATATAGACACATTTCTTTTGTTTTCACATTATCTGATTACTCAAGTGCATGTAAATGCGTTGATCGAATTACTGACAAAATCTGGTGCATATAAACGCATTCAATGTCAGCCTCTTATTGATGCTTTTGTTTTGTGTTTTTTGTGTTTTACAGTCTTGCAGCGCAACACCACTTTGACGTTTTCGACTTTAAGCCTAAAATCTCTTAAAACATTTTTATTTTGAAATTTTAAAATGTGCTCCTCGCAGAAAAGGTGGCTTCAGCACTTTTGCTGTATCAAATATATTTTGTTAATGTTTTTAAGGGCTCATATCCTACTTTTGTCTTTTCTTCTTTCCCCCTGAAAAGATGAAATGTAACAATTTTTTTTTTTATATGATCATTTTCCAACCACTCTTTATCCCCCAGGATTAAACAGGCTGTTTATGTCACTGTCCATTTAAGACTGATACATGCTAATGAGTTCTGCTTTGATGTATTGTGCCAGATTCAGAAAACAGCCTGAACCATTCCTTATAACTTCAGCAGGAATGATCGGGGCTAAACTGCTGTAGGCTGAAATGGCAGACATGTGCAGATTGGTTGGCTTTCAGGACATTTCAAAAACAATTAAAAACGGGCTGTTTTAGCAGTGTAGCTCCCATATACAGACTGTAATGAATAAGTTTTAAAACTTCAACAGTGTTTACATCTAGACTTATTTCAGAAAAGAGAGGAAAATTCAGTTATCTGTGATACAGGCCCTTTAACAAGTTAATGAATGAATACAGAAACAACAAATGGGTTGCCTGCCACTGAACCATACACCAATCAGGCATAACATTCTGACCACCTCCTTGTTTCTCTGCTCATTGTCCATTTTATCAGCTCCACTTACTATATAGGTGCACTTTGTAGTTCTACAGTTACAGACTGTAGTCCATCTGTTTCTCTGATACTTTGTTAGCCCCCTTTTACCCTGTTCTTCAGTGGTCAGGACCCCCATGGACCCTCACAGAGCAGGTACTATGTGGGTGGTGGATCATTCTCAGCACTGCCGTAACACTGACGTGGTGGTGGTGTGTTAGTGTGTGTTGCGCTGGTCTGAGTGGATCAGACACAGCAGTGATACTGGAGTTTTTAAACACCTCAGTGTCACTGCTGGACTGAGAATAGTCCACCAACCAAAAATATCCAGCCAACAGCGTCCTGTGGGCAGCGTTCTGTGACCACTGATGAAGGACTAGAGCATGACCAACACAAACTGTGCAGCAGCAGACGAGCTATCGTCTCTGACTTTACATCTACAAGGTGGACTGACAAGGTAGGAGGGTCTAATAGAGTGGACAGTGAGTGGACACAGTGTTTAAAAACTCCAGCAGCACTGCTGTGTCTGATCCACACCACCACCACGTCAGTGTTACTGCAGTGCTGAGAATGATCCACCACCCAAATAGTACCTGCTCTGTGAAGGTCCATGGGGGTCCTGACCACTGAAGAACAGGGTAAAAGGGGGCTAACAAAGTATGCAGAGAAACAGATGCACTACAGTCTGTAATTGTAGAACTACAAAGTGCACCTATATAGTAAGTGGAGCTGATAAAATGGTCAATGAGCGTAGAAACAAGGAGGTGGTCATAATGTTATGCCTGATTGGTGTAATAAGCACTGAAAAAAAAATATTTACCACTGAGCTGATTTACATTATGAGTAATTTCAGTAAGTTCATTTCTGCTCTTGTACAGCGGCTGTGTGGAGCTGTGAAGTTTTCATCTAACAGTGACTATGAGTCATAATGAGAGCTGGCAGGTGGCACCTTGGGGTTGAAGTAGCGGCAGGACTGTGGCTGTGAGCCGCCGAACAGCGCGATGCGGAAGTCGTGCTTCTTGCGGCGCGGGCGGCTGCTCTCCCCCAGTTCCTCTCTGTCCTCAGGGGACAGGAGATGGTAACGCATTCCGCCTGACACACATACAGAAGAGACAGCAGAAATAGACATCACCATCCTCAGCTCAAAACCATCAATCAGAGTTCTATTAGATCTGATACAACACAAAATATGATGCTATTTTCCCTACACTCACAGTAAAGGCTTTATTTATGAGCGATCAGTCCAGAAGGGGCTACTCACAGATGACCATTTTGAGGCACTCGGGGTTGTCCTGGATCAGAGGCTCTGCCTGTACGGTCTTACTGAGGAAGTTCTTGGAGACGAGGGGGAACCGTACTTTGCTCAGTATGTCCACGATGTACTGCTGCCTGTTCATCACGTCATACTTCAGCCACCGCACAGCCGCGTCGTAAATCTGCATGAACTCATACACATACAGATCTGAACAGGTATTTCCCACTGTGCATGATTAGAGAGAGAGACTGCACAAATCCACTTATGCTGTCAGTTACAAACTGCATTTAAGTAAGATCAGACCATACTAAACGTACTCGGTGTAAGAATGTGGATTTGATTGACTCGTTCTCGATGGACCAGTACAGCAGACAACTCAGACAACTACCAGGCTAAGAAGCTGCAGTAAGTAGCCATAAATCCATCAAGTTTGCATTAGTTCTTCCACTCATACGCTGCTTTAATGCCCTTTTAATGCCCATTCATTTATGGACCATTCTACTGAATTAGTTCAAACTGCTGTCCCACAGTAACTATTCAAACCTCTTTAACTCCTTGGAACCACCGGTGGCTCCAAAACGCACTGTCATATTCTTTACTGCATAACTTTCATATTTTATAAGCTTCATTCAAAAGGTAGGGGTCATATGAGAGCTGTAACTGTCTTCTTTCCAGTCAAATAGATGGGTAATGTAGTTTTAAACCCTTATAATAAAAGAAGCTGAACTCTATTTTTTTGTCTACTGAAAGTCGACCCATTTTTCCACAAATCTGAGCTACAAACTGGATCTCAGATGGCGTCTCTTCAGTGATCTGCTCTGTAAAAATTCTTTTTGTAAAATAATATGAAGAGTGTCTAAGATTTTTGGCTTTCAGCAGTAAATTGTAAGCATATAGCAATATGAGTGATCATAAAACACATGTTCTGTTCATTTGAGGGGAGCTTTAACACCCAAAATTTAGTTATTTCATGCAGTTACTGAATAATTTGCCTTACGATTTGGTCATGTAAATTCAGATGGAAAAACCAAAATATACCCTGGAGAATAAGAGGTTAAAAACTATTTAAAAATAGTTTAACTTAAGTATTTAGACCAATGATTATGTTATGATCTATATAAACCCAAAGCATTACCTGACATAGGCTGAATATATACAAAATCATCATGCGCTTGTGAAAATAATATCAATGTTTTTGTATAAAAATAGTTTAGATTTATTTTAAAGTGAAGTTCAAAGATTTACCATGAGTTTAAAAAATGCTGCTTCACATTTTAATGTCACCAAGTTTAATATGCAGGCAGAGCCTTATTTTAGCCACGCCCCTGCACTGTAGCACAGGAAGTGAGACTGAATCCCTGTCCTTCATGGCCACACTGTGAGCAGCTACATCTCATTGTTTTGAAGTAAATATGTCCAAAGTCTGAAAATCAGTGTGGAACATTAAGAATTATCACCACATTCTATTCCTTTATTTCATTACTTACGTTTTTTTTTATTTTATCCTTATTTGATCAGTTATTTATTAAGTTACTATACTGCTACAATTTTAATGGTTTATTGATTTTTTTTATTTTGTAATATTAAATTTACTATTATGATTATTTTATGCTTTATTTTAGCATTTGGTATGATTTACAAACCAATTTTTCAATCCCTGTTTTCTGTATTGGCTCGGCTACACTGTAAACGAGGGTCTCCTTCAATGTACTCCGAGTTTAAATAAAGGTTGACTGATTTTTTTTTTGTGTTTTAATGAAAAGTATTATGATTTTATGTGTATACAACTGTTCAAATCTGTGTCTGCTAGTCATGTACTGGCTAGTGTTTTGGAGTTCTGCTCAAAATTAGAATAAATTGTCACTACCGAAACATTTGGTAAAGGTTTGGTAGCGTTATGATCGTTTTGGTAGTGACAAAATGGATTGTTTCAATGAAATAAACATTATTAAAGTATACGGTCACTCAAAGCAAAAGAATTTAAGACTGAAATCCAAGTCAGTAAGTCCAAAACGTACTTTTAACTGACTTGGACTTACTTACTTTGAAACAATTTGGTAAAATGATACAGATATTGTTTTGTTGCATTTATTGTATATTCTGCACTCATTTGACACTGTTGTGTATCTGCACTCTATGTAGTTCTGTGTAATGTGCTGCTGTTTTGCATCCTGAGGAGTGAAGAACATCAATTTGTTCTAATGTATATGAGTTGTACTGAGGAATGAAAGACCACTTGACTTGAATGTAAACCCAAGTTAGGTTGGTGCTAATGTAATATAGTGATTCCCATAGAGCTGCTAACAAAAATTAGCATTATGTTAATGATAACAAAAATAAGACAAAAACAAAGATTTTCAAAAGAAAAACACTTTGCATGAAGAAAGATAAGTAAGCAAATCCTCCTGCAGCTGGAGAGCTGGACTCACCTGATCCTCGGCCCTGACGGTCAGCGTGTCCTGATGGAGAAGATGTGTGACCTGCTTCACATCCAGCTGCAAGAACTCATCCAGTTTGTACACATCTGTAAAGTGCTGATAGATGAATTCATCCGCTGCAGTCTTCAGCTCCGGACAGTTAAGGCACTCTGCCAGCGCACTGATGCCTGCAGGGTCGAGGCAGAAGATATTTAAAATTAGAGATTGTTTTAATTCTATACTTTTTGTTTATACATCTGCCGATGCTGATACTACTGCTGATACGTAAACATTGATAGAATTTAGAAACTGGGACTAGATCCACCTTGATTAGCATTACAAATAAATATATAATTCAATTTCTATGAAGTTACAAATGCAGTAAAAGTTGCAGATATTTTAGTGCAGTAGTCCAGCAGCACCTAAACGCTCTTCCAGAGTACAACAAATACATCATCAAATATCTGTCCAATGCTGATTTTTTTGGGGAAATATCTGCTTATACAAGTATGATTACAGTATCATCATGCATCCCTATTCAGAACATTTTTTGGATTTACTTATTGAGTGCGTTTACATGCACTCAATAATCCGATCATAATCAGATTTCTGCAGTTATCTGATTATTCAAATGGTCACGTAAACACCGCACTCTGATTTCTTAGATCAGAGTAGTAATCCTATCAAGACATCCAATAAAAAGAGCTGGATTTTAGCTCAGTAATCAGATTTCTCAGTGCATGTGAACTCTTACTATGATTTCTTTCAGATTTCTCAGTCTGCACATGTGCGAAAACAGACTGCTGTACTGGAAATAAGGGAGCAGTGTTGCCGCAAGATGCAGCAAAACACTTTTGGAGCGACACTGAAACCAAATACATGCTTGACGAAATGAAGGATTTAAATTCTTCATCTTTTAGGTGATGTATGTTCATATTTTCAGGTAAAGTGATGCGATGTTTAAAAAAAAAAAAAAAAGCTGCGTCATGAAGTTTGAGTTTTACATTATGTTTACGTCACGTCTTCTTCTGTGAGTTTATTGGCTGGTTCCAAAGCAGAAATCTGATTACTGTAAGTCTCATGTAGACCTGGAGTTTCCTCATTATCTGATTACTCAAGTGCATGTAAATGCGTTGATCAAATTACTGACAAAATCTGATTTTCTGTAGTTATCGGATTATTGGTGCATGTAAACAAACTCACTGTTTTTTTTGTCGGGTGCCCCCCTTAAATAACAAGCAAAACGGGCAGGTTTTAGACCGAGTCTCACCAAGACAGTTAGTTGCGTCTACTTGCTCTTTCAGAAAGTCCACACACATTTTCTTCACTGGTTCTATCTGGTACTGGTTAGCGGCATTGAGGAGAGACTGGACATTGTTACTGTTGACAGAAATGCTGGAAAAAACAAAACAATAATATCATCCAGTCTGATCCTTTATTGTCCTAATGAGAAAAAAATTATTCTTTAAGAAGCTAAAACAAAGGTAGAGTTGGGTGAAATGGCAAGAATATAATATCATACTACTTCACGATACACACACTTAAAAATGATGGTTCTTCTGGGGTTCTTTAGTAAAGAAAATGGTTCTATATAGAACTACGAACACTTAAAAACGATCAGCTTTGCATGATTAAAGCGTTCTTTGCATCATGAAAGGGTTCTTCAGATTGATGAAGAATGTGTTGAATATGGTTCTATATAGAACCTTTTTGAAAAGGGTTCTATATAGCACCAAAAAAGGTTCTTCTACTGTTACGATGTCAAGCTTGTAATAACAGAAGAACGCTTTTTGGTGCGATATTGTCAAAAATATTTTTTTCTATACAGAGCCTTATTCAACACATTCTCCATCAGTCTGAAGAACCCTTTCATGATGCAAAGAAGCCTTTTATCATGCAAAGGATTCTTTGAGTGTTCATGGTTCTATTTGGTACCATGTCCTTTACTAAAGAACCCCATTTTTTCTGACATTTGATAAGTTGGAACAGACAAAGAGCCAAAAACTATGAATACAATGATCTGTATTCAACATTTACCAAACTGCAGTGCAGTAAACCCAATTAAACAGGACTAATTATGCTCTCTTTTTGATGAAACATGCAGCTGGGAAGTGTATATGGGTACGATATCCACGATGTATTCAGAAAACAGAGATATAATTAAGCAAAAAAACAGGAGAGGGAGTGTATTATCGCGAAATAACATAATTCGGTTCTATTGCTTTTACAGAACAGTTAAATAAATAAAGTAAGAAATTAATAAACTGGGCCTTGAACGCGGCATTTAACATGTTTTAATATTAGCAGTTCCTTCTACCAAATTATAGTTCCTTAACAAGCAGCTTGTTGCTACGTCAGAGTAACGGACTCTGCTCACTCACTGCACAGCCGGCAGTTTGTTCTCCAGCTCCTTACACTAAGTTTCCAAACTGTCATCACCACTGAGCAGGTTTTCAGTCGGCCGCTGTGACAGAAGAACAGCTAAACAACCTGGAATGAACCGAATACCATTCGCCAAACGTGTAGTCTGATCTTCAGAGTCTGACCAAATCAGACTGAGCCATAAAACTGCCACAATATCAAGTTTAGCTCAGTTTTGTCATTTTTTGCCAGATCAGTATTAATGTTGTTTTGTTCCAGCCAGTCTGTAAAGCATCTTACAGCCCATTTACATTGGCGAATGGTATTGGGTTCATTTCTGGCTGATTCCAGGTTGTTTAGGTTCTTCTGTCACAGCTGCCGACTGAAAAGCTGCTCAGTGGTGATGACAGTTTGGGAATTTAGTGTCGTCTCATCTTCAGAGTCTGACCAAATCGGCTGAAAACACTGACAGCCAGCGTGAACTATATTGTCAATCTTTGCTTTACCGGGCGGTGTAGACAAATTCCACCAGCAGCTCAATGATCTCAGGCTCTGCACCTCCAAGCTCCACCTCATGGTTTGTGGCCTCCATCATGTTGGCTGTGGCAGAGGTGGAAAAAATACCAGGCAGGTTAGCATCCTCTGGTTTTAGTCAGTCAAACAATCCTGCATCACTGACTGCTTTCAACAGCTTAGAGCCTGCTAAAGGGGAATTCCACTGATTTTTCAAATTTCATGCAACAACCGAGATGTAAAAGTTGTTCAGATGGTTTTGATGTGAAATGGTTCAGAAACTTTCTGAGATTTCTTTACAGTGGTGGTGATAGAAACCACGGGTCACAATGACAAAACAAATATATTCGTTTTATTTGCTATCCAAAGCAACCACTGAACCAACAAATGTCTTCAATATTCTGTAATACTGATTATGTTAAAATGGAGGTAAATCACCAAAGATTTGTTTAATTGGGTACTATTTTTCAGACTGTGTATTATTAACTGTTTCATGTAATAACTTTATGTGAGGGAGCTTTTAGAGGCATTAAACTCTTCACATGTCTGGTTCCTATCAGCACCACTGTGAACATTTCTGACTCCTTTTTGTAGATTGGAGCATTTCACACCAAACCACTCTGAATGACTTTGTTTATATCTCAAAGATTTAATCATGCACACATTAAGATAAATCAGTGGAATTCCCCCATAATAATTTCATATAGCCAACCTTAGCCCGCTTCCTCCAGTCACGACGTTCCAGCCATAACGTAACTGTAGTCAAGTAAGGATTTCACTTAGAACAATGAAAAATGCCACACAAATGCAGCTCTTACTGGTGAACATGAGGTTGAAGAAGTGGCTCGCAGCCGCCAGGACCACCCTGTGTGCGAGGATATGTTTCCCTTGCACCACGAGTATCACGTCACACAGAATCCCCTAAAAAGCAAAGACTTACGTTTAGGCCTGTTGAAAGCCGCACTATGTAGCTTTTTGGGATTTGGAGCCCTCTCTGGTAGAAATGTGTAACTGCATGCAACGTGCGCAAGAATACTTTGTAACACGGGCTGTGCTTCAGTTCCCTTCCCGAGCGGATGGATCTGACGAGCGTGTTAAAAGAGAATTCAAAGAGAACTTTACTCAAAACTTGGTGAAGGACGTGTCTTCAGAGGATGCGAGTGAACGTACAATGTACTACTGTCATCATATCTTCGTAAGTGTAATGTTGATTTTGCACTTGAGCCCTAAACATCGAGCCGGACCTTCTTTTTGAGTCTGTGTGTGTGTTGTTAATATGTAAAGACGTGTGACGTGGTGTGGAAAACCCCTGACCCGACTCCTCTGACTTTTAAATAATTATTTCAGGCTTTACTGGCTGACCTGCAGCAGCACACGCTCACCATATTTCAGCCTGTTTTTATTCTCCTGACTCAGTAAAGCTACTTATTTCATTTTCATAAAAACTGCTATAAAATCTTACATAGTGCTACTTTAAACAAGGCAGTCACAATGTCAGTGGTACTGTCAATCAAACTCAAGATATGAATTTAGAGATATACTTTTAGAACAGAGATCATCAGTTTGACATGCTTCTGTACACTCCTTGAAAAAAGTTACTATAGTACTAAAAGGTTACTTTCTCTGAGCTATATATTTAAACCATTTTAAAGGTTCTTTAAAGAACCATATACAGCGAGGGGAAAGAAGTAGTCCATGTTTTTGTTATTTAATGAACTTTCAGTGCCTATACCTACTTCAAAAGTTGGCAATTACCATTGTCAATTCCTCAAGGTTATGAGGGTCCCCCTTAATTTAAAAATGCATTTTCAATGGTGTTCAAGGCAGGAGACTGTCTAGAACATGCACGCACCTTTACCTTGTTTCATTATACACACACACCCACACACATATGTGATCAATCAGGCATAGCATCATGACCACTTCCTTGTTTCTACGCTCATTGTCCATTTTATCAGCTCCACTTACTATATAGGTGCACTTTGTAGTTCTACAGTTACAGACTGTAGTCCATCTGTTTCTCTGATACTTTGTTAGCCCCCTTTTACCCTGTTCTTCAGTGGTCAGGACCCCCAAGGACCCTCACAGAGCAGGTACTATTTGGGTGGTGGATCCTTCTCAGCACTGCAGTAACACTGACGTGGTGGTGGTGTGTTAGTGTGTGTTGCGCTGGTCTGAGTGGATCAGACACAGCAGCGCTGCTGGAGTTTTTAAACACCTCAGTGTCGCTGCTGGACTGAGAATAGTCCACCAACCAAAAATATCCAGCCAACAGCGTCCTGACTAGAGGATGACCAGCACAAACTGTGCAGCAGCAGATGAGCTATCGCCTCTGACTTTACATCAAGGTGGACTGACAAGGTAGAAGTGTCTAATAGAGTGGACAGTGAGTGGACACAGTGTTTTAAAACCAGCACAACACACACTAACACACCACCACTATATATATATATATATATATATATATATATATATATATATATATATATATATATATATATATATATATATATTACACACAAATCAGTGCTGCTGGACTTTTTAAACACTGTGTCCGCTCACTGTCCACTCTATTAGACACTCCAACTTGTTGGTCCACCTTGTAGATGTAAAGTCAGAGACGACAGCTCATCTGCTGCTACACAGTTTGAGTTGGTCAGCCTCTAGTCCAGGGATGCACAACTCCAGTACTGGGGGGCCAGTGTCCAGCACAGTTTGGAGGTTTCCCTACTCAAACGCACCCGCCTAACCGGGCAGTTAACAGAAGAGTGTAATCAGGTGTGTTGGAGCAGGTAAATCACCAAACTGTGCTGGACACCATCCTTCCAGGACCAGAGCTGTGCACCCCTGCTCTAGTCCTTAATCAGTGGCCACAGGACAGGACATTCTGAATACTTTTCAGTTCATATTCAGAAATACAAAAGACGTGTGTAAATTTAAAGTATATATATATAAAATAATGCACTGGAAGTTTAAACATTAAACAACAAAAAACAAAGTCTATACATTTTTGTTTTGCGCAGAAGGTTCTCCATCAAACAGAAGAGGTCATTTAACCATTCTAACTTTTCAGAGAACCATTCTGATGCTCACATGGTCGGCTGAGACGTCACGGTTCTATATCCAGTGCTTTTACACTAGAACTCTTATTTAAGAACCACGTTTTCAGGCTGTCACGTGACAGTCACGTGAGTAATGTGTTTATAATATGACAGACACTATTTTTTTATAGGAAACACACGAAATAAAATTCCAGTTTAATGTTTAATGTTCATTTTGACCTACTGTTAAAAGGCAGAGTAAAAAATAAAGGATGTTCAAGGCAAAAAACTGTAAATTGTAAATTTATGCTGATGAATTCTGAGTAACTGCTGGAGGAGGACAGTGACTCAGTGACTTGTCTACTCTGCAAAATGTAAAAATGAATTGTAAATCAGTTCTCATGTAATAAACTGAGTTATTTTTCCTTTTGTACAGAGACATTAGACCTGTGAGTGTCTGCTGGGATTCGCCGATATTTCTGTAAAAGTACGAGCAGCCAGAACGGAACTGCAGCACCATTTAAGGTGGAACGGGAAAATTGGAATACGAAGCCAGAATGCAACGTTAACTGCTGCACCATTTAAGGTGGAACGGGGAAACCTGAACATACATGAGTTACTGATGTAAATGTGTTAAAGCGTTAGCCTACCTGCTTTCTCAAGTTATTCATGACTCCCATGATGTTTGACAGCAGTCTGTATTCCTCCTTAGACGCAATTTTCTTCTCGTTTTTCTTTTTAGACCCTACGGGTTTCTCGCTGGAAGGGGAGGCCATCCTCTCCATTCCTGGACAAACACAAACTAATGAAGCTTAAAACAGAGTCAGACCTAAAACCAGCTAAAACAGACAGACAGGCCGGGCTGAAGCTGGAAACTGAAAAAAATGGCCACCATGTTAACAAAGTCTGTCAAAATAAAAGTAACACCGCGTTGAAAGATCCCGCCTCATGCTTAAAGGAGAATTCCACCGATTTTTCAAAATTTCTGCATAATTCAGTGGATGAGATATGAACAGAGCGGTTTGGCGTGAAATGCTCTGTTCTAGAGGACTTACTGAATCAGAATTGTTCACAGTGGTGGTGATGGGAACCAGACGTCCACCTCTAAAAGCTCCCTGACAGAAAGGTAATACATGAAATGGTTATGAGTATGCCTGATGACTTTTTGTATTCATTTTTTGTATTTATTTTAATATTTTGCACTCACACACCCACACACACACACACACACACACACACATATAGCCAGTATATATGCTCAGCCAGTAGTTATACCGTATACCAATCAGATGTCCAGGACATAGTTCTGTATTAGAATAAATGCAGGAATGGAATATTCTGTAACAGTTGTGCTATTATTTGTTAGATGTTATGGGTTGACCTGATAATAGAATGTAATCTGAAAATTTGCCTATGACTATTTCACTGCTCCACACACACACACACACACACACACACACACACACACACACATATACACCGATCAGGCAGAACATTATGACCACCTCCTTGTTTCTACACTCATTGTCCATTTTATCAGCTCCAGCAGCACTGCTGTGTCTGATCCACTGCAGAGAGAGTAAGTGGATCTGATAAAATGGACAATGAGCGTAGAAACAAAGAGGTGGTCATAATGTTATGCCTGATCGGTATATATATATATATATATATACCGAAGGTAAATTGTCCTGATGTACTAGTATGTAATGCACACTAGATGTCAGTCTTACCTACAGTTAATGATAGACTGGTGGAGAAAGATCTTTTTGCTGGTAGCAGTCTTAATCTCTATGGATTTAGTGTTTCTCATTCTGTGGAATCATTAATAATATTTAGAAAACAAATCCCTTGCCTTCAGTGTTAACATGCAGGTTGACCATGTGCAGATTTGGCCACTGTAGTTACTGTACTTACCTTTTGCTTTTTCATGCATAAAACAATTTGTGTTTATATGCTTCCAGTTCCTAAATCCACATTATGGTCCTCCCCACATTTATCTCTAAAATACCGAATGCATCGTTGTTAATACAGCACTCGGTTTTTGAATCAAAGTACCAAAGTGATGAGATTTATTTGTGTGAACTGTGGAAGAGTGTTTGGGAATGTTTTGGTGGCTCAGGATGGATCAGCATTCGGCAAACCCCTCACAGTCAGTCTGACTTTACACAGAAATTTTCATGCAACTTTGGTTGCTTGAAACCTACATGAAACTAAATTGCACTTGAGTTGCATAATGCAAAGCGTCCTGCAACTCACTTGAAACTCAGCTGCAACAGTTGCAGCCTGCTCAATTTCATGAAACAAGTTTGATGAGACGGTCAATAAAAATGCCAGTGACGCATCATGTAATCATGTCGAGTGATGAAGTTTCACACAACTGATGTCACTGGATCAGTGCACAAGAAAATAAAATGAAGACGGTTTATTGGGTGGTTGAAAAGCACTTCTCACCTGACCGATTCAATGCTGGCAGTTTTTCATGTTGTCAGTTTTCTGAGCCATGACAACAAATGTGAGTTTCTTAAAGCTGCTGTTTCTGTAACCAGCTGTGTTAGCTAGCCAGCTAACACTAACAGCTGTTTAAACTTCTGTTTTTGCTTTATTTTTTTGTTTTGCTTTTGTGATCTGCATAGATAGATTCATTGTCTCCTCTCTTGATGAACCCTAATTTTACACAGAACTCACAAAACAACAGATAAACAACCTCAAATATATGGTAAAGAACCCATAGATAGATAGATAGATAGATAGATAGATAGATAGATAGATAGATAGATAGAAAAAAGCAATGACAGCTGGAAAAAGCATACAAAGATGATAAAATGTTGTGAATATGAAAATTATACCTATACAATTGCAAGAGTTGCATGCAACTTTGTTTTTAAATTGCGTCATGTAACTGTCACAGAAATGATGTTGCAGGCAGCTCACAACATGCAACTAATTGCATGGAAGTTTCACCTTGCAAAGTTAAGGTAATTGGTTAATCTGGGATTTCGTCTGGTTTTTTTGAGGTTCATAATTCTCTGAGGTCTACACAGAGGCCAGGCTGACATCTAGTCTCATCTGATGTCACCTTAATCACTGCAGCAGAAGTCAGAAGCCTGTCCATTAGGAGAGCTGGCCAGGGGACATCCTACTGAGTCTGTACCTGTCTACAGCCAGGAAGCCGGCTTTGCAGGAAGAGAGACGGTGATATAAGGACAGTAACAGAGAAAAGTGAAATAGCAAAGAGTGCTCTGACATCCTGATCCTAACTATTTCACTGAGGTACCAAACTGTCAGCATTTACTTTATAAACAGCGTCTGCAGCAACATATCATACTGTACTGAATTCTAGCGCGGCGTATCGAACTGCATCTTTGTATGTTAGCTTGGGGCTAACGTACTGGCTGAAAATGGAAACGTTTTCAAGCACTCTTTATTTTTGCTGTATAGAAGAAATAGTTGAGACACTGCTGTATCATATCAAATCGAATTCTGTATTCCTTACACCCTTGGTGAAAATGTGTGGAAAAATCTGTAAAGGTCAACTGCATATTAGAATAAATTTTACAAAACTTCTTCCAATATAAGCACAGAATGCACTACTGGAATGCACTGTTGGAAAAGCATAGTGCAATACTGCAGGGCCATGATGGATCTGAACAACATAGCTCATAATAGTGGTGTAACAATATGTAGATTTCAGAATACACTCTCAGAAAAAAGGTATAAAACTGTCACTAGGGCAGTGCCTCTTTTCAAGGTGGTACTTTCAAGGGTACATCTCAGTACCTTTAGTCAGGGAACATAACTGTACCAAAATCCACTGAAATGATATTCTCTAAGCTGTACTGACTCCACACACCCCGTCTCGTCTCCAGGACTTTTATTTTATTGCTCTGTTTTAAAACATTCGGTTATGAAAAGGTACAAATACGAACTTTTCACCTGGAAAAACTTATTTAAGGTTCACAACTGGACCTTAAAACCACTGCTGTACCTTTGAGGGAACATTTACTTTGTTTGTGCCTTGATGAATGAAAAATGTCCCTGAACAGAACCTTTATTTCTATCAGTGTACGATACATTTTCAATACAGACTTGGATCCAGAATGGATAACCGGAACAACTTATTTTCCTAGAAGACATAAAACAATTAAAAAAGAATATCAAAAAGTGCAAAAAAGCAATATCTATGTTACAGTGCGGAAGCCTCAGAATGTACTGCTCAGTTCTTATGAACGGGGTGACCATCGACTGCAAATATTAAAAATTCCTAAGACATATAAGACTTTGATTATTAATCAAAGTCAGATTGGAAAGAAATCCATAATATAAAAAAGCTAACACTTTAGCCACAAGCTAATGCAATACAAAGCCATAATATGAGACGCTGCAATACAATATGATATGTTGCTGCATATGTTATTTTCAAAGTAAATGCTGAAAATTTGATGTAGTCAAATTGTCTTAGGTCAAAGTTTGTTGTTTTTATATCACATTGTTAGAAAATCTTTG
Organism: Colossoma macropomum; assembly: GCF_904425465.1. NCBI lineage: Eukaryota > Metazoa > Chordata > Actinopteri > Characiformes > Serrasalmidae > Colossoma > Colossoma macropomum. The sequence goes on from NW_023494787.1 coordinate 46,270,232, forward strand.
CTTCATCTTCGTGGTGCCCTCTGCATTTTGTGCAATGTGCCTGCTCACTGTGTTCGACATCACATTTGGTGATGTTAGCTCCCCCTACTGGGGAGTTTGTGAACATTTTTGAGTCTTTTTTGAGTCTTTTGTGTGGATATAGAGACTTTTGAAAATGCTGCATGTGTGGCTGAAGATTTTTTTATGGGGAAAACTGTGTTCTGGCAAGGCCTAAACCAGGGGTTGGCAACCTAAATGTTAAGAAGAGCCATTTTGACCTTTTGACAAAAATCAGTCCATCTTGGGAGCCACAAGATTTAATATCCATTTTACTGAAGTGACGTTTTATCATCTTGGCTGTAAATATATCTCAGTATGTGCTAACGTCCTAGTATAGACCGAAAACGCAGACTTACTTTGCTCTGCTTTAAGCTTCAGCTCAGCTATGGCCGCTTTTCACACATCTCAGACAGGAAACTCTTCCTCAAAAGTAGAATAGTTTCTTGTAAAATGTCTCTCAACGTTCAAGTTTTTACAAGGCTGAAGTCGCTTCTCATTCACCAGCCTATTGTTTGAATTTTCCTGTTCCACCTTAAATGGTGCCTGGTGTGCCAGAATTTAACTGATGCACCTTTTAAGGTGGAACGGGAAAATTCAAACAAGAAGCTGACTTCAGCTTTGTGACTTTTTAGTGTTTTACAGTTTCTCATCGCAGATTAAACATATCAGGAAACCAGCTGAGTGCTTATAAATGCAAATAAGTCCATTCATCTCTAATTATCGATGTTTGTCTTAAATCTTTTTCTTCTTTGCCATTTCTTTAGCTACTAGCTTGGCAAGATTGATGTCTGTGTCGCTGTGTTACCAGCAGTCTGCATGCCAACCTTCAGGGTTAAAGGGTGAATTAGCAGCGTTTAAAACCGTTTATGAATTAACTCCAGTGTTTAAGACCATTTATTGTTGGAAGAGTGTATTAGAAGGCTCAGCAAGACTTCATGTTACTCTAACATAGGATTATTTCATTTTTAACCTAAGAATCTAATTCTGCTGTTGAGCCGCAACAGGGCAGTAAAAGATCCGCATGTGGCTCCAGAGCTGCATGTTGCCGAAACCAATAGTATAGTTCTGAGAGCTACGCAGTGGAGTTTTTATTAATCATGTTCAGGAACAACATGCATTGTTTTGTATAGAACAATTGAAACAGTTCCCGATATCACATGAAATCAAATTGTATTTGTTTCACAACACGTATTATTGCGTGACCCCCATATTGCAACATTGGTGTCAGTATTGAGCCAATATCGGCAGAAAATGCTGGAACAGATCTCAGAGGAAAAAAGGAATGAATGTGACCCGGTCCTGTAACAAATCTGTCCTGAAACAGCACTCACTCCCACTGTGTTATGCAGTGTTGTCAGCTGTGTGGCTCTTCCTGTAGGTTAGCAGTTTTGAGTTGTCTGAGCTTCATTTAAAAAACTGCTCATTTTAAAGCCAGGTAGTGATTGATATCGGCCGTTACTTCAAGTTTCAGTATCAATATCAGAAGAGAAAAAGTGGTATTGTACAATCTCTACTCTTTATAACAGCTTCTGGGTTAAAAATACTCAACCAAGTCTGAAAGTCCTTAAATGAGAGTTTACTCTGATCATTTTGACAACGGAGGGTTAATAATAAGCCCCTGGTCCTGAAGCGCTGGCTTTGGGAATCAGGGCAAAAAATAAAAAAAGAAAAAACACAAAAAATCATATATGATCTTATGCCTGACACCAAGTGGCTTAAAAGGCAAGAATCAGGGAGAGAATGTTTTTCAAATGGAGTCAAGACATGCTAGGCAGGCCCTCTACCTCTCCTTCCTAATGAGGCGACGTAGGCTGTCGGTGGGTCCTCTAACGAGTGCTCTCCACGCCTGCTTGTTACGCTAACCCAAAGGACCTGGAATCATTACATTCCCCCTGAAAAAAATACATACACACACACACATCACCACCCCCCACTACCACTACTTCTGAGAGCTCTAATTTGAGCCGGCTGTCTTTTGATGGCTGAGGTGCGAGAAGTCTCCTCGTACACGTGCACAACAAAGCCAGTCTGTGAAGGCTGTCTGAACGTCTCTCCTTCTTCCAGGCCCTGTCAGCTGCTGTCTCTGCCGGTTTGTTATAGCCAGTGACACAGAGACGAGGCAGCGCCATCCAAAAGCTCAGATTCCTGTCCTGTCCCATATGTAATTGGTGAGATTTAGCTTGGAGCAGACCAGGCTGTAATCTGTAATACTACTGTAGCAGATGTACATTGCACGATGATGAGAGCTGAAGGCTCATGGTGGTTGGTTGGAGGGGAAAACACTCTTTTTTTCTGTAGTGGTTTGGGTAGATTCTGGGCTAACAACCAGGCCTGTGCACAGACATTTTGGGGGGGGGTAAAAAAGGGGAACGTGAACACGAGTCAAACTTTAATAGCATACTGTAACCGCTCTTATTAAGAGAGGAAACAGAACTTAGGCCCAATCCCATTTCACCCCTTGCCACTACCACTTAGCCCTTTCCCCTCTGTTATATATGTTCAAGCCTAGGGGTAGGGTGTCCCGATTTTTGTTGAGATAGAGGGGTAGGGTGGAGTGTTAGGGCTACATGGCCCTCCAAGTGGAGGTTTTTCAGGAGACTCACTCCAAACAGAGGGTTATGAGAAAAAAAAGAAAAACCGTCATGATGGCTGTGTGACTGACCAAAGAAACCCACAAATGTGAGAATTTTCTCCCTTAAAAATTATGATAACCACTGTATTATCTTGGTTTAATGTTGTTTCAAGGTATTATTATCATTTTCTTCATAACAAGCATATAAAATTGCAAGTAGTATGCTAATGTCTCAGTAGCTAGCTAGCTAATTTTCCTGTGCCACCTTAAATGGTGCAGCTGTTACATTTTGGTACCTCAGGCATCAGAACTGCTGCACCATTTAAGGTGGAACGGAAAAATTTGAACAAGAAGCTGGCGAATAGCTGACTTCAGCTTCATTTAACCAAAGAATTAGTGGTGGGCAATAATAAATAAATGGCACCCTCTTTGAAGGCATATGATGCCCTAAATGTAACTAAAGCCCAGCAGTGAGGAGCTGAACTTTACCCTCCTCTGCTGTCACTGCAGACTGGCAGGGTCGCCTACAGAGCAGCGCTAGTAGCTGTTAATGAAGTGATGCTCTTTTTATTTGAGGGTCCCATTTCATAGGGGAAGATTTCAACCACTACCCCTTATAACTCAGTAACAAGGGACAAGGTGACACTCAAAAACAAGGGGCAGGGGTAAAAATAAGAAATGGGATTGGGCCTAAGTTCTTGAAGCTACCCCTAAAGTCATAAAGTAAAACTTAAATGATCAGATATTTGGATGTGTTAATGTTATGCCCAAGTACAAAAATAGCATAGGAGCGTCCCAAAACCTCAGCACTCATTAAGAATGCAAAGATTTATAAATATGCATGACTATGCAAATTGTGAACACCCCCTTGCTGCAGTGTTGCTAAACCCTGCCCCTTCCCCACCACCTCTCTTTCTGAGCAGAAACAAAAATAAACTCCCACTATAACTTTACTAATCAGAAACATTCTGATCTTTCTATCACTTGATTTTGCTTACTCCGACTTGAGTCTTTATCCTCTAGACTCAAAACTTATCTGTTTGCACAAACATTTTCCTAATATCAGCAGTCGAACTATTAACTCACTAATATCTCTTCATAAACAGACCTGTCCTGTTAAACAATCTCTCTCTCTCCCTTTATTTGAGCCCCTGAGTGACATCTGCCTGAGTCTCCACATGGGAGCCACCAGAGCTGCTAGAGTCACCAGAGCTCCATCTCTGTTGGCTGATCTGCACCATTTTGACCACCATGGAGTTTCATGCTGTACAAAGCTGTGCAAACCTCACCTGCATGAACTGACCCTTCTGCTGCTGATGCTGCTGCATAAACTCAAACTACCTAATTAACCTTTGCTCCACCTGATTTTCCTGTATTTTAATATTTTATACTAATGCTGTTTGCTGTCTGGTGTCGGCCAGAGAAGGATGGGCTACCTTTCGAGTCTTGGTTCCTCTCAAGGTTCCTTCCTCTTGCTCTTGGGAGTTTTTCCTTGCCACTGTCGCCACTGGCGACGCTCATGGGGGCTCAGACCCGGATTTTTCTGTAAAGCTGCTTTGTGACAACACCTGTTGTATAAAACACTATATAAATAAACTTTAACTTGACTTTGACTTGACTTGACTAAACTTGCCTCAGTGAGTGTCAGTGATTCCGAAGATAACATTAGCCTCTGGCGCTAACTAGTATATGAATTGAATGTATCTTAAGCTAACAGCTCTGCACACAAATACACAGGTTTACCTGCTCAGATTTGAGTCCTTATTGTCTAAACTTGGCTGAGCCGATGAGCTGGTGTTCTGACGAATTGCGCTACCTTGTTGAAATGTCCTACCGTAGCATGTATTTATAGATAGCATTGTACATAAAACTGTAGATTGGATATTTTGATGGCCTAAATCACTGTCAGAAAAGCTAGAAGTAGGTAGGATCTTTTGATAGCCTCAGTCTCCTTATTAGAAAATGTTACAAGCATTAAAAGAGTAATTAGGATATTTTGATAGCCTAAATCATCTTATCAGGGGGTAAGTAGTAATAGTCAGCTGAGTCTGTACTGAATTAACATTAAAAACACAATAAATCGTTTGAAACGTGAAGTTAATACCCTATAGTAATGAAATGTGTATGCTGGACGGGTGGGACAAATTGTTAGAACACCAGAATGAACCTGGCCTTCTTGCTAAGCTAATGCTTGCTGCTAGTGCTAATCTTGACCCCTGTAACTCCAGGCTGAGGCAACGGGGGCAGGAGCAACCAGTTCTTTCTGTCCCTCTCAGCTCAGGTGCTGTTCCCGTTGGCTCTGGAGGCTCAGGTGTTGGCCTCATGCCGCCCCTTTGTGGCTCTCATCAGTGCCTGGCACATCCTCTCATTAGCATATTGTTATATGTTTGACTATGACAGGTTCAAGCTCATTCATGTGGTACAAAACTAAGTTGTTACGTAGCGACCCACGAATAATTTTTTCTAGATTTGCTGAGAAAACCTGGGTTTTTCATGTGAAAATATGATTTCTGTGCTGCAGTAACACATTTGATACAAATATCAGTCTATATAACCATAATAAGCCAGTGTGTTATCTGGAGTACTTTTAGGTACTTTTTGTCTCAGTCTTAAAGGTCTAATCATGTTACAGACGTAGGCAAATGTAATGTTAGGAGCAGTGTGCAAAATACCCCCTTTGAGGGTATGTGGGGGGGTCCCATGTTGGCTAGCTACTCCAGCTAACTCACTCACAATAGCAGCACTGATGCTTCACTGGCAACAAAATGTTTGGTTTGACTGTTTTGGAAATGCAGTCTTCCACACATTAATTGAGATCTTACTCTTCTCCTCCTTTATCTCCAGTTTTAGAAATGAGTAACAACCCAATCCTTTTCCCAGTCTCTTGGCCAAATTTTCACATTTGCAAATGTTCTGCAGGGTATAGTTTCTCAAAGGCATAGTAACAGTTGATACACTCTTAAAAAAGGATGGCTCTGAAAGTGTTATTTAGATTGATGGAGAAGGTGTTGAAGATGGTTCTATGTAGAACCCTTTTAGAGGGTTCCACTATCGTTCCAAGTCAAAGAACCCGTTTTTTGGTACAATATAGAACCCTTTTTGCTAAGAGTTTAGGCTATAAAGAGCCAACTGGGTGAACCAGTTTGCAACAGCGCAACCCTGAGGCAGACCAGTGCTGCATCACTAGTTAGTAAATACAGAACAGGCTAAACGACCTTTTTACTGAATTTACATTCTTTTTTTCGGCATGACATCATAATTTTCAGGGACCCCCAAGAATTACGATTTTGAGACATTCAGGAGGTCCAAGAGGTTCATTAGTATTCTGCATTTCGCCTTGGGCAAGATTCCTAACTGTATTGGTTGGGAGTCTTGCCCAAGGACTCCTATTGGTGGAGTGTAGTGCACTCGCCCATGCAAGGAACTGAACCCCAGTCTTCTGCATAGAAGGCAGCAGAATTAAATAATCTATATCAATAACAAAAACGTGGTTATTAGCATCCCTTACGGCTTTTGTTGTTTGGTTGCTGCTCAAAATAACCACGCAATACAATATGATGCTTTCTTAAAGACTTTATAGGTGTTTTATTGGTTAAGTTTCCAGTGCTATGGTGAAGTGAGACAGGTCAGAGTTACTCATCGAAAAAACTCTGTAGAGGTGGTCGGTACTGCACCAGAGGGGGGCTTACGTTAGATTTTTCCCAATGATCATAACAATTTAACCTAATGTCCTCATATTATAGAAATACAAAACCTGCAATAGAACTGGTGAGAGAAAATGGATCCTGTTACATTGTGTTTGTTGCTATGGTAGCTAATATGCCAACAAGCTTATGTAGTACGATCAACTACATATATAGAAAAACTTCGTTCTCCGCCATTTTTGTGGTGCGGTTTTTATTTTCCTTTGTGTAGTTTGTGCACAGAGAACTGTGGGTAACTGAAGGCCTGGAAGGAGACATCAGCTGCATCCTCGAAATCACTCAGAACGTAGGCTGCATTTCTAGGCTGTATATAAAGGGTACTTCACTTACGGCGTAGCGGCCGAGAAATGCAGCCTACCTTGGCTGCAGCCTAGGCTTTGGAACGCAGCTAATGTAAACACAGCGTAAGCTTGCTCCACTGTTTCTCCTGGCAGTGAGAACTTAGCTGAGCCATGCTAAGCTACTTACCGAACTAGTGACTAAAACAAAGTCTAATACTGTGAAAAAGTGAGGAGAAACTTCAACCATTCAGTTCAACCATTTAGACCTAGTAGTGTCAAAGGTAGGCTTCTGGTTAATTAGCCTTTACTCACTGTGGTATGCTGTCTTCTGATCTAGTGACTAATGTTAGCCAGTTAAATGGTCAGAGGTCAGAAACCATGCATTGTGTTTGACATTCAGACATTTTTTTATCTTTCTGGTTGTGGTAATGAGTGAGTAATTTTCCAACAACATAACTACATTAAGATTGGCTAGATGATGGTCATCACCCTCACTGTAGCAATGTCTCTGGGCCTTAATGTTTGCTGGCTGATTCCCCAACCTGTGACCCGGCCTGCTTTTCATCAATGTGATAAACCAGCTACACCGCTGAGGCTAAAGTTTCTCTTAACGCCAGTAATATAGAACTTTTCCAAGTATACTTAGTGCATTTATGCACAGCCTTAACGCCTCACATTTACTGGAGATGGCAGAGGAGACTTTCCACAAGATTGGCACATCATGTGCAGTTTGTCAGCCTGAAAAGGTTCAGCACGAGAAGCTTTCCACATTTCCAACTTTGGCATTACAGCGTCAGAAAGCGATGGCAAGAGATCATCCCTTCAAAGACCGGATTAAGAAAAAGAACATACAGAATATCATTGAACGCATTTGCATTTGTGTGTTGATACAGAGCTTTCCAGTGCCTGAGCCGATGCTAATGTATTCTGTTGCTAAATCCACTGAGCTAAAAGCAAAATTCACACCTTATTTTGCTGCCAAAACCGTGTTGGTACTCTTGGTTCACGTGGTCTCTCAAAAAAAAGGAAAAAGGAGGTGAGACCTCTTATTGGATTTGTTGGTCGTTTGAGAGAAAAGCACATGCACAGTAAATTTCACACAAACAACACACATCTTTTTTTTGAGTGGGAATCCATTTGTCATAACTGTTTGTGCTTGGAAAGGCTCCATGAGCTCCTGTAACATGGCGCTTTTCGAACTCCTCCTGAGTCAGACAAGGGAAAAAAAGCCTTGTTGCCGATATTGATTCGCATCTGTGGGAGTTTTTCGCTTTTCATCCGCAGTTTAAAGGTTTTTCTCCCCCGTCTCTGTTTTATCGAGTTGATTTCCCTTGGCTGGAGAATCATCTCTCTAGATTTGGATTTTCCTTTAAGTTCTACCTGAGGGGGAGGGGCGTGCCACTAAAGGCCTGAAAAACGGCAACGGAGGCCGCATCTTTCTGAAGCGAAAGACCTTTTTTTTCAGTGATGTAATGATTATGTCATGCTGGTGTTTCAGGAAGGGAGGCCTTCACACGCAGGGCAAAGCAGGGAGTGTAACGAAGCTTCATATCACCATTCGCTGCTGGGGGCTTTCTTAATTATCCGGAAGTCAGGCATGGTGCACCGTAATTAAGCCTCAGAGCAGCAATCTTTCTCCTGCCCTTATTTAACTTTCTTAGCACTTTGACATCCATCCAGTCCTTCCTGCTGTAAGGCAGCCACTTTTGCTGTATGAATAAGGAAATGGCACAACTGAGAGTTTCGCAGAAGCCTGAGGATCCATCTAAAGTCCCTCAGATCCCATTAGAAGCGTTCCGTCCTCCAGCGCCAAATAAACTCTTTCCATTTTTCGAACAGAGTATTTTAACGAAGGCCGTTTCGACTCGGCCTGTGTTTAGAAGCTATGAAAGCTAATTAAGCCTCACGGTCCATTTGGGAATTCTGAAAAGCACTGCACTGTAACTGCGTCTTCCCTGCCAGTTCAAATGCAAATTTGGAACGTCCACAGCCTACAGTGCGGGCTGAAGTGAAAATGCTGGTTGTTACGTCCAAAAAAAGAAAGAAAGAAAGGCAAAGAAAAGTAGCCCAAAAGAGAAAAAAGTGACTCTTTAGCGTGACTCCGAGGCCGTCTTTTTCCCTTTTTCGCCCCAGAGAGCTGGACCCTCACTGCTTTTGGCAGGGCCACCTCATGTGGCTGTAAGAGGGAAAAAATAACAAAGGCATTGTGAGTCCAATGTGTGTTTAACGAGGCGCCCGAGCCTCAGTTGGAGGAAATTAATTACGAGACGTCTTCTTTTTTATTTTTTTTTTTCGCAATAGTGGGGCAGGCAGGCAAAGGGACGCGTTATTCTCCTACATTAAAGGACGCCTTGGGACTCGCTGCAAGCTGGATGCTAATTCCGTGCTCCCACACATCGCCCAGCAGACACCTCTCCCCAGCTCGGCGCCAGCCTGCCCGGCTTGCCGAGTCGTGAAAGCTCCTCGCTAACAAGCTGCCTGGATTGCACATGAAAGCAAACAGGAGGATTTTCTCTACAAACGGCGCCCGGATTCAAATCTGCATACTCTCGCCCTCTCGGAAAGAGACGCCCCCTCACCTCGCCAAAAAATCTGCAGTCCAGATAATGATCGGCAGCAGAGAAATAGGCTAAAAATAGGCCCAATGAAAGGACAAGAGGGGGGAAGAAAAGCATGAAGATGGATCTCTTCCCGAGGCAATAAGCCGCAACTGTACATTGCAGGGTGGCAGAGTCACTCTTAAATAAAATAATTAAATAAATAAATAAATAAATAGCTGTCCTCATAGCTGATGGACAGCTATTCTACAGACTCCTCACCCTGATGCTTGCATTCTTGAAACAATGAGCAGAGATGTGCGCTCATTTGTAAGGCATTAATTGCACCCAATTATTTGGGTTTTAAATCTGGGCTTTAGTCCAACTCATTTGCTATGTCAAAATCAATTAATATAGACGATGATTTAGAGCAGTTGTTCCCTCCCTCACCACTAATTCTTCATCACAAGTGGATCGCTAATTGCATCAGCTTACCAAACTGCAGTGTACAAAGTGTGTACAGTCGTATGCAAACGTTTGGGTGTTCTTGGTCAAATGACATGTGTTGTTGATTTTCTAGGTAAAAAAATAAGTTAACACATCATTTATTTATTAAAATTGAAAGAAGTAGCATAATAACGACAGTACAATAAAATATATTGAGTGTGCTGTTGTGAGTCGCCTTGTAAGGCCTGAAATAATCATGTGAAAGTCAGAGGTGTCGGGTCGGGAGTTTTTCACATCATGTCTTATGTCTTTACGTATTAACGTCACACACATGGACACAAAACGAAGGTCCGGCTCGATGTTTAGGTCTCAAATGCAAAATCAGCATTATAATGATGAAGATGTGATGATAATAGTAGATAATTCACTCACATCCTCTGAAGACACGAACTCTTTTTGATTTCTCTATCAATCATCAGATTCGTCTGCTCGGGGAAGGGGTCAGAAGTCCAACCTGGGGGTAGTCGTGGGCTGGAGGTTAGGGAACCAGCCTTGTGACCTTGTCGCCTTGTCGCCGGTTTGATCCCCTCAGCTGACAGTATGTGACTAAAGTGCCCTTGAGCAAGGCACCCAACCCCCAACTGCTCCCCGGGTGCCGTGGATAGGGAGGCCCACCGCCCTGGGCAAGTGTGCTCACTGCCCCCTAGTGTGTGTTCACTAGTGTGTATGTGGTGTTTCACTGCACGGATGGGTTAAATGCGGAGGTCTAATTCCGATGTGTTCCACAGTTGGCTAAAAGGTTCATTTCATTTCAACCCACACTGCGAAATGTTCTTCCACATGTGTGTAGTTACACATTTCCACCAGAGAGGTCTCCAAATCCCCAAAACTTACATAGTATAACTTTTGTGACACTTTATGTTGAGTGGTCCTTTTAGATAAAACAAACACTCAAAGGACTCTCAGTAACATGTCAAAAACATATGAGGGTTAGGATTAGGTTTTGGGTTGAGGTTAAGGTCAGGGTTAGGATTAGGGCCAGGGTTAGGGTTAGGATTAGGTTCTGGGTTCTTTGCATCGTGAAACGTTCTTCAGATCGATGGAGAATGCGTTTTATATGGTTCTATATAGAACCATTTTGGAAAGTGTTCTATATAGCACCAAAAAAGGGTTCTTATATTGTTACGATGTCAGGCTTGTTATAACAGAAGAACCCTTTTTGGTGCTATAAAGTACCATTTTCAGAAAGCTTCTACATAGAATCATTTACAGCGCATTCTCCATCAATCTGAAGAACACTTTCAGGATGTAAAGAGCCCTTTAATAATGCAAAGGCTTCTTTGAGTAATCATGGTTCTATATAGAACCATTTTCTTTACTAAAGAATCCATGAAGAGCCATCATTTTTAAGTGTGTAGGTCAGGTAAAAAAAGGAGAAGGAACTTTTTTGTGATGAATCGGTTTTTCAATCCTAGATCATTTCCTGGCACCGTTACATAACGCAGTGGAGGACCAACAAGTCTGGCAGCACATTGTGTCCAATGAGTGATGAATTTTACCCAGTGAGTATTAGAACTTATTTGGGTTCCTTTATTGCCTGTGCTTCACTAGTATTTGAGACAGTAGGGGAGAACAGGTCACAACCTAACACAGCTTAGTTTTTGCTAAAAGGAAAGGCAAAAAATGATTATTAATTTTCTAAAAAGCCCAGATATAGTCGACCAGCCAAGACATGTTTAGAGACCAGCTTTCGCTTTTTCAGTTTAGAACTAGAGCTATGAGGCTAATGTTGCTAACAAACAATAGAACCCAATAGTCACCCAAATAGTTTTTGTAAAAATACAACAGGTCCAAGTCTTCATTAAGGTGCTGCAGACTTGTTGATGTGGTTTAGGAAGACAGTATCACTTACTGTGAACTCTAAAAATAAACAACGTTAATGAAGACCTGGATGCAGTTCAGTGGGTTGAGAGAAGTTTTGCTGATGTTTTTATACAGAAATGATTTGGGCTATTTTGGGTGACTATTGAGTTCTAGTGTTTGTTAGCAATATTAGCCTCATAGCTCCAGTTGTAAACTAAAGAGGCAAAATTTAGACTCCAAACATGTCTTGCCTGATCTGGGTAAGTCGAAAATTGGGTAATTTTGATTTTTCCCTGAACTATAGCTTTAATAATTGTAAAAATATCTGAACAAGACTAATTCAGCTAAAAAAAGTCTGGCAAAGCAATGCAAAATAGTGTTAAGTCAATAAAGTTTTATGTTGTTTAAACCATGTTTTTCAACCAAAAACATAGTAATATATTTATCAAAATAAATATTTTGGCAAACTTATTGGAGATGCACATGAGCAAGTAAATATCAGCACAATAAAACTGAAATATCACTGTTGTCGGAAGAAAAACTCGTATCTCCAAAATGATAACTTGACAGGAGAAGGAAAAAACCTACTTTAATTTTCATGTAAGTCAATGGAACCAGACTTTTTTCCAAGTCATTTTGGGGTCATTTTTTTAGTCCATTTATCATGAAATTTACATACAATGTAAAGGGTTACAGGTATTTTCAAATTATGTCAAAAACTGAAAAACATCAGAAAATGGAGATACAAGGTTTTCTTCCAACAACAGCAATAGATTCTATTTACATTAAATCTATAGTATGTTTTATGAATATGTGCATAAAAACTCCAAAGTGATGAGCTAGATTGATATGGGGGGATTTGGAGGCTCTTTATTGTTTACATGAGGGGGCTTATTTGTAATGCTTAATACTACCCCAGCTGTGTAGAGGCTGTACTTTAGCCTTTCTGGCTCTCACTGTGAGTTGTTTATATGCTTCAAAGTGGTTCTATATTACAGACACCAAAGAGCTGCATAAAATATCATAGATGTGAATGCTGTGACTTATACATACAGTGCAGTAGTTGAAAATCCGTGCTCCTCCATGGATCTAAAGGATCTGAAGGCTTGATTGTTCCTTGCAGCCTGGAGAGGGTCAATCTCAGCAGTGTCAACCTCCAATGTTTACCAAGTAGTTCTTTATTCTCTTTGGCATCTTGTACAAAACATCACCACTCCCCCACCCGCACATACATCTTCCAGCACTACAAGGTAACAGATCCCATGCTGAACAACCAAAATACTGCTTGCCTGTAGGCAACCTCCCACAGTTCTCTCCAGTGACTCCTCTACTGAGGTCCATCCACTGGATCCTGGTAACAGCAAGAATCTATTTCGGGTCATCCAAAAAAAAGGAATCATGATTTCATTGCTTTACTGGCCGCTCAGCATCGGAAGGAACGTAATTCTTCAACCCATGCATGCTTTTGCAAAGCTTATGCTCTTTGATTGTGTTCTGTTGGCTTCCCTTCTTTCACCATCAACACCAAGGGGAGCTTAGCTTCCCCCAAAAGAGCTTGAGCTCCCTTAAAAAGAAAGGAATCTGAAGTTTTGGTTGTGGATACTGATAGCTTAAATAATTAACTATGGCAATATGTATTACAATATATTTTTTTGCAGTGTACATCAGCTGAAGTTTATCTTAATGCATAAAACAATTGATTTTACTGTGCAAAACCACTGTTCACTTATTTTATGTCCAGCTAAAAAAGCCATTAAATGTGTTATTTCTGAGAAGATTAGATATAAGATAATCCACTTGCACAGGGAAGGAGTACATCAAAAGAAAACAAGTGACAAAACAGGAGTTTCCAAAATGACTCCTAACAACCACCTGGAAGACCTGGTAGACACCAAAACTGTCCCCGTCAGATAAACAGCACTTAAAGCTTTCATCTTCGAGAGAGAGGAGAAAATCAAGCTGCTTCAGATCTGAAACATCCACATCCATCCTTCCACTGTGAGAAGATGACTCAGCGCTGTGGGTCTGAAAGGATGTGTAGCTGTCAAGAAGAACCTCACTGAGAAAAGGAGACAGACACATCAAACAAAGTAGCTGAACAATGGACTGACCACCCCAGAGTCCAGACCTCAACAGCACTGAATGTGTTTGGCATTACCTGGATAAACATGAGAAACAGAAAGTGCAACCAACTTCTAAGACTGAACTTTGGAGGTGTGGAAAAATTCCCCTGTAGATTTCAACAGAATGTAAGCTGTAAAAAAGGTAGAGAGTGCACTGGGACAGTACCCCTTTTATCACTGGGGTGGGACCCTCAAGGGTACATCTCAGTACCTTTAGTCAGGGAACATATCTGTACTGTAATCCACTGTAATGATATTTTCTAAGCTGTACTGACTCCACACACCCCGTCTCGTCTCCAGGCTTTTATTTTACTGTTCTGTTTTAAAACATTCGGTTATGAAAAGGTACAAATATGAACTTTTCACCTGGAAAAACTTAGCTAAGGTTCACAACTGGACCTTAAAGCCACTGTTGTACCTTTGAGGGAACATTTACATTGTTTGTACCTTGATGATCAAAAAATGGACCTGCACAGAACCTTTATTTCTAACAGTAAAGTGGAGGGTTAGGAGCCCGGCACTCTCCCCCATCTACATCAAGGGAGCTGAGGTAGAGTTCCTTGGCATCCACATGTTGGATGATCTCACCTGGTCCCTAAACTCCTCCATCATCGTCAAAAAGATGCAACAGCGTCTTTATTACTTACGGAGCCTCAAGAAAGCTCACCTGTGTCCCAGGATACGGGTGGACTTTTACCGCTGAACCATTGAGAGCATACTTACAAACTGCATCTCAGTGTTGTTCGGCAACTGCTCCGCATCTGCAAAGCGATCCAGCGGATGGTGAAAACTGCCCAACGCATCACAGGTACTCAGTTACCCACCACTGAGAACATTTACCATTTACCAGGTGCTGCCTGGGCACCTTTAACCGCATCTTTGCACTCACTGCTCTGTACGGTACTTTATATCCTAGTATTATTGCACTATTCAAATTTACACAGTCTATTACTGCACTATTCATATTTTTACAGACTGTATATTTTTTTATTCTGCATACTTATCACTTTACATACTGTTGCTGTCGCAACAAAACATGGTAACTTTACAGGAGAAGCAAAAGCAGAGCAGGTACTATTTGGGTGGTGGATCATTCTCAGCACTGCAGTAACACTGACGTGGTGGTGGTGTGTTAGTGTGTGTTGTGCTGGTCTGAGTGGATCAGACACAGCAGTGCTGCTGGAGTTTTTAAACACTGTGTCCACTCACTGTCCACTCTATTAGACACTCCTACCTTGTCAGTCCACCTTGTAGATGTAAAGTCAGAGACGATAGCTCATCTGCTGCTGCACAGTTTGTGTTGCTCATCCTCTAGTCCTTCATCAGTGGTCACAGGACGCTGCCCACAGGACGCTGTTGGCTGGATATTTTTGGTTGGTGGACTATTCTCAGTCCAGCAGTGACACTGAAGTGTTTAAAAACTCCAGCAGCACTGCTGTGTCTGATCCAGATCAGACCAGCACAGCACACTACAAAGTGCACCTATATAGTAAGTGGAGCTGATAAAATGGACAATGAGCGTAGAAACAAGGAGGTGGTCACAATGTTATACCTGATCAGTGAATGCATATTATATTTATACTTGCACCATCTATACTACTTTACCACTCTACCATCCTTAATGGTCCATATTGTAACTGTCAATTGTTGGTTACTCTCTTGCAATTTATATGTAAATAAAACTATATTTTGCACTTCTGGTTAGACGCTAACTGCATTTCATTGGCTCTCTACCTGTAACTCTGCACAATGATAATAAAGTTGAATCTAATCTAATGTTAATTTCAGTACATTAAGCAAACTAAACGGCATATCTAAATGCTCAAGATCTTTTCTAGAGCTGTCAGACCACTGTTGCACCACCCCCACCCATGACAGTACTGTACATTTTAAATACTCTTTACAACACAAAGCACTGCATTATAATATGAGTGTATTCTGAGTTTTTGTGCATTATAACAGACCAAATCTGGGCACATTTTGACCCCCCCCAGCTCAAACACTGGTTGCACCTGTGGTTTTTACTTCATGTGTTATGCATACAAAACATAAGCCCCATATTTTGAGAAGAACAGGAGAGGTAGGATTGTTATTGTAATGAGGTTTCACACCTCTAAGCCATTTTCTCATGCTTTGTGGAGGCTGTGAACATGAGAGAGAGAGAGATTAATTAATTAATGCAAAAATAAAATGAGTTGTGAAGGAGGGAGCAAGATACAATCTGTAGGTGCCAAATGACATGTCTGTTGGCTATAAACAGAACTAATCGGCGTTGTGCTGGGTTACGATAAACGTAAGAAACCGCCATTAAAACATCAAACGGAACTCGGACTGACTCCTGCTGCAGCACAGCCTTCAGAACAACGATGCACACGCACCAATAGAGACCTCGGTAACTGTGTAATAGGTTTACTTCTCTATATTAGACAAATACTATTCAGTCCTGCAGCAAACATGGCAGCATTTCAGCATTTTCCCATGAGGTTTAATAGAGAGAAGAATCAGATTTGTGCAGGCCTCACAGCAAAGTAATGAATGAGGCTGATTCAGAGGTAGGAGAAAATAACACGTGAACACCCGGGTATCAACAGTTTCAGTGAAGACTACATGTTCTCTGTGATTTCGAGGTGGATGAGTCTGTCGTGTTGACAATAATGATGTGCTCAACCATCTGCTGCCGTAGAACATGCATCAGTACTGAGAGCCTCCTGCTTCCAGTAGCTGATCCTTATACAAAAGAGATCTGGATGGAATCAGATTCTGCCAAAGAAGGTATTAATAAAAATGGTCTTTCCAAATAAACAGCAGAAATGGCAGCTTGTCTTTTTTCCATGGTGTAGAGCAAGAATGCCCAAACGGTCTGTCTTGGGCAGGGGTCAGCGACATGCGGCTCTTTTACTGCCCTGTTGCGGTTCCACAGCAGAATTCGATTTTTGGGTAAAAATAAAATAATCCTCCTTTGCAGTAAAATAAAGCTCTGATATTCATTTAAACACAGTTTTAAAACTAAATGGTCTTAAACGCTGGAGTTAATGTAGAACTGCTAATTCACCCTTTAACCCTGAAGGCTGGCATGCAGACTGCTGGTCACCATAGCAACACAACAGTCTCACCTAGCTAGCAGCTAACGAAAAGGCAAGGAGAAAGATTTAAGATGAACATTGATAATTTGGAGATCAATGGACAAATGTATATGCATTTATAAGCACTCCAGCTGGTTTCCTGATACGTTTAATCTGCAACGAGAAACTGTCAAACACTGAAAAGTCGTGAAGCTGAAGCTTTTCATCAAATTTTTTTTCCTGTTCCACCTCCAAATGGTTCATTTTGGCGCCTCAGGCACCATTTAAGGTGGAACAGGAAAATTTGAAAAAGAATGGTGAATGAGAAGCGACTTTAGCCACATAAAAAGTCAAACGTTGAGAGACATTTTGCAAGAAACAGTTCTACTTTTGAGGAAAAGTTTCCTGCTGGAGATGCGAGAAAAGCAATTATAGCTGAGCTAAAGCTTAAAGCAGAGCATAGTGAGCCACCACTTTCTCATGATGTTTCATGCTTCAGATATCAATATTAAAACATATAAGGAAAAATGATATTATTAACAAGACTTACATGTGTGGCCACTTTGTAGTGCAGATGAGTTATAGTCATGTAATGTTAAAGGTAGTGAAGTTAGCCGTTAGGCTACCTGCTTCACTCACAGTGCAGTGTGACTGCTGTGGGAGATTTAATGGAAAATATGAATAACTTCAATAATATCAATAGTTTAAGCTATGCACTTTTTTCGACAGCCACCTAATTTTGCAGCAACACCTGTAGCTAATAACATTTTCTAGCCAAATTAACATTCATATATATATATATATATATATATATATATATATATATATATATATATGTGTGTGTGTGTGTGTGTGTGTGTATGTGTATATATATGTATATATGTGTGTGTGTGTATATGTATATATATATAATCAACAAAACTTCTTTTGACAAGAGGCACCAAAAATTGTGCATACAACTGTATCTCGTATTCATATTATCAATAATGTTCAATTCAAATCACAAAGCAAAACCCTGTATAAACAACAGTTATTTCCCAATTATGTCCAGTGTCCCATCTAAACCCAGCTTATTAGCTAGATGAGGATTAATCATGTCGGGTGCGTTCAAAGAGGATTCATCTTCGTTAAGTTCATTTGAATTGTAGATGTGACAAACTGAAGGAACGGTTTTGGCCTGAGAACGAGGACTGTCTCCAGCAGCATCCATCAGTCGGCTCCTTCAGAAAGCTTGAAACGTCCTCTCAGATCTCGTTCTGCCGAAAGCTAGATGCAGTGGTTTGAGCTCTAATGTGAATTTGGAGCCAGCACACACCCCTCGGAGCCATCAGAGAGAGTGAGACAGAGGGAAAGAGAAAGAAGAGAACAGAACAGAAGAGAAAACGAGAGATTTGTGTGGTCTTTCAGCAGAACTGGACCCTGATTCCCGTGGCAGAAGCATCTCTAGCCTCGCTTGAGAGGAATGTGTTGCCATGGAAGGCTAGCACCAGCTCCCTGTTTTATTTATGGGTACTCACCACTTGGAAACAATGTTATATTGGCACATTTTTTACACCATTATGTAACGGTTGTTCTTTTTCTCCACAGCCTATAGTAGGAGTATCCACCATAAACCAGAGAGCCACCACTCACACGGAATTAGTCTCAACTGACATTTTAATAACGTCTGATTTCTTGTGGAAGAAATTGGAATATAAAGTCATTAATATTGGAAATGCTCCCCTGATGCCTCGATGAAGATTCTCAATTTGTTTACTCTCATCTCTAATTTGTTTGTGTGCAAATGAGCTTTAGGAGGTAACTTGAAGAAGAGGCTCACACAGGAAATAATGGTCTACGAGGGTCATAATTAGAAGAGAATTGAAGCAAGATTTTGTGGCTTGTCGGCTCTGTATTACTCTCTTATACTGGAAGAAACTTGAACTGAAAGTGACATTGTATTCCACACTGCACAAAAAAACAAAGATACTATCTCTACACATAGCAGGCCACATTTGATTTCAGGGGAGGCCGGGTTACAGTTTGAGGGGGCCAGCTAGCAAGCAGTAAGACCTAGAGACATTGCTATAGTAAGCATGACCACCAACCACCCACCAAATTCAATGTAGCTAAATTGTTAGACATTTACCCACCCTATTACTTTAAAAAAGCATGAAACAGTTCTCATTTTTAAACACAATGCATGACTGCTTACCTTGTTCATAACTGGCTAATGCTTATTACTATAACAGCTTACAGCAAAACACAGATGAAGCTGGAAAATATAAATAAAAAGCTGGTCAATAAGAACTTAACTTAAGCCTTGAAAACCATAGGGTAGAGGCTAGCCAGAGTCATGTGTCTTTGATATATATGCCCATTTTGAATTTGATGCCAATAACATGTTCCAGAAAAGATGGGACAGGGGCATGTTTACCACTGTGTTTCATCACCTCTTCTTTTAACAACAATTTGCCAGAGTTGGGGAACTGAGGAGGACTAATTGCTATAGTTCTGAAAGTGAAATGTTTTCCCGTTCTTGTTTGATATAGGATTTCAGCTGCTCATCAGTTCGGGGGCTTATTTGTCATATTTTTCATTTCATAACCCTCCAAATGTTATCAGTGGGTGACAGTTCTGGACTGCAGGCAGGCCAGTTTAGCACCCGGACTCTTTTAATATGGAGCCATGCTGTTGTAATACATGCAGAATGTGGTTTTACATTGTCTTGCTGAAATAAGCAAGGCCTTCCCTGAAAAAGACGTCATCTGGATGGCAGCGTATGTTGCCAAAATATGTATATATCATTTAGCATTAATGGTGCCTTCACAGATGTGCCAGTCACCCATGCCAAGCGCACTAATGCACCCCTATACCATCATGAATACTGGCTTTTGAACTGTGCACTGATAACAAGCTGAGTGGTCTTTAACCCGGAGGACACAGTGTCCATGATTTCCAAAAAAAATTACAAATGTTTATTCGTTGGACCACAGAACACTTTTCCACTTTGCCTCAGTCCATTTTAAATGAGCTCAGGCCCAGAGAAGGTGGCAGCATTTCTGGATCCTGTTTATGTATGGTTTCTTCTTTGCATTTTAGAGTTTTAACTTGCATCTGTGGATGCAGTGATGAACTGTTTTCACAGACAGTGGTTTTCAGAAGTGTTTCTGAGCCCATGCAGTGATTTCCACTACAGAATGTCTGTTTTTAATGCAGTGCTGCCTGAGGACCCAAAGATCACAGCCAGCAAGTACTGGTTTTTGGCCTTGTCCTTTGTGTGCAGAGATTTCTCCAGATTCTCTGAATCTTTTAATGTTATTATGTACCGTAGATGATGAAAAGCTAAAGTTCTTTACCAGCTTTACCAGCCTTTTGTTGCCCCTGTCCCAACTTTTTTGGAACGTGTTGTTGGCATCAAATTCAAAATGGGCATATATTTTTCAAAAAACAATACAACTTCTTAGTTTCAACATATGTTGTCTTTGTACTATTTTCAATAAAATACAGGGTTTAAATGATTTGCACAACATTGCATTCTGTTTTTATTTATATTTTGCACAGCGTCCAAACTTCTTTGGAAATGGAGTTGTACTTTGTAAATTAATTTTGTAAATAATTTTAATGTAGCACAGTGTCAGCAACAACATTTTCTATAACATCATTTTATATCAGGCCTAGTCATTGTTTTTTTGTCTCAGTTGTTTGTAATATTTATCTGAATTTATTTTCTAAATTAAAGGCTATGTCTGTGTGCATTTAAAATCTGTTTGGGGAGATTAAAAACTAGTCAAAGCTTGTTAACAGGACACAAATATGTAAAACCTCAACGACTTTGCATATGACATTTTTACATTTTGTAATATTTTATTGGCACTGGAGTTTTAACTGTCAGAAATCTGAGAAGGAATTGTTAACTGTTGCACCGTTTAAGATTGATGGAAATTTCATATGACTCTAGCAAATAAGTGCAAATTAAACCCTGTATACCACTGTGAGTAAATGGCTAACAAACCAGATCATCCTGTGTTTTACAGCACCAGGAGTAGATGTTCAGAGTGAGTTGTTGAGGACTGTGATGTTAATAAATGTGATACAAATACAGTGATTCTGATTCTGGTTCTTGCTGCTTTGTCATATTATTGAACTAACTAGGTAGGTAACATATAAAGACAGAACAGCTCAGCTAAGTTCCCACCATCAGGAGGAACAGTGGAGCAAGCTAATGCTGCGTTTCTGTGTTAAAAAATAGCGTCATCACAAGAAAAATATGTATCTGCCCATAGCAGCATGCAGCCCTGTAAACACTGCCATGGTGACAGCGTCTGTAGAAAACTTGTGATGATCTAAGTAGAGCTTTAACAGTGTCTTATTAAATTAAGGTGGAAATACAAAAACTGACCTTATAGTTTGTACTATTTTGACTGACACTTTTTCAGTTAGTCTGGTTTCCTTGCCCGCCCACCTGAGAACTTGCACTCAATATTGTCTTCCAGATTTACCGGTCGACACTCCTGAGTTAGTCCAAAATGAATGGGTTCTTTGAGCTTTTGTGCAAAATCATTTTTTATAACAGCACTGTTGAAATATTTTATGCTGTTCTGTTGAGAAAAATGATTTAAGCATTTACACACAGAAAATGCACTTGTTTTTTTGAAACAGAACAGCATAAAATATTTCAACACTGCTGTTATATTTTTGAGTGCTTTTGAACTCCAGTTATAGGACTTTCTAACCATGTCTTATGTACAGTCATAACGTCAGTGAGCACACCTGGAACACTGCCAATAAACCAATCAGCTCGCCAGTAATGCCAACTAATTGGTGCTATGTGGCAGTAATGCTAACCAATCACTGCTCAGTAGCTCAGATGCTAAGTAATCAGGGCTCAGTTGCAGTAATGCTAGCCAGTCAGGGTTCAGTATCAGTAATGCCAACCAATCAGCACTCAGTGGCAGTTATGCTAGCCAATTAGTGTAACAGTAATGCTAACCAATCACTGCTCAGTAGGTCAGATGCTAAGTAATCAGGGCTCAGTTGCAGTAATGCTAGCCAGTCAGGGTTCAGTATCAGTAATGCCAACCAATCAGCACTCAGTGGCAGTTATGCTAGCCAATTAGTGTAACAGTAATGTTAACCAATCAGTGCTCAGCAATGCAGTAATGCTAAAATCGCACTGAATAGCTGTAATGCTAACAAATCAGCACTCAGTAGCAGTAATGCTAACCAATCAGCACTCAGTAGCAGCAATGCTAACCAATCAACACTCAGCAGCAGTAATGCCAACCAGTCAGCACCCAGCAGCAGTAATGCTAACTAATCAGCGCTCAGTAGCAGTAATGCTAACCAATCAGCACTCTAGCAGTAATGCCAACCAATCAGTGCTCAGTATCAGTAATGCCAACCAATCAGCACTGAGCAGCAGTAATGTTAGCCAATCAGTGCTCAGTATCAGTGATGCCAGCCAGTCAGTGCTCAGGAACAGTAATGCTAACCAATCAGTGCTCAGTAGCAGTAATGCCAACCAATCAGTGCTCAGTAGCAGTAATGCTAACTAATCGGTGCTCTGTGGCAATAATGCTAACCAATCACTGCTCAGTAGCTCAGATGCTAAGTAATCAGGGCTCAGTTGCAGTAATGCTAGCCAGTCAGGGCTCAGTATCAGTAATGCCAACCAATCAGTAATGCCAACCAATCAGCATTCCGTAGCAGTTATGCTAGCCAATCAGTGTTACAGTAATGTTAACAAATCAGTGCTCAGTGAATAGCTGTAATGCTAACTAATCAGCACTCAGTAGCAGTAATGCTAACCAATCAGGGCTCAGAAGCAGTAAGGCTAACCAATCAGTGCCAGTAGCAGTAATGCTATCCAATCAGAACTCAGTAGCAGTAATGTAAACAAATCAGCACTTAGTAGCAGTAATGCTAACTAATCAGCACTCCGTAGCAGTAATGCTAACCAATCAGAACTCAGTAGCAGTAATGCTATCCAATCAGAACTCAGTAGCAGTAATGTAAACAAATCAGCACTCAGTAGCAGTAATGCTAACTAATCAGAACTCAGTAGCAGTAATGTAAACAAATCAGCACTCAGTAGCAGTAATGCTAACTAATCAGCACTCAGTAGCAGTAATGCTAACCAATCAGAACTCAGTAGCAGTAATGTAAACAAATCAGCACTCAGTAGCAGTAACGCTAACAAATCAGCACTGAGTAGCAGTAATGCTAACCAATCAGAACTCAGTAGCAGTAATGTAAACAAATCAGCACTCAGTAGCAGTAATGCTAACAAATCAGCACACAGAAGCAGTAATGCTAACCAAGCTGGACTGAGCAGCAGTAATGTTAGCCAATCAGCACTCAGCAGCAGTAATGCTAACCAATCAGCACTCAGCAGCAGTAATGCTAACCAATCAGTGCTAAGCAGCAGTAACGCTGACATCTACAGCTACTACAAAAACCTGTTTGCTGTAGCAAAAAGGGAAAGATATTGATAGATTTTCTTTCATTTTTTATGATATACATTCTTCCACTCTCCAAAATTAAATAAAGTTCCTGCATAAATATTCAGGAGCAGGTTTAATTGTCTTTGTTTTTAGCTGTTTTGCTCCATTCAGCCCATTGACCGAGGGCTCGCCTGTGGACGCACTCTAGCATTTTACAGTCATTTTTTGATCTAATGGCAGAAATGGGCCTTAAACTTTCTCTAAAATGCCCCTGTCTTGAGCACTTACATCTTAGCATGGAACATTTCTCCTCCACTGATGAACTCACGCTTTCTATATCATTAGGTTTTAATAGAGGATTCTACCTTTAAGTGCACATTATCATCTGCTCTGCTAATGTCTTCATCTCGGAGAACTTTAGACCATCAAAAGCTGGAAGAAACAATACTGCTTTTTATTCTATGTGGATAGAGGCAGCTCATGAAGCCCACCACAGTGTGTGAATAGTCTCACAGAGGCTTGCTTCATACTTGTGGAAAGGTGTGCAGTATGAATCTGCGAAGACGTCAGTGTCTCAGACTCGTATCATACTTCAATCGAGCTTTACATTTCAGAGAACTGGAAGCGCTGAGAGAAAGTCATTGTCAATTCTGAAACGTCTCCCAGGGCTCTGAGAAAGAAACGCTGCACCGAGGCATCTGGTTCTTACAGTCACGACTCGAGTGAGTACTCCACTAATCTCCCCAGTGTGTTGTGAAGTTGAGCGTAGCTCCTCCCTGCGGATCTGGACTGGAAGCGAATGAGAAAGTATACAGTAAGAACACAGACATATATTTGAATGAGGCAGCAGATCCTTCTTCATGACTCATCTATATTTGCACATATTTTGCTGAGTTGCCGCGTACACAGCAGCGTTAGTCATCCAAGAAACACTGAGGCTCTTCTCTCACCTTACGACACTGTCATTATCCACCATTAGAGAAGATGATATGCAGCGTAGCTGTCGGTTCCCTCTCTCTCGCACAACCGCAGACACGTATGGCTAAAGTGCATCAGGAAACAAAACCCAACCCAACAAATGGAGAAAAAGAGAGCTCAGTGAGGTCGGAATGGAAAAGGTGGGTGAGGTATTCTGGAGGAACGCCAACAGAGCAATCTGGCGGGGAACTTAGTCATTTGAGGCCGAACAGTTGGCAAGAATCCCATTTCACACTTTTAAAGGTTCTGAAATGGCTCTTGGCTTGAACACACAGTACTGGGCAAAAGTCAGAGACCACCTCATGTTTATAGGCTACATATATTTAACCGAAAATCACACAAATGTCTCAACAGCTACACATAACATCATATTTTTCAGCATTTAGTCTCTTCACCCTTCACCTTCACTGCAGCTTCTGTTCTTTTTGAAAGACTCGCTTTCAGTTTTTCAAACAAATCTGCAGGGATGTTTTTACACACCTCCAAAGTTCAGTCTCAGAAGTTGGTTTAGCATTTTCTGTTTCTTACGAGGGCCAAGAAGGACCTGGGTTCGATTCCCCGACTCCAGGGTCCTTTCTGTGTGGAGTTTGCATGTTCTCCCCGTGTCTGTGTGGGTTTCCTCCCACCGTCCAAAGACATGCAGTCAGGTGAATTGGAGATAAACTGCCCCTAGGTGTGAATGTGTATGTCTGTGTGTCTGCCCTGTGATGGACAGGTAACCTGACCAGGGTGTTTCCTGCCTTCTGCCGAATGAGTGCTGGGACAGGGTCCAGCTCCCCCCGTGACCCAGTAGGATAAGTGTGATGATATGTGTGTGTGTGTGTATGCGTGTTTCTTATGACCTCCACATTCAGTGATTTTGTGGTCTGGACTCTGAGGTGGTCAGTCCATTGTTCTGGGAACACCAGCAGCTTCTTTGTTTCATGTGTCCGTCTCCTTTTCTCAGTGAGGTTCTTCTTAACAGCTACACATCCTTTCAGACCCATAGCGCTGAGTTGTCTTCTCACAGTGGAAGGATGGATGTGGATGTTTTCAGATCTGAAGCAGCTTGATTTTCTCCTCACTCTCAAAGATGAAAGCTGTAAGTGCTGTTTATCTGATGGGGACAGTTTTGTGTCTACCAGGTCTTCCAGGTAGTCGTTAGGAGTCTCATTGTCTCTGAAGTTTTGGAAACTCCTTTTTTAATTTAATTTCCTTTGACTTTCTCCTTTCTTATGCAAGTGTCTAATTTTTTGCAAAAATATTACCTGAAAAATGGAATAACTTGTGTTTATTGGCCGCTTTGACTGGATGAGGGGTAGTCTTTGACTTCTGCACCATAGAGTTCTAGTGAAAAACTTACACACATGGTTTAAATATTGCAAAGTTTCTTCACACTCATTTCATGTACAGGAAAGATTCTTGAAAGAACCATCCTTTGAAATATTCTTTATACAATACAAATTGGATCTTGTATGGCATCACACCAAAGAATCCTTGGGAATGCCAGGCAAGTAGTGGTTGGGTGATGCTGATTTTAAAATACTGGACTAACCTGACCCTTCCACTGCCATGCTCAGCCTCAGAATATTAATGCTCTCCAGAATACAGTGCAGAAGTCTGAACACCCCTGGTCAAAGTACATGTGTGTGTGTGTGTGTACTGTGTTGTTCTTTTTATTGTTGATAATGTATTTTGTTATTTTCTGATATTTTTGTAAAGCATCTTTGGGTTTGAGAAAGGTGCTATATAAATTGAATGTATTATTATTATTATTATTACTACATGTTTTGTTGGTTTTCTAAGTGAAAAGGTAACACATCCTCTACAGGAAGAACAGTTAAATATGGAACATTTTAATGCACAATTTCTATCAATTTGAGTTTAATGTTTTGGAAAAAATATACCTGAAATGGGCGGCACAGTGGCGCAGTGGGTAGCGCTGTTGCCTCACAGCAAGAATGGCCTGGGTTCGATTCCTGGACGGGTGAC
The DNA here is from genome assembly GCF_904425465.1 of Colossoma macropomum. NCBI lineage: Eukaryota > Metazoa > Chordata > Actinopteri > Characiformes > Serrasalmidae > Colossoma > Colossoma macropomum. The sequence continues at coordinate 46,296,234 of NW_023494787.1, forward strand.
CGGGGTCCTTTCTGTGTGGAGTTTGCATGTTCTCCCCGTGTCTGCGTGGGTTTCCTCCCACCGTGTAAAGACATGCAGTCAGGCCAATTGGATGTGCTAAATTGCCCCTAGGTGTGAATGTGTCTGTCTGCCCTGTGATGGACTGGCGACCTGTCCAGGGTGTATCCTGCCTTCCGCCCAATGACAGCTGGGATAGGCTCCAGCACCCCACGTGACCCAGAAGGATAAGCGGTTTAGAGGATGTATGTACAGCTGAAATATAAAAGGTGCCATTACTTTTGCACAGGCCACGTTTTATGCTTTTGTTTTTCCCCAATATGTTAAACTCAGCTAATAAGCAGTAAATGTGCATTAAAATGTGCAGAGGTTCTCTGTAGAGGATGTAACTTATTTTTACTTAAAAATATCAATAGAACATAATTTTCCAGGGGTGCACAAACTTCTATGTTTGACTGTAAACTCTGCAGTGCACTGCAAAGAAAAAATACATACGAACCCATCCCGAAATCCTATAAATAGCGATTATTTTGCAACAGATTGTCAGTACAGACTTTCCAACATCACTGTCTAACCAAGCCAGTGTGTTTTACTGTGTTTAGATTAATTGGCAAAAAATAGAAAAACATCTTCATGTCTCAGTGTGATGGATTTAGGCATATTAAATTGGACTCAATCGTTCAGGCAATGTCGCCAGTTCTAAAGGCCCCCGTCTTTACATGCAATATTAATTGCTTTACTTTATTTAAACTCAGTCCAGTAATGAGATGCAGCAACAGTCTAATCAATCAAACAGAGGCCTGTGTTAATGGTGGCGGCTCTGATCTGGCACATTCCTTCAGTTCTAGAGAGCTTTCACCAAGTACAGTATCACGTATGTAAATATACAGTACTGTGCAAAAGTCAGAGACATCCATTCTAGTTAAAACAGCCATCAAGCACAAGTTATTAATTTTTCAGTGTATATTCAATAGAAAAGTACTCAACAGATAAACATTATATCAGTTTCTTTCAGCCTTCAGTGTCAGCACTTTGGCTTTATTACAGCTTCTGTTCTTTTTAGGAGACTTTCAGTTTTCCACAGGATATTTTTCCACACTTCCAAAGTTCAGTCTTAGAGGTTGGTTGCATTTTCTGTTTCTCATGATTTCAAACACATTCAGTGATGTTGAGGTCTGGACTCTGGGGTGGTCAGTCCTTTGTCCAGCTTCTTTGTTTGATGTGTCGTCTCCTTTTCTCAGTGAGGTTCTTCTTGACAGCTACACATCCTTACAGACCCATAGTGCTGAGTCATCTTCTCACAGTGGAAGGATGGATGTGGATGTTTTCAGATCTGAAGCAGCTGCATTTTCTCCTCTCTCTCACAGATGAAAGCTTTAAGTCCAAGGGAATAAATACTACAAAATATTAAAAATATTGAAAATGCTGGTATGACACTAACCTTGAGTGTTATATTAAGCATCCATCAAAGCTTGAATGAAAAATATAAGACATAAATATAATAAAACACACATTAAAAACGCTGATCAGACCTATCTGAGAACTGTGTGGGTGTGGCTAATGAGCAGCTTGATTGACAGCTGTCCATCACTGCTAGCCTGCTCCACCACTCATGCAGAACTAAAATCATTATCCAGCTTTTATGTGACGGAAACTGGATAAAAAATGTCATGAATGAACAAATGAACAAATGAACAAATGGGCAGATGAAGCAAACAATGTTGGTGTTGGATAAATGAGTGAACGGGCGACAGGCAGCTACAGACAGGTGGTCTCGATTGCTAGCTTTTGGTTATGTTGGGTTAGCTTTAGCTTGCTAAGTTTCTCTGACTCTGAAACTGTTTTGTGTGGGGGGTCAAGAGAGGTCAGCCTTATGATTGGTCAGGAGAAGGCTTATGGAAGCGTTACTCAAGATTAGGACCACCCAGTTTACATCGGGAGGAGAGAAATATGGTGAAATATATCGGTCATTTATTGGTCATTGGAACGTTACTCAAAGGGTATACTTGGTACATGGTTACTGTTTGCTTGCAAGAACAAGATTAACCCCTTAAATGGCCAAAGTTTTATTACACAAACTAAGAATTCCCAAACTAAGTTTATTCTATAAGCTAAGAATAGTTCAACCACTTTGCATGGAAGTCCCTGTAGTTACTGATTAGTAAGGCTTAGTATGTAATAAGGCTGGGATTGTAAGGGATTCACCTAATTAGAAAAAAAAACACAGGTTCAGGTTCTTTGGGTCTTCAAGTGTTTATCTGATGGGGTCAGTTTTGGTGGGTCTACCAGATCTTGCATGGTTGTTAGGACTCCCACAATGAATAACTTGTCCGTAATGGCTGCGTTGACTGGTAATTAAATAAATGAAGGGTGGTCTCTGACTTTTGCACACTACTGCATTATTATATGCATGTAGGGCACAGCTTTGTTTGTGTATTCTGATGCTGCATAAATGCATAAACTAATGTTTCATTATATTGCCTCACATGCATTTTAATGCTCATATTCAGACGTAGAGCACAAACACTGCTCTGCCACTGTAGAGGAACAACGTCTTCAGTGTGTTCAAAGGAATGTCTGTGACTACTTTATATTCCCATATGGAACAGCGATGAAGGTAAAAACGAGGACAGTTCTGGTCTCCTCAGCTCTGTCTGAGATGTGATGTGCATATGGAACACAACCCAGAAAGATACGAGTTTATATACCTCATGTTAGATGCTTCCTGGACATTTGTGGACTCAGTATATTGAACCAGCACTAGTCTTCAGTTGATGAAGTACACTCTTAAAATAGATGGTGCTTCAACGGCTCTTTAATAAAGAACATGGTTCTGTATAGAACCACGGACACTCAAAGAACCCTTTGCATGATTAAAGGGTTCTTTGCATCATGAAAGAGTTCTTCAGATTGATAGAAAATATGCTGTAGATGATTCTATATAGAATCTTTTTGAAAAGCGTTCTGCATAGCATCCAAAAGGGTTCTATTGTTATGATGTCAAGCTTGTAACAATAGAACCCTTTTGAGTGCTGTATAGAGTTCTTTTTAAAAAGGGTTAGCACAATTAAGCACATTTCCATCAATGTGATAAACCCTTTCATGATGCAAAGAAGCCCTTTAATCATGCAAAGGGGTCTTTGAGTGTTCATGGTTCTATGTAGAACCATTTGCTTTACTAAAGAACCCTGGAAGCACCATCTATTTTAAAAGTGTACATCTCACTTCTATGCTCATTGTCTATTGTATCAGGTAGAGGAGAGCAGGGCACAACCTACACATTTATGCTTTTTTGCTAACTAATTTTTAAAATATTTGAACAAAACCAATAGTTTTTTATTATTACAAGTGACCTACACTTCTCTGCTACAAATGAAAACTTAGATTTTGTTTCGAATGTGAATGATTCAGCCAAAAAGTGGAGTGAATGCAAACTTACCCCATATGTGGGGTTATTTTAAGGGGCTGGTTGTGACAGTTGATAAACAGTCTGTTATATCAACGCCAATGCAATTATTTTTAATATAATACTATATTGTTTGAACCAGACAAGCTTTCCAATGCTTGATACATAAAAATATATGCATCACAATAAATATGACTAATGAAAAGAAAGCATGTCAAACATGGCAATTTTTTGAATACAAAGTAGAAAAGCAAGTAGCAGCACAATAAAACTGTTATTTATTTTATTTACATCCATAGTAAATGTTTGATGAATCTGTGTATTAAAAAAACATCCAGGAGATGTTTTGAATGGATATGGCAGAATATGGGGTTTTCTCATTGTTTACTTTGGGAGGCTTAGTTATAACACTGGGTTAAAACTGTGAAACTTTAACTGTGTTAAGGCCGTGTTACTGAGGTCTTTACATGCTTCGGTATGGTGCTAAATTATATTCACCAAGACGGTAATTAAAATAACATACAGTAGTATGCAAAAGTTTGTGCACCCCTGGTCAAATTATGTTTTGTTGATTTTCTAAGTGAAAATAGCACATCCTCTACAGAGAACACACTTAAATGTGGCATTTTTCTGCAAATAGGCCATAATTTAATTTATTTTTGAGTTCTAAACATTTAAGCAATAGAATATGAGAGGGAGTGTGTCTCGCTTTTGGCTCGTACCTGAGACCAAATCATAGCTGTGATGTTATTTGCGATAACACACGACCTCGAGTGTTCTATTACTTTTATACAACAGTTAAATAAATTAAGTAAGAAATTAATAAACTGGGCCGTGAACGCGGCGTTTAACATGTTTCAATGTTCGCAGTTCCTTCCGCCAAATTATAGTTCCTTAACAAGCAGCTCGTTGCTACGACAGAGTATCAAACTCTGCTTGCTGCACAGTCTGCTGTAAGCCTTGCTTTTGAAGTACAGACTGAGCCAGAAAACTGCGCAATATCAAGTTTAGCTCAGTTTTGTCAATTCTAATGTTGTTCTGTTCCAGCCAGTCTGTAAAGCATCTTACAGCCCATTTTGTTTGGTGAATGATATTGGGTTCATTTCTGGCTGATTCCAGGTTGTTTAGGTTCTTCTGTCACAGCTGCCGACTGAAAAGCTGCTCAGTGGTGATGACAGTTTCAGGAATGTAGTGTAGTCTCATCTTCAGAGTCTGACCAAATCGGCTGTCCGTCAAATGTGATCTTAAAAGTATCCATTTTCTGTTTGTTGCGCAAAGTAAGAAGTAAAAACGTTCAAAAGTCGTTGCTTAGCAGCGGCGTCTCAGTGGATGTTATGGCCAAATGACTGCACAGTTAGAATGCTTCTCAACCAATCAGTCTTGCCGTGGCCAGAACTAACTGTTGTATAATAAAAAATAAGGCATGAAATATAAAACATGCTATACCCCACCTATTGCAATGTATCATGCCCCTCTAAACCATTCATCAGGTCAGTTTCTGATCACAGGAACACTGCTGATCAGTTATTGTTTGGATGTTGCAGCAGTCTAAGCTCACAGTGTAAATCTTCTCACTGTGTACACATGTACTGCATGTATGCTCACTGACCACTTTATTATGTCCACTTACCTTGTATTTACACTCCTTGTCCATTTTATCAGCTCCACTTGCCTATAGGTGCAGTCTGACAGTTACAGACTGTAGTCCACCTGTTTCTCTGTTAGCCCCCCTTCACCCTGCTCTTCAAATAGTCAAGACCCCAACAGGACCACCACGCTATTATTTGGGTGGTGGGTCATTCTCAGCACTGCAGTGACACTGACGTGGGCCTGATAAAATGGCCAGTGAGTGTAGATACAACGTAGCTGTACATGATGAAGTGGCCAGTGACTGTACATGAGCTCCTCTGTCTGCTAACTGCTAACTGCACTTTGTGAGCAATCATGGCTTCTAAGGAGCAACAGACCTTTGAAGTGTCATCATTCTGTAATCAGTGTCTTGGCCATATTAGGAACTCCAGTAGTTTTTCCGTATGGCAGTGGTGTTCAAAGTCTGGCCCCAGGACCAGATGTGGACTGCAGACAGATTTAAATTGGCCCCTGGCTTCTGTTTTAGAGTGTGGCCCACCAGCCAACATATTGCAGCTTTTGCTTTCACCTGATGGTGGCAGTACTACCACAAAATTACAGAGTAATGCACCACACTGAGGTAACGGAGTTAGCTAAAGTTTAAAAGTCATTCTTCTCTGACTAGACGTGAAGTTTAATTTACTGAATGACATTTAGTCAAAACTACAGCCATACAGCACAAACACTGACGAACTGTGGCGAGATGGAAATTTCAATACTTTTTCCATTGAGAGCCACATCGTGTGCTTCATATGTCAAAAGACTGCAATGAATTTAATATCAATAGACATAAAACAAAGCACTGATATTACAATGAATATTTAGCAACCGCAGCTACCCGAGTCTCATAGCACTAACGGAGCAAATTCAGTAGTTCAGTAAATATTAACCCTTTAAGGTTCTGAATGCAGTTGCTGCATTTATTTGATATGTAAAGAACATTATCAAACGAAACTCACTTAGTTTGTCTCACGATTTATATATTTGAACAATAAATACTTGAATAGAATTATAGTTAATACATTAGTCACGTTCGTTGTCACTCTTAAACAATTAACTCTTGTGTGGTTTTGATGTGTTTGTTACTCGGTGGTCTGGTGGACCCACAGCATTATTGTTTTTTTTTAAATCAATACAGCCATAACAATTTATGTAAAAATACCAGATACCAAAATATCACAAGTGGCCAGTATAGGGTTCTCCTTTAGCAGCTATAGCCAGTCAGCAGCCTGTCCATGTTGTCCACCCTCACACACACACATACAAACACATACACACACAGACAAACACACACTAACAGCAGGCCATGTAGGAGGAGAGTGAAGGACACAGCACCTCCACACTTTTATTCCCCGCAGGTTCACCCAACACCACGTGTAATATAAATGTGTAGGGGGTGAACAGAGTGAAGTCATTATTTTATATGTTCTTCACAGAAAATTAGCAAATTTGAGGTTGAAATAATAATAAATCGCATCATTTTTTCTTTTGGTAAACAGTGAAAATGAGTCCCACAGACCTGAACACCACACAAGAGTTAATAATTTGTCATAAGTGCTGACCAATCCAAATTACTTTGAGCTATTCAACAATAACATAAGCCTTGTGCATCTTTTATGCAGTGATAGGAAACACAGTAGCTCACAGAAAGCCCCCATTCTATGCACTGATACTTTAAATCATTTGCGAATAATATTTTGGCCCTCAGGTGTTTTGACACTATCTGATCTGGCCCTGGGCACCCCTGCTCTATGGGAATGGCATTTTCCAAAATGGCCACTATCATGACCTGTGGTTCACAATACAGTTCCTAACCAGATATGTTCAGTCCTACATACGGTTTTCCCCCAAAATGTCACTGGATCCTCCGAATTGGTTGTTTCGTAGTCATTTATATTAATAATGCTACATACATGCTACAAGCAAGCTGTGCACTGAATGACGCTGCATGAAAGTAAGTCTACTATTAAACCTTTACAGTATTATATACCAACACCAGCATTTCAAACTGTACCAAACTGCCAAAGCAACTTTGCTGCCACATTTGACAAAGCTTGCTGGTTTGTGTGTGTTGTTTAGGTGAGGTTGCCTGTTTATGAAGTGATAGTGTGCAGCAGTGTTAGTTCGCATTTAGTTATATTTGCATTTTGAGTCCTTAGAGACCTTGTAATTGAGAAGATCCAGTGGCATTCGGAGGGAAAACGTACGTACAGGAAAAAAGTAACAGGTTTGGATGATTTTTTGTAACAACAGGATGCAATAACAGCAATTTTGTTAAATGCCATTCATTTTTCCCTTATAGGAATGAGCTTAGCTCCAGAGTTCCTAATATGGTCAATGACACTGACTGCAGAACGATGACTTCTGAGGTATACGACACCCTGCAGGACTGGTCCTGGGAGATATTCTCAAATAAGGTTCTTGCCAGCCCACCGCATGGCTACAGTGACGAGGACAAAATCATAATCGAGTTAGGATCATCTTAAGACGATTTGAATTCAAGGTCAAACTATCTTTCAGCAATTATCTCTCAGGCCTGTGCCGTGCAGCCTAATGCTCATACAAAACACCGAAACAACTCCTTCTGTCACTACAAAGCTTTCGCAGGTAATTCAAAATGCCACTCACATGCGGCTATAAAAAAACGAGCTTTTTAAAATAACTTTTTGACAGTTCTTTGATGGCCGGCGTAATTTGTCTTTGGGAATTATTCCAATTTCAAAAGTCTCCCAAATGAGGGGCTGCTTGATGATTCATTTCTTTCACAGAAATGGGTAGAACCTGTGTGCACAGTATGACCATGAAAGCCTGCCTTAATTACTGTCATGAATTTGAAATACGAACATGTAGGCAGGAGATAACACTCAAGGTGATGGAACACGGGCCTTTATCAAGCTGTTTGACGTGGTCTTCTTATGAACAAGTACAATACGTCTATAAACTATGCTGGAACATATAGAAACATTACTTTTCCCTAAAACACACAATTTTGGATGCTGCAGTAATTCCCACTGGGTTAATGATAGACTAAAAATACACGGATCAGGCATAACATTATGACCACCTCCTTGTTTCTACGCTCATTTTCCATTTTATCAGCTCCACTTACTATATAGGTGCACTTTGTAGTTCTACAGTTACAGACTGTAGTCCATCTGTTTCTCTGCATACTTTGTTAGTCCCCTTTTACCCTGTTCTTCAGTGCTCAGGACCCCCATGGACCCTCACAGAGCAGGTACTATTTGGGTGGTGGATCATTCTCAGCACTGCAGTAACACTGACGTGGTGGTGGTGTGTTAGTGTGTGTTGTGCTGGTCTGAGTGGATCAGACACAGCAGTGCTGCTGGAGTTTTTAAACACCTCAGTGTGACTGCTGGACTGAGAATAGTCCACCAACCAATAATATCCAGCCAACAGCGTCCTGTGGGCAACATCCTGTGACCACTGATGAAGGACTAGAGGATGACCAACACAAACTGTGCAGCAACAGATGAGCTATCGTCTCTGACTTTACATCTACAAGGTGGACTGACAAGGTGTCTAATAGAGTGGACAGTGAGTGGACACAGTGTTTAAAAACTCCAGCAGCACTGCTGTGTCTGATCCACTCGTACCAGCACAACACACACTAACACACCACCACCATGTCAGTGTTACTGCAGTGCTGAGAATGATCCACCACCCAAATAGTACCTGCTCTGTGAGGGTCCATGGGGGTCCTGAGCACTGAAGAACAGGGTAAAAGGGGACTAACAAAGTATGCAGAGAAACAGATGGACTACAGTCTGTAACTGTAGAACTACAAAGTGCACCTATATAGTAAGTGGAGCTGATAAAATGGACAATGAGCGGAGAAACAAGGAGGTGGTCATAATGTGATACCTGATCAGTTTGCATATTGTATATCTGTAAAACTAAATATTTTTGGCTTTTGCACTTTTTGGACAGTGACCACCAGGTATGCTCTGGCCCTATGTGGTCAGACTTAAAAATAGATCCAATCCGAGGGCTAATTTTTGAGCTAAAGTACTCTATAATTCTGCTGAAAATTCATTAATGTGCATCCAAGCTTTAAATACAAAGAGAGAGAGAGATAGTGAGAGAGAGAGAGAGAGAGAGAGAGAGAGCGCGTTAGAGAGTGTTAGCCATCAGCAAGACAGCTGCATTCATGTATGGCCATATTGGTGCTTTTAGTGATGCGTTGGCAAGCTGGCTCTTGTCTCACTTCAAACACAATTGTCTTCATTGCGATTCCGTTCCAACTGGCCCCTCATCAACATTCGGCCCATGCCTTATTCATGATCTTGTACTTTGCATTTGAGGACCACTCTCACCAACAGATGCAAATTTCCACAAATGGTACTCGACTCACAAAAATAAACACTTCATCTTGTGAGAACGACACACATGCACAACTCAGAACCATGTGGACCCAGATAGCAAACATATATCGGTCCACTGGCTTGCAAAGGTCAGCACCCTGCTGACTGTATGCCACTGCTGGTCCATCCAGATTATTGCCCAGTATACAAGGTCTAACTAGTTTTTAATCTCCTCAAACAGATTTTAAACGCACAGAGCCTTTTATTTTGGAAAATACACCAAGGCAAATGTTACAAACAATTTAAAAAAATGACTGGGCTAGATTAAAATTCACTGTGATAGATTAAAATTATTTGGTGAACTAATTTAAAAAGGATAATGAAATAAAAAAATAAAGGAAAAATAAGTAAATTGGACTGTGAGTAAAAATGAGCGATGAAAAGTAACATTTTGTCTAATATCCTGCTTAACCAGCAGTGGGCCGCTCAGAAAACACTGACCGAAAAGCCAGTGAGCCACCAGCTTCGCTGTCAGTGGGCCTACAGTGGCCAGCTATCCTCTTGCTAACATGCGTTTTCCACTGAAGATTCAAAAACAAGAACTAACTAGAACAGGAACCACTGGTTCTAGTTCTAGTTCATTGTCCACCTGCTTGAGCGAGCTGGAACTGTCACAATAACCGTAATTAATGTTCATTTTATGCTACTCTAAAGCATTTTGGCTAATTAGCTAGCCCACCTTGCTTACTAGCTAGTTAGCTTATTGGCTAATCTGAAAGGAAACTGCAGTGCTCTGCACACACATTCCAGAGAACTTGTAGAGAGGAGAATTCCCACTCTGCAATGTCTTCTGGGTTTCTCAAACGCTAGAGGGCGCTCACGAGTGAGCCCAAAATCAATGGGATCATATGGAGCATTTGAGCAAAATCATAGTTTATAAATGCTGCAACACTTTTAATATAAAAGAATGGGATCATTTCCTGAACACTGAATATCATAAAACATTTTAACACTGCTTATATTTTTAAGAACTTTTGAACTCGAGTTATAGGAGTTTAAAACGGCGCCTCGTGTACGTTCATGAGTCTGAACATACATGAGTCTTTGAGCGCGAACAGCCAATGAGCTGCTCCGCTCGCCAATCAATCATCACGCTCTAGCAGTAATGCCCGCCTACCGCTGCCCAAAACCCGTTTACTGTAGAAAAGAAGAAATATGTAGGTAATATTTCTTTGTTGTTTTAGTGAAAAATTAAAGAAACGTTCTGGTTCAGTGATTAGAAACTATTTTAACTGTTCGTTTTTAGCCGTTCAGCTCCATTCACTCCCATTCATTGAGGACTCACTCGCAGGCGCCCTCTGCTGTTTAGAGGTCCTGTTTTTTGATATATAACAGATAGGAAACGGCCAGGCTCCTCATAAACCGGCTGTGGCACATTCTCACAAAATGTCTATGATTTCATGTGTAATCATGTGAGTCAAGCTAAGCTTCAGTTTTCCTTTTGAGAGCATGAACTGACACATTAGCTATCCTGCTTGCTAACTAGCTTAGCTGGTTGGGCTGACATGAATTAATACAGTGCAACAAAGGCCTACAGCATCATATGCAGAATAAAACAAAGCTTATATTTTTCTGTCAAATGTGAAAATATGAGCAAAAAACACTTGTTCTATGGAGGCGGAGAATGAATGCTAATAGTGTTAGCTTCCTAACTGGAGCAGCCGGTGGTCCGTGCAGTGCAAAAACAACCTACTCTACCAGTCAAAAGTTTGGACACACTGGTTGTGCTGACTGAATATTTATGGTAGGTAGGTTTCAAATTGAGGTATGAATGCATTAAGATTACGATTAAATTACCCTTATTAGTCCCACAACGGGGAAATTTCACCTCTGCATTTAACTCATCCGAGCAGTGAAACACCACATACACACTAGTGAATGCACACACACTAGAGGGCAGTGAGCACACTTGCCCGGAGCTGTGGGCAGCCCTATCCGCAGCACCCGGGGAGCAGTTGGGGGTTAGGTGCCTTGCTCAAAGGCTTCTGTAATGAATGTTAGGCCTGTATCATTTTTTGGTAAAAAAATGGCAGAGGATGAACAGAATGAACAAAAGTAAAAGCTCTAAAAAGCTCTACTTGTTCTCCCTTTTGGGTCAGGGAGTGGTAAGGCCAAAGGGCAACCTTCTAGTGGGCCACATTAAGCATGCTTGTGCAGCCTTTAGGATTAAATGCTTTAAATGTGTTTAGGGCATTTTCACTTGAGGACCCAGGGCCATTTGCTCTGAGAGTTTGGTGTGTTTGGCCTGGTGTGGAAGCAGTTTTTGAGTCTGGGGAATGTCCAGAGAACTGATCCCTGGTTTCTCTGCTTCACTTGCATTTTCCCTGATGGTTTTATACTTACCACATAATAATTACCATCTGGGCTATTTTCTAATATTACTTAATCATTTATGATGACAAATGTATTCTGCACAGACGGCATGCAACACTGTTAACGTCCTGTGGCTCTCTGTGTTTGTTTGGATGGAAATATATAAAGGAAAATACTGCCAATCTGGTGCCGCTGGCACCCTCCTTCTGAACAAGCCCGTCCATTTCACTCTCTACCGGAAAGCAGATCTCATGGAAGTGTCTTTGTTTAACTTGCATATTGCCCAGCATTCTGCACCAGACTGGATAACCTACGTTATAGTCGTTTCACGTGGCATTCAGTCTGTATGCGTGGAGTTCATTAGTTGGTGATGTTTTGTTTATATAGCCTATAATTATGTACAGTCATTTCTACTGTATATGGGTTATTCTACAGAAACGTTGAGTTTTGTGTCGCTAGCGTTTACAGATATATTACACTTAAAAATGTTAGGGTTACAATTTATTTATATTTTAAAATAAAACAAGAAGTTATTTTAACCATTGAGGCCTCAATTTAGCAATATTGATTTTCAAGTCAATCATATAAAATTCCAAGCACCACAGAAGAGCTCGTCCTCACAGTCATGTGTAAAGGGTCAGTGCCATATTTAGAGGTAAAAACATGTTTTTCTACAATTTCAACTGCAATAATCTATACATGACTATGAAATATATGATTTAAATGACATAAAGAAAACAAATGCAAATAAATATTATTAATTATTTAATGAAAGTTGTGGTCCCGAGGAGTCGTGTCACTGGTATTACTGCATAACAAAAATATTTTTGAAGATTTACACACACACACACACACACACACACACATATATATATATATATATATATATAAAATCACACTGATGACATCACATGACTTCCTATTTACCTATCATGCTCATGATTTCATATGAAGCTTTTAGCTGAAGTCACTAGTATGACCTGCTTTATTCTTAGATAATTGTGAAAAAATAGAATATAATTGGATTAAACTAGATATTTTAACATGTGGTTTGATTCTCTGTAGCAGCCGTTTTGTAAAATGCATTTTTAATTAAAAATGTCTCTGGTGTTACCTTTCTTATATGTAACACCAATGAGGATCGGTAACAACAGTGACACCTATGGAGAGATAGAAAAATGGATGTTTCTGTAGAATGACCCAAATATAGATTAGATTAGAATGACTGTACACAGGGTTAATAAACATAAATAAATATGAAGTTTTGGCTGAAACTGTATGGATAGAAATACATCATCAAAGTACAATAAAAAAATAAATAAATAAAAACACACATAACACATCAATTTAAACCGCCTCATTAGTGTGAAGTGTTGCATTTGGTAAAAACATGGTTTAGCCCCCTTGTTTTAAGACATTATACCTCACAAATGAAGGACAAGATGAACGTGAGACCATTTGCACCATAGCCAGAGTCAGTGCCTCTTTTATTTTCATTTTCTCCTCTACATGCGCTTACAATGTGATGTACCATCAGTGGTATTCAGTGGTAGGTCTTCAAAATCAGTTACTTTTTTAGAACAGAAGACACTTTGATGTACTTTGGGTTGGAAAAAAAAACACGGTGAGATGAAAAACTGTAAACAGGAGTGGAAGAAAATAATCACACTGCAATTTAATTCCACGCTTTTCTTTCTCGCTACTGCACAACCTGAATAAAGGCGAAGTCATCAGCTCTACATGCCGCTCTGACAACAAAAAAAGAGTTCTGGAGTTTACTTCGGCCTTTCTCCTAATCTCTTGGTCTTTGTGTTGGAAAGGAGAGAGCATCCCTAAGGCAGGGCGCGCACAAATTAGCCGAGAATAACACGTTCAAAGTGGAATGACGCGTGGCTGACATGAGAATGGGAAATTGAAAGGCGAGTTATTTCAGGCACTTATAAAAAAATCTCCCGAGTCCTTGGCTACACCGTGTTTCATTGTGGTTCGTGTATAGAACGACGGCTCCTCTCCCCTCCCGAGCACTACGAGGTGTATGTGTGGTACTGCTTATGCCAGACAAGGCAACAGACTAGACAATGTACATTCAACGACAACGCTTTAAAGGGATTTCCGTCAACCGTACCCTCTCGCATGACGGGAGTGCTATTTACACTGGAGTTTACTCGAGAAAACACAACACCCCTCTTTTGAATCGCTCTGAGTGTGATAACCATTATAAGGGAATTCCATAGATTTTTCAAAATTTCTGCATAATTCAGTCATTGATGTGTAAACAATGGCTACGTTCACATTACAAGCCTCACTGCTCAAATCTGATTTTTTGCTCAGATCCGATCTCTCTGACAGGATGGTTCACACTTGTTTAGGTAAGTGGTTCAAATCTGTCATTAATGTGAACGAACCGGCGCCCTGAAATGACCCGCATGCGCACATCCTACTCAGTAAGGTCACGTGAATGAATCACGTGCATCATCAGCACTAACTAATGAGCAGAACGAGCTTCGCTGAGAAGATCATTAACTCTGATCAGCTCTCAGCTTCATTATTAGAGCGAGACGAAGGAGAAAAAGGTGAGACGTGCTGCTTTTCCACCGTTTACAGGCTTTAACTTCTGTTCGGCGCTGCTGCCATGGTAACGCTGAATGATGGTGCACACGCAGTGGAAAAAAAGCAGATGAATTCCGATCTGAGCGTCACATTAAGGTCACATGGCCACGAATCGGATACGTATCAGATCTAGGACCACATGTGAAAGTGGCTCAGGTCAGATTTGAAAAGATCAGATTTGTGTGCCCACACAGCCCTGAAAACATCAGATCTGAGTCACATTAGGGCAAAAAATCAGATTTGTGCCACTTCAACCAGGTAATGTGAACGTAGCCAAAGTCATTCCGACCGTTTTGATGTGATATGGTACACTGTAGAAAAACAGTCAGACTTCTTTATAGTGGTGGTGATGGGAACAAAGGGTCGCCATGACTACAACACAAAAATAGCCATTTTATTTACTATCCAAAACCACCAGTGAGCTTAACTCAGCGTCTTCTCATTTTCATATGTAATGTTAATGATGGTACAATAGTGAGAATTCTGGAAAATTGGTCTCTTTAGGAACAATATTGCCTTAAAACGTTGTGCACGTGCCTCACCGGATGAATGGATTTTAAACAATATGTTTTAAAGTATCATAAAGCATAAGAAAAAGTTTCATATCCATTTCATGTAACAGCTTTTTGTGAGGGAGATTTTAGAGGCATTAAGCTCTTCAGACGTCTGGTTCCTATGACCACCACTGTGAACAATTCAGGCTTGGTAAGTTTCTCTGGAACAGTATTTCACATCAAACCACCCTGAATGACTTTTTAACTATTTAATTATGCAGAAATCTTGAAACATTGACGGAATTATACTTGAAAAAGAATTTAATGGAAAGCACTTTACAGATGAATCTATCGGAGGGGGTGACAACTTGTGATACCCTCATCTTCTCCCACATTAAAAGTCTTAAGGTCGGCTTCCTGGACAGGGGATAGGTCTAGTCCTGGACTACACAGCATTCTGAATGGAGTTTCTTCATTAAAAGGAATCTGTAGTCCAGGATTAGGCTTAAACCCTATCTGGGAAAGCAACCCCTAAATGAATAGTTTGGCTAAAAATCACATTCATACAAATGTCCCCTTATCCTAAATGTATTCATTCAGCCAAGACATGTCCAGCGTTTGCTTTAGACATCTACATGGTTAATGTAGCTAACGTGGAAGCTGGTAGGCCTACCCCATGAATCAGTGTTGTGCTAAACTGTATGTCTAAATCATTGCCATGATCATCACATGGAAAAAAGAACATCCATGAAAAGTATGAAAATTCTGCTACTATTGTTTTAAGCTATTAAAAACTCTGTAGACATCTGCTCGTCCAACGCTTCTTCTGAAATGAAGGGTACTAACAGGGTGTTTGCAGCAGTAACAGCCTCAACTCTTCTCGGAAGACTTTGCGCTAGATGTTGGCATACTGCTGTGAGAATCTGATTGCATTCAGCCACAAGACCATTAGTGAGGTCAGGTACTGATGTTGGATGGTCAGTTCTGGATCACTCCAGCTCATCCCAAAGGTATTGAATGGAGCTCCATCACTCCAGAGAACAGGTTCAAGAAAGTCCTATTCTATCGGTCAATGGTTTTCTGTGGAGATGCAGCAACATTAAAGTAGCTGAATTCACTCATTAGAAGGGCTGTCTGGATACTTTTGGACAGCAGAGAAGGGAAATATTCAGCTCCTCCCACATTTAGGGCATCATATGCTTTCAAAGAGGGGGTATAAGACAAATATTTATTATCGCTCACCGCTAATTCTTCAGTGATATGAAGCACCAGCTTCTCATTCGAATTTCCCCGTTCCACCTTAAATGGTGCAGCAGTTACATTCTGGCGCTTCAGGTGTCAGAACTGCTGGACTACTTAAGGTGGAACGTGAAAATTAGCTAGCTAGCTACCGAGACATTAGCATGTTATTAGCGATTTTTTATGCTTGCTACAAAGAAAACGACCATAATACACTGAAACGACATTAAACTAAGATCATACAGTGGTTATTGTATTTTTAAATGGAGAAAATTCTCACATTTGTGGGTTTCTTTGGTCGCTTGCTCAGCCATCTTGCCGGTTTTTCTTTTTTTCTCATAAGATTCGGTTTGGAGTCTCTGATAAACCTCCGTTTGGAGGGTCATGTAGCTCTAAGACTTCGCCCTACCCCTCTATTGGACACCCTACCCCTAGACTGGTAGGGGCGAGGGAAATAGGATTGGGCCACAAAAACCACATAAGTCTATTTGAGAATCTGACCAACTCAGCACAGTTTGAGGGAAGCTAATTGGTGGAGTAAGCTTGTATTATTTGTTAGCTACATTAACCTCATAGCTGCGGTGCAAAACTACTGCGCCTGTCCTCTGTCTTTCTTGACCGCTCTCCTCTGTTTCACTTGTTTTGCCAGAACAGTGTTAGCGGGACTGCAAAAACACTGGCTGCTGCGATCTACAGTTCGCATACGGGCTGGTCAGATTACTATATGCCCAGTGAGAGATCGCACACAGGTAACTAGCCATTCTGAAATGTGATTTGTGAGGTCCAGCAGGGCCATCTGCATCCGCCAAATTAATCACCATACGTCTCTCGCCTCTGCAACGGAAGGAGCGATTTGGAAATCGGAGGCCGAGCTGTAATGTGGCACGAGAATAAGACTTCACCATGAATTGCCTTTCGCAGAAACGCATTAGTCATTTCAACTGCTTTGTTAGTGATATTGATGGCCAGTGTGGGGTTGATGATGGCTGCTGCACATTGGGGGGATATTATAGCCAAGAGTGAGTTATGGAAAATAACAAGGGGCTCAACTGCTTGACATAACCAACCGCGAAGAAAATATTGACTGTGCTCTGCTGCTACTGCAGTCTGGATCACACAGAACTCAACACACTGACATTTCAGGGCTACACTATTCAACAACCACACATTAACAACAGTGAGGTAACAGAGATAAGCGAAACAAAAATCCAAGGATGTCGGAAAAAACGTCCCTTGCCGGTTCGTGAGCACTACGTCTACGCCCTTTCTTTTGTGATTATCAAACAGCTAATAAAGTCTGTAGAGTTTAAAGGTAATCGAATGATTTTAGACGTGTACTTTAGACACCACATCCTGAACGATACTGTGTATGAAGAGGCCACTCAATAAATATCTTAGAAAACTTCAGAAAAACAAAACATTTTTAGGGGTTTTACAAGTCACTGAAATCTATATCAACATTTACACCTGAGATTTGAATTCCCAAAATACCTGTATTGGTCATAAATATGTTAATCAACTCTTTATAGACATGGGTAGTTTGTGTTAATTGGATTTTAACAGCCGGAACATAAAATCACACGTTCCAATGCAGTCAGAAGCAGAACATTTACATTGTCTCCCTTTGCAAGATCTAGTGGTTATTGTACTAATGCCACGGTTGAAGTCACAAGAAACTCTTGTGGACACATAGTTAGGAATAGTATTACAAATTGACCTAAATACTATGCGACAGTAATGCACGACTGGGAAAAGAGAAGACACATGTTGAGTAGTAGACTACATCTATGGTCAGTGTCTTAGCTTGAGTAAAGCCCTATTTGAGTTGGATTAGTTTTACCCAGAGAGGCACTGTAATTTGAGGGATTGCCGAAGAGATCCTTGATTTTAATCTGGTATGAATCTGCAATGTTCTTAGATTTGACAATCATAACTGCGGATTGGATTGCACAGTAGTTCTGCTCCAATCCCTCACAATAATAAAAACAATCCCTGCTAAAATGCTCCGTGTTGTTATTGTTATTGAGTGTGGCGCTTATAGTGTAATGCTCTCGTTCGGTTGGTCTGTGAGAATTTGTGGAAATCACACAGACATTTGATCCAGCATGGATTGGCCAGTCAAATCCAGCACAAATTATGTCATAGAACCTCCCCTGGTAAAATTAATGCAGCTCGAGTAGTGCTTGAGACTAAATTGCTCTCAGTAATCTATCTGCTCCTGTTTTCGTTCGGAATTTTCTCCCTCGATCACCGAAGGCCTTTGTGGCGTAAACAGCTAGTGCCTCGACAGGCCCCCTTGCGTGTTTTGTTCTGTCAGGGTCAAACCACGGTGCTGATGTCCTCAGGCTCATCAGGTTTCTTAGGCTTGCTGGGCAGCGACTTGAGGTACTCCAGGTGGCGCCGTGCGTCCTCCTGGTTCTGCCTCACGTAGTACACCACGTAGGAGATGACCATGGCGAACCAGCCGAACATGGTCACCAGCATGGCGTAGTCGGTGGTGCGCCGGGCCAGGTTGCACAGGTCGGCGTCCACGGCCAAAAATGGTCGGCCCTCCTGGTCCCGCAGCTCCGAGCTGCGGCAGTGGACACGTGCTGCCGCCTCGTGGTTGTGTGCCATGCCACCTAGCGCCTGCTGCAGGGCGCAGTCGCAGTGCCACGGGTTGTCGTCCACCAGCACACGGGCCTTGAGCCGCGCGAAAGCGTCCTTGTGCACGCTGGTGATGCGGTTGTGTGACAGGTCCAGCTCCTCTAGAGAGGCCTCCAAGCCAAGGAAGGCACCCTCTCCAAGGGTTTCCACTGCGTTATGGGACAGGTTGAGCCTCCGCAGCATCCTCAGACCTTGGAAGGCGCGGTCTGGCACTGCCTGGATGTGATTGCGGTCCAGCTGCAGCAGCACCGTGTCTGGAGGAAGGTCCGGTGGGATCTCCCTCAGGCGGGACAGGCTGCAGGTAACGTTGAGGCCGTGCAGGGAGTAGTCGGCCCGCTGACAGGCGCAGCCCTTGGGACACATGCTGGCCGAGGGGAAGCAGATGGCCATGAGCACCAGACTGTGCAGCAGGAGGCACATGGGGATGGAGCGCGAGAGCCACAGGTCCAGCGGAGTCATGCCGGCCAGCCGTCAGCATAATCCCGCCAAAGCCAGACGAGGGGCCGCTCACGCCTGCCCCAAAGAGGCCGCAGCGGTCACCGCGAGGCCGGGTGCCTCGTGGGAAATGGTACGCATCACTGTCATCCTCCACTCAAGCCTGTGTGTGTGAAACAGAGTGAAACTCACTTACAGAAATGCAGTAATAATGCAGCAAGGTTTCATCAGTTAAGTGTGAAGACATGAAAACAGATAAGATAAAAGAGAAGAAAGAAAAGATGGTCAAGAATTTAAAGTGAACGAAATAACAGAAAAATGTAACAACATCACCATCTGGATTTTGCATTCCATTGATGACTGGGTGTACACAAGAAGGTACACTGCTTTCACCAGTTTAATTTTGGGGTTCTGTTAGATAAAGGGTCTAAATAGTAAAGGGCCTAAACCGCTAAACAATAACATTTCCCTGCCTTTTTGAAATGAAAAGGATTTGATGGAGTATGTAAACACTGGTCAAGTTTTAAAATGTTGTGTGGTTGGTTTAGTGTAGTGGGTAACACCTCTGCCTTCTACACTGTAGACTAGGGTTCAAACCCCCCCCTTGGCAGGCACCCAATACCAATAAGAGTCCTTGGGCAAGACTCTTAACACTGCCTTCACCTACCTGTGTGAAATTATCAAATTGTAAGTCGCTCTGCATAAGAGTGTCTGCCAAATGCCGTAAATGTACTAACTACTAAAATGTACCATACACTCCCCAATCTATATATATGGAATTCACTGTTTTTGTGATGTCACAAATCCAAGATGTTTACATATATCCACCCTCTGAGACTAAAGCAGTTTAACCCTGCCCACTCATGCTGAAGCTATAAGGAGCGGTTCAGCCTGGGCTAACAAAAATAGCCTGTTTAATTCTAAGGGTTAAAGAGAGGTGTGGAAAATGGTCACATAAAAATGAATTGTATTTGGTACATAAAATTGCACAGAATCATAAGTGGATCTTTGAGGGACATTAAAATTCCAGGATATGGGCCCTTTAAATTCTGAGCAGCAATGTCAGTATAAACTAGATGTACTGCATATTTTCAGCTGAAGTAACGTCAGCTAACATGCATATGCTAGTCAGGCACCAATTTTGTTTTCCTAGCTAAAAAACTGTAACTGGCCAGAACAGGTGCAATAGTGCATTGTGACATTGTGATACCGCTATGCTAAACTGTGACAGTGTGCACTGTGACAAATGAACTTTCTATTAAAGGTGATGCATTCGACATTTTAAACATAGCAGCAAACAAGTATTTTCAATGCAAAGACATAGTGGAGTAACAGCGTTGTGAGAAGAGAATGAAGTCACACCCCCTTTTTTTTGTTTTCATAGTCGGGATGGGTGTGTGCGTGTTAGTCCCGCCCTGTGAACACGTCAGCCCTCCCCAAGTTTTGTTTTGCCCGCCCCAATGACTGCCCACACAGCGTGCATGCACAATTTAAGGCGGAGTGGGAAAAAACCTGGTGAAAAAGAAGCTGACTTCAGCTTCATTGAGAGTTAAAATGCATGAAAAGGGATGAGGAGGTCGCTTCTGTCTGGAAACCTAACTTATTTTTGCTGTTTCACAGAATTAATAGGTCAGTATTGTTTTGTCTTGTTTGCAAATGTTTATAATAGCAACTGGTTAGCTTCGCTAACACTAACAACTGTCCGTGGCGACAGTTTGCTAACCCACTACTGAGCTCCACTACTTGCTTTGTGGTTGTTCACTCTAACGTTCTATCCTGGTATTTGCGTGTAAGGTTTGTGAAGGGTTTTATGGCTGCAAAGATCTAAAAAGCCATGTTGGCCTGGACAATGCGTGTCCACGAATTTGGGGGGTGGAGTTTCTGAAGGAGCACTGAAGAGAGGGGTTTGTTTGCTTTGCTGTTGAGTTCAAATATCAACAGTCGTTCTCCAGAATCGTATAGTGCACCTTTATTTATGCCATCTAATGCAATTGCATTGTTTGAACACCAAGGTTTGTAAACAATCAGCACAAGTCAACACCTCACTCCAGGACTCCTCCTGCCTCACAGCTCTAGTATCGCTAGTAAGCTGTTTATACGCTGCATCATTTGCATTTGTATGTGGCTTCTCAGTATAATGGCTATGACAACACTCAAACCGGAGGAAGAATTCAAACCACTGTAGTGGATGAACGGATATCACCCACTACTAGACCCTAATGCTGTAAATTGAACTGTGGGCTAAGTTTATTATCTTATGCCTGGCTCACACTGCAGAACTTTTAAAATCCTAACCGATGTTGAAAATGGGAGAGACCCCACACATAATGACAGATTCCACAGATTTTTTGCCTTCAAAAAAGTCATCAAGGACACACACACAACAAGATTTACTCAGAACAAAACACCCCGTACTTTCTGAACATGCACACAAATCAGTGGCCCGGCTAACAGTCCCATCTGACGTTCAGTAAAGCTGCTGGATATCATGATGATGATATATGAAGAATTAATTATTATTAAAATACAACCACATTTCCAAAAAAGTTGGGACACTGTGCAAAATGTAAATAAAAACAAAATGCAATGATGTGTAAATCATTTAAACCCTATATGTAATATAGGGTTTAAATAGTACAAAGACAACATATCAAATGTTGAAACTGAGATATTTTATTGTTTTTTGAAAAAAACATGATTCTGCAGTGGAAATCACTGAAACTTCTGAAAACCACTGTCTGTAAACACAGTTCATTACTCCAACCATAAATGCAAGCAAAAACTCTACCAGGCCAAGAAGAAACTGTACATAAACGGGATCCAGAAATGCTGCCTCCTTCTCTGGGCCCGACCTCATTTAAAATGCACTGAGGGGAAGCGGAAAAGTGTTCTGTGGTCCGACAAATCAAAATTTGAAATTCTTTTTGAAAATCATGGACAGTGTCCTCTGGGATAAAGACCACTCAGCTTGTTATCAGCACACATTTCTAAAGTCTGTATTCATGATGGTATAGGGGTGCATTAGTGCGCTTGGCATGGGTGACGTGCACATCTGTGAAGGCACCATTAAAGCTGAATGATACATAAATGTTTTGGCAACATATGCTGCCATCCAGATGACATCTTTTTCAGGGAAGGCCTTGATTATTTCAGCAAGACAATGTAAAACCACATTCTGCATGTATTACAGCAGCATTGCTCCATATTAAAAGAGTCCGGGTGCTAAACTGGCCTGCCTGCAGTCCAGATCTGTCACCCACTGATAACATTTGGCACATTACAAAATGAAAAATATCAAACAAACAAGAACAGGAAAACATTTTACTTTTAAAACTACAGCAGTCTCTCCTCAGTTCCCAAACACTTACAGAGTGTTGTAAAAAGAAGAGGTGATGCAGCACAGTGGTAAACAGGCCATTGTCCCAACTTTTTTGGAACATGTTGTTGGCATCAAATTCAAAATGGGCATATATTTTTCAAAAACAATAAAATTTCTCAGTTTCAACATTTGATATGTTGTCTTTGTAGTATTTCCATTTAAATATAGCGTTTACATGATTTGCCCATCATTGCATTGTTTTTATTTACATTCTGCACAGCGTCCCAACATTTTTGGAAATGGGGTTGTAGTTTGCCTCTGACTGGATTTTTGACTGTATAAACATTTATCTAAATAATTCCTCATTTAAGCAAATGTGTGTGTGCAAATTCCAACAGCACAAATCACCACTGTGCAAAATCAAAATAAGTAAATTACTAACAGCTACTTTTCCCACAACTGCAAGTACTTTGTGTACTGAAAGGCTGAGAAAGGCTCAGCATTCCATGAAGTCCTGTCTGCTGCTGTCTGATGATACAGCTTTTTCTATAAAGGCTACAAAACAATGTACTGCATATACTTATTAATGCAGATGAAAGATCATAGAGCCACACTGTAGAGCCAAACCCCACTGGCCCTAACCTGCTGTTCACTTTAAAAAAAAATTAGAATTTAAAAATGATATACGATCCTTTATTAGTCCCACAACAGGGAAATTCACAGTGGTACAGCAGCAAAGGGACAGCAAAGCAGTCAAGAAAAGAACTAACAAGAAAAGAATTAACAAAGTAATTAACCAGCTAATTACTTAACAAGGCTCCAGTTTGATATGTATGACTGTATAGACAATATATATAATACTAAAGATAAAAAAATCTAAGATAAAAAATATAAACTCTGTCCTTCACATAAACTCTATTCACACAAATTAACATTATAAACAATACAAATAAAAAGCAAAAAATATTGAGCAAATGAATCAATACACAGATATACTCTCCTTTAAATTAACTGAAATATTTAGCCTTCCAATAACACAACCTACATATTTTATATAAGTTAATCATTATTAATTAGTCCGAAGCATAAAATCAAAGCTGGTTATGAGGAAAGGAAAAGCCCTTCTGGCTATTATTCTACCAACATAATAGTAGTGGATGATCTCACACGCTGTAAATTTCATCCTATCAGAAGAGTCACGCTTTGCCAGTATGTGAGGGTGTGAGTGAAATACAGTCAGCTCCATAATCATTGGCACCCTTGGTAAAAATGGGCAAAAAGAGGCCATAAAATGCCTCTGTGTCAAAAAATCTCACACTGAAAATATCAGAGAAAAACCCTTATCAAAAATAGTGTAACCTCTTAGGTTTGTACTATTTCCTAAGGCTTATTATTGAGTAATTACACAATGAAAAACAATGAAAACTTGTTCCTAAAGGGGAATTCCACAAAATTTTTAAATTATCTGAATTATTCAGTCACTGAGATGTAAACAAAGAGTGGTTTGGTGTGAAATAGTTCATTGTGGAGAAACTTACGGCTTTATAGTGGTGGTGATAGGAACCAGGGGTCGGACTGTCTACAACACAAATATAGCCATTTTATTTACTATCCAAAACCACCAGTGAACTTATATGAGTCTTCTGAGTTTACATATGGAATGTTGATGATGGTAAAAAATATGAATCTGAACAAAAGGGACTATTTTGCCTCATAACACCCTGCATGTATCCACTCACCATTAATGGATATGCTTCAGACCAAAATCAACACTATCATAAAACAATAACTGAGACATTCATAACCATTTAGTGTAATCACTTCCTGTGAGGAAGCTTTTAGAGACATTAAACTCTTCAGACGTCTGGTTCCTTTCACCACCACTGTGAACAATTCTGACTCATAAGTTTCTGTAGAACGAAGCATTTCATATTAAGCCACTCTGAAGGACTTTGTTTACGTTTTAATGATTTACCTAAACAGAACTTTTAAAAAATTGCTGTAATTGCCCTTATTGGGAAGTGGAAGCCTGGAACTGTTGCCAGTTCAGTGGAGTTTAAGAGGTTAACAAACGAAATGTATCGCAATTATTGGAATCCTAAGAGATTCTTACAAACAAAATGTAACTGAAGCATGTTCCCATTTATAAGTGTGCGTTCAGGAACTCTTGTTCAGAGCACACATCACAGAAAACCTAATTTTGCTCACTTTTTCAAAATAGAAGCTTGATGCAGAACGTAAACACTGCTGAAGTCTCAAAACGCACCGTTCACTTCCCAGTCCATACAGTCCATATATGGAAACCTAGCTGCAAAAACAGCCTGATCTGAATTCATTGTATTGAGATGTTACACTTCAGTCCATAGAGCTGAACAGTGGCCACCCACTTTTTCATCAGCTTTGGTTCCGGAAGTAAAAATCCCATTCATTTTCTCCATAGACATTTCGAAATTTTGAGTTTTAAGCACTCAGCAGAACCAAGATAAATCAAGATGTTATCAAAGTGAAATCGGAGCCAAAAAACTTTAAAAAATGAACAAAAAGGCGAAGGTACATGACTGTGTACTTAACGTTTTTAATGTTACCACCCAAATAGTACCTGCTCTGTGAGGGTCCATGGGGGTCCTGACCACTGAAGAACAGGGTAAAAGGGGGCTAACAAAGTATGCAGAGAAACAGATGGACTACAGTCTGTAACTGTAGAACTACAAAGTGCACCTATATAGTAAGTGGAGCTGATAAAATGGACAATGAGCGTAGAAATAAGGAGGTGGTCATAATGTTATGCCTGATCAGTGTATAATGCTTGAATAGTTTTAACAGTCCAATCATTTTATCTTAGCAGTCGTGATACAGTGAACCTTGTGAAAGACTGATGTTTGTTCACCTTTATTAGAATTATATTAATCCTGAGATGGCCTGTCTTCTTATTACTCATTTCTGTGAGGAGTGTGCATGTTCTCCCCGTGTCTGTGTGGGTTTCCTCCCACAGTCCAAAGACATGCAGTCAGGCCAACTGGACATGCTAAATTGCCCAGAGGTGAGAGTGTATGTGTGTGAATGTGTGTGTCTGTCCTGTGATGGACTGGCGACCTGTCCAGGGTGTTTCCTGCCTTCCACCCAACGACCAATGGGATAGGCTCCAGCACCCCCGTGACCCAAGAGGATAAGCGACTTAGATAATGTGTGTGTGTGTGTGTGTTTGTGTGTGTGAACCAGAAGGGTGGAGAAAATTTGACGCTGCAATAATGTGTGAAGTAAAAGGGATTTCTGTCATTCTTTAGCATGTAACATTACGCTTAGCCTACTTTTGGATCAGGATGGAGGAGACAGAGAGATTTTTATTAATTTTTTCTATTTTATTTTCAACTCTTCTACCACAGCTTCTGTTTATAGATGTCAGTGTTACGCACTCACAAAATATTTCCCTCTTTGTAAAAGCTTTCCTGTCATTCCTGAAACAAAATGCAGACAAATCTGGGAAAGACATTGTACACCTTTCACACCAACTGGCAATTTTAAGATTACATAAATGTGTATTCAGGGCATTCTTGTCTCTAAATGGTTTTTAGAGACGCACCCCACACACACACACTCCACTGCATGGTCTCTGATTCTCAGCCCTCTGAACTCTCTTCTCCTCATCCTTAAATAAACACATTGTATCTGGCAGCAGCCACATTTACATGCAGCCTGATAATCTGTTAATAATCAGACTAATAGCTCAATCAGAATAGACTAGTCCGATTGAAGCCATTCAGATTACAAATTCTATCCGATTGAATGAGGTGGGTAATCCTGTAAATAATCCTTTAAATAGAAGAATAACGATAACATTACCAATTGGAAAGTGTAAGTATGTTCTGATCATGTTCGTCGCATCATAGCGAAAGTTTATACCGATCAACATGGCGGAGCAGAAACTGGTCTGCAGAGGAGACGAAGTTTATGCTCTGATCTTTAAAAGACGGCGGTGGGACGGACGTCCAGCTTATGTGTCTCAGAACACGACGTCTTCCTCTCGGCCTTCTTTAATAAGGACATGTGAAGGACGTTTTCCTGAGTCTGACATCATTTTAAAGTCATTAAAAACACAAGCACTGCTCACTGCTGCTCATCTCACTCTGACTGGACCGGTTTAATTCTTGTGAAATAGCCATGTCAAAATGAATTACAACATAAACACTAAAACACTAAAAAAAAAGGCAATAAAATACAAGAAAAATGTAGGGGGCTGTTAGTGTGTGTGTATCTGTGTGTGTCTGTGTTTGTATATGTGTACCTGTGTGTGTTTGTACATGTGTGTGTGTGTGTATGTGAGGGTGGACAACACGGACAGGCTGCTGACTGGCTACAGCTGCTAAAGGAGAACCCTACACTCTCCACTTGTGATATTTTAAACATCTGGTATTTTTCACACAAATTGTTATGGCTGTATTGATTTTAAAAACAATAATGTGGTGGGTCCACCAGACCACTGAGTAACAACATCAACACCACACTAGGGTTAAGCGCTCCTCCATCACTTCCTGCTTTACAGAGATATAAATATGCCAAATTCTCATAGATGTGCATCAACATGGGGAAGATCAGAGCATAACGAGACTGAGACTCATGTAATGTTGTTGCCTTTTTGAAAGCTCATTAACAAGCCTAGGCTAGTCCTTTGCAGATGACCATGACAACTGGCTAAGAAAAATGAATACTAATGCCAAAGGTTGACATACAGGTGTCTTGACCGAGCACTCATCTATTATATTGACTGATTACGAGTGAGATTTTTGACATCCGTCATCCAAATCATATGCTGTTAATGTTCACAGCTCACTGTACTGAGTCTTATTGCATCAGCCTGGCTATGACAGAGACAGAGGTGCTGGAGAGGCACAGGCCATGTTACCTGCACACGGAAGGAGACACGAAGCACAAAAAAAGCATGTACAATCACAAACCCCAGCCATAGGAAAACAAGCTGGGTGACAGGTGTGAGGTACAGCAAGCCACGCTTTCTCCTCCTCACGGGAGATGAGACACAAAGGCATGTCCTGGAAGAGCCACCTCAAAGGAGCATCCCCTGTACTTCACAACCACAGGGTGAAAACAGCTCGAAGAAGGCGCGATTCCTGCGAATTCAATTAACGCTACATGCTAATTTCAGGTGAAGTGCACTCGAGGATCAAAACTGGGAGCTCTTCGCACTGATTCACAGCAGGTTTTCAGATTCCGTCAGCAGTGAGACGTGTCGCGTTTGATGCTTGTTCAGGTGTTAATAATCATCATACCAGTTGAGTTGTTTAATTCCAAAAAGGCCAAAAAGGTTTACATCCATTCCTAACAATTTTGGATATTAACGAGTTTCGGAAAAGAATAGCAGCTGTTGTTTAATCGAGAATACATTTTTATTTCTCTAATAAAAAGAGTATTAATCAGAATTTAGCACTACATTTCTTGTATGAGTAAATTCCACTCTCACCGACGTGAATCATGAAAAATCCTCAAAAGTTATTGTCCTCAAAACAACAATGAATTTTGCTGTGTGCAGATATAAATACACCAGAACCAGCAATTGAAAACATGAACAGTTGAAGTGTGTAGTGTTATTAGTGATCCTGTGGGTTACGGCAACTAAATAGATTATCTTCGATAATCTCTATCGATCGAGCTAATTAAAACTTAAAGTGAGTAAAAGTTGCTGGTGACTCCATAAAATGCAGGCATACTAGAGCTATGGCTAGATTTACTAAAACAGGCATTAATCAACAGTCTCTCGATGCTTTGTACTGGTGGGGGTGACAAATTTAGCAGCTTATCTATGAAGAACTCCCATACAAATGAACACAAGGCACAACTTCTACTGCACAACACTCAACAAACACTACATATACACTACATACTGCTATATTCATTTATAAGCTCTCAGAAACAAAGGTACTAAACTGTCACTGGGGTGGGACCCTCAAAAGTACATCTCAGTACCTTTAGTCAGGGAACATAACTGAACCATAATCCACTGAAATGATATGTTCTAAGCTGTACTGACTCCACACACCCCGTCTCGTCTCCAGGCTTTTATTTTATTGTTCTGTTTAAAACATTCGGTTATTAAAAGGTACAAATATGAACTTTTCACCTGGATAAACTTATTTAAGGTTCACAATTAGACCTTAAAACCACTGTTGGACTTTGAGGGAACACTTACATTGTTTGTACCTTGATGCATGAAAAATGTACCTGCACAGAACCTTTATTTCTAACAGTGTAGACATTTATAATATTTATTAGCCTCCTTTAACTCTACTACCTCCTGCTCATATGCACACACATGCACACTTCTGCACTATATATATATATATATATATGTATATATATATATATATGTATGTATATATATATATATATATATATATATATATATATATACAGAATTGTATCTATTATATTCCTATATTTTTAAATTTTATATTTCCTTCCTTTTTTTATACTTTTATATATTTTTCTATTGAATATTCTGTTTTTCACAGCTACAGACAGTCGTAAGATCATCTCACTGCACATTATACTGTGTATGGCTGCATGTGTGCGACCTACAGTGTGAACTTCATAATTAACATGAGTGATGTGATACAACCACACGAGTGCTTTTTAGATGGAAGCCTGTGTGCGCCAAGAAGGAGAAAAAGGCTGAGTCCCAAACTGCACATCACAGGACTAAATAGAGTATAAAAGACTGCAAACTGCAATCTGAAGCGCATTCATTAGTGCAGTATTTAAAATATAGAAGTGTGAGGCTTGAAAATGTTTGATCCTCTGATTCTGGTTCAAACTGTGACTCTTTAGATGAATACTTTTCTGAGATTAATATTTTTCGGGGACTATGTAGTCATTAAAAGAACTAAAGAACAAGTTATTACTTTTCAAGAAACTGAGCGATTATTTCAATATAACACATCACTATTTTGAGAAAATAAAATATTTGCTATAAAACATAAAAGTTGAGGTCATAAGTAATTATTTTGACTTTCTGTCTTTTCTGTAAAAAATATTTTCATTTGATGGTTTGAGCTGAACTTGAGTTCTGCGTTGGGTGCATTTAGAATTTTTGTGATGCTGTAAAATCCCTGTTTAATTTCACTAAGCACTTAATCTTCGATTGGGAACTGCATGTTCTGAACTTGTGGTGACTGCGTCCTCTAACAAACCACGACTGTGACATTTCTGTAACAGAAGCCACAAAGTAAACGAAATAATGAAGTAAGAAGTAGCTTTAGTAATGCAGTGACTGCAGAGCCAAAGAGCTTCACAATAGTTTTGAAAAGAAAACAGTCAATTCATTTTTTATATAAAAGCTGCTCTTAAAACTCTTTAAAGAGTATAAAATACATCCAGTTTTAGGAAATACATTTACATTAGGCTTGGGCGATAATGTAAATTTAGACAAACGATTATCGTCTCCAGAATTATCGCGATAAACGATATTATCGTGTTA
This sequence comes from Colossoma macropomum, assembly GCF_904425465.1. Classification (NCBI taxonomy): domain Eukaryota; kingdom Metazoa; phylum Chordata; class Actinopteri; order Characiformes; family Serrasalmidae; genus Colossoma; species Colossoma macropomum. Next base: position 46,326,190 of record NW_023494787.1, read on the forward strand.
AAAATTAATTTACGAAGAAAACCCAAATGAGGCCTTTCAGTCATGTGATCATTTTACTGCAGCCTATGTGAGTGAACTGCTGCATCTCAATGGAACAGCAAAGGAGAATTATAGCAGTGAATCTTAATTCTGGAAAAAACGGTTATGTTTGTTAGAAGAAATAATAATAATAATTTTTAATATTATTATGATTATAGTCTTTAACAACCTAGATTGTTTCATACACAATTAACAGTAATATACATCTCAGGCACCCCTGTCTTGCTGAAGTACTTACGGCTTGGCAGCTCATACTGTGGATTCAGGGTCTGTATTGCCGCCTTTGGTGATGATCAGTTTTCTGCATAGACGGCACGTAACACTGTAAACATCTAATGGTTCTCCGTGTTCGTCTGGTTGGAAACCAAAATATTGCCAAACGGGCGGAGTAACACCCTTCTTCTGTACAAGCTCATCCATTTTTCACCGTCTAGGGAGACGGTCACATGTAGCGGAGTGTTTCATTTGCATATACCCAGCATTCTTTGCCAGACTGAAACGCTGCATTCTAATCTTTTCAAGTGGTGTTTTAAAAACGTATATTTATAGTTAATTCATATAGTTATGTTTGCTTGGTCTATACCTAAATTTCTTTTCTATTATAGATTAGGTCTAAAATTTTAACCTACCATAGATTAGAATACTTGTACAAAGTCAATGGTTGAATACAAAGAACAACCAAAAAAAAAAAAGAAAAAAGTCACATGGCAAGGGTACATGATAAAAAACACAATGATAATTTACTTCATATCACTGGTTGAAATTATCGCGATATTCGATAATATCGTTTATCGCCCCAAGGCTAGTTCAGATGCACTTGAGTAATAAAAGCCTCTTGACTTGACTTGAGTAATCAGATAATGGGAAACTCTGGGTCTACATGAATCAGACAGTAATCAGATTTCTGCTTTGCAACCAGCCAATAAACTCACAGAAAAAGACGTGACGTAAACCTAAAACTCAAATTTCGCCATGGCTTTAAAAAAAAAACATTGCGCCACTTTACCTGAAAATATGAAGATACATCATCTAGAAAATAAAGAATAATGAAATCCTTCATTTTGTCAAGCATGTATTTGGTTTCAGCGTCGCTCCAAAAGTGTTTTGCTGCGTCTCGCGGCAACACTGCTGCTTATTTCCTGTATCACCATCTGTTTCGCACATACGCAGACTGAGAAATCCGAAAGAAATCAGAGTAAGAGTAACATACACTGAGAAATCTGATTACTGAGCTAAAATCCAGCCTCTTTATCGGATTTCTTAATCGAATTTCTAGACCTCACTCGGATCTAAGAAGTCAGACTATGCTGTTTACATGACCATTCGAATAATCAGATAACTGCAGAAATCTGATTATGATCAGATTATTGAGTGCATGTAAACACTCACTTTTAACTAAAACAATATGGTTCAGTTTTTTATTGCCTTCATCAAAGTAATAATGATTTGGGAAGCATTCAAATATATTTTTTTTTGTCTAAATTAAATAAATAAGCGTGTGATAAACTCTCTCTTGTTTTCTCTCAGCAACAACAATGGAAGCCACAAAAGCGCTTTTCTCAGGTGTTAAACAGCTCACAGTCAGTATTTACCATCAGCCACAGTAAATCAGAATAAGTACTTCATTATAATAATCTCCTCCCAGCGTTCTGAGCTTTGAGAGAGAGAAACTCAAAACGTGCAAAAGAGCAGCTTTGGCACTCCTTTTCATCTCACTGCAGCTGCTAAAGCGCCGTTACCCCTTTCTAGTATTTCACAACACTTTTTAACGCCGCAATAAGGTTTGCGACTGTGCAAATGTTGGTAAATCTGCCCCAAGCTTATTATTCAGTAACTAATATGAATTAAGTTGTTATTAGAGAGAGGATTTGAAATGTGGGACTAAATACTGGCCTTTGTTCCTTAAGTTATAGCTTTGACAGTGACATTTGGAAACACTCAGTATAGTTTTTCAATCCATTCTAAGTGCTGGTGTACCAGAGTTTGCCTCTTGAATCAACACTCGCCCTCATGCCATGTTCCTCAACTTCACCCGCCCGGAGCTGTGCAGGTGTTTGTTTTAGCCCTGCACAACACTGTTTCATTCCAAGCCAGCGGTGTTCTTGAGTTGGACAGAGTTGAATCATCTGTGGACATCTGAACCACCTCTACGCAGCGCTGCCTGCTTGAAATAAAAAAATGTGTTATTCAGGGCTGAATCAAATACAGTCGATGGAGTAGATCGCATACCCTTGCCCTAAAGGGGAATTTCACTGATATTTCAGAACTGTAAGCATAATTAACCCTTGTGTGGTGTTCAGGTCTGTGGGATCCATTTGCAATGTTAACCAAAAGAAAAAATGATGCAATTTATTATTATTACAATCGCAGATTCTTGGCCCTTTCTCATTTTCTGTGAAGAGCATATATAAAATAACACATTTTCAGTGTCTTCACTCTGTTCACCCCCCGCACATTAATATTACACATGTGGTGTTGGGCTGAACCCACAGGGAGTAAAAGTGTGGAGGTGCTGTGTCCTTCACTCTTTTCTCCTCCTACATGGCCTGCTGTTAGTGTGTGTGTGTGTCTGTATGTGTGTGTGTGTGTGTGAGGGTGTACGACATGCACAGGCTGCTGACTGGCTACAGCAGCTAAAGGAGAAATCTACGCTGGACACTTGCGATATTTTAAACATCTGGTATTTTTACATAAATTGTTATGGCTGTGCTGATTTAGAAAAACAATAATGTGGTGGGTCACCAGACCACTGAGTAACAAACACATCAACACCACACAAGGGTTAAATGGTTAACATGTAAACAAAGTCATTCAGAGTGGTTTGGTATGAAATGCTGCATCGTAGGGAAACTTACCAAGTCAGAATTGTTCACAGTGGAGCTGATAGGAACCAGACGTCTGAAGAGTTCCATGCTTTTAAAGGCTCCCTCACAGAAAGTTAGTACATTAAAAGGTCATAAATATGTTGCCTGATGCCTGAGACGTTTTCTGATACAGTCATAGGCAAAAGGTTGAACACCCCTGGTCAAATTACACGTTTTGTTGATCTTCTACATGAAGTCAGCACATCCCACAACTTAAATATGGCATTTTTTCTAAATTTGGTGCACAATTTCTGTTTATCATATTATCATATTTAACATATTGGAAAAACAAAATACAAAAGGTTTTATTGTTTTATTGTTTCACATTTTTTCCCAATATGTTAAATCCAGCAAATAAACTGTAATTGTGCATTAGAATGTGCAGTTGCGTGTTCTCTGTAGAGGGTGTGTGAACTTATTTGCACGTATAAAATAACCTAATTTTAATAATTTAATAATTTGACCGGGGTGCCCAAAGTTTTGCACACTACTGTAGAAAGTTTTGGACTACAATTATTTTTTTAAAGACACTCATGGTGAGGAGGTACATGCAGGGTGTTATAAGGCAAAACTGTCCCTAAAGAAAACTTATTTTTCAGATTTATCACTGTTTTACCATCATCAATATTACATATAGAAATCAGAACACATACATAGTTTTTTTGACAGCAAATAAAATGGCCATATTTGTGTTGGTGGTTCTTATCAACACCACAGTAAAGAAATCTGAGTTGGTAAGTTTCTCTACAGTGAACCATTTCCCATCAAACCACTCTGACTGCCTTTACAGAACATGTATACTGATTATTAAGCTCAAAATCACTTTTAACAAATTTGAAAAATGATTTTGAGCTTAATAATCATTAGACGTATATTCTGAAGCTGCTCCTTTGCTGAGTTTTGTAAAGTTGTAGATGTAGTTGGCCGCTTGACTGGGACTCTTATTCGAATGAACAGAAATCTAATGTTACTCATTACTGAGTTAATCATTATTAATTAGTTATAAGTACAAAATCAAAGCTGGTTATGAGGAACAGAAAAGACCTTCTGGCTATTATTATATCAACATAATAGAAATGGATAATTTCACAGGCCGTAAATTTCATCCTATCAGAAGAGTCACGCTTTGGGAGTGTGTGAGTGAAATGTAATATAAATATAATTATTATGGAGAGCCTTACTCTGTTATGATGAAGAAGGGATGAAACATCACATTTGAATCATTCCTAAACAGGACAAGGTCCCTAAAATCGAGGACTGAATTCGTCAGAGGACAAGTGGGGTAAGGACAAGGGGCGTCTGAGTGCCAGAGGCCTCGGAGGGCCTATGACCGCGACGAAAAGCAAAGCAAGAAAACGAAGCGAGGAAAGAAATGTTGCTCCAAAGAAACATCACCTACTATCTGTTTGTAATGCAGTAATGTGCACTGTCCTTATTTCAAGGTTTATATTGTTATTGACTCATAGGATACTGTTGTTGCCATTCCTTTGGGATATATCAGTGGCGTTTACCCTCCATGTGTGCTGAGATACTTCTGTTTCTGCATCACCACTTAGTTTGGCTTGAAAGAAAATGACAATGAATCAGATTCGCCTTCAGACAAACAAACTGCATGTAAAAAGCTCAACATTATGAAATGAATGTAATATATTTTAGCACATTAATAGGTATTCTTTAGGTATTGCACGAAGCACAAATGAACACACTTGTATGTACTTGTACTATGTATTTGTTGGTATAGTTAGACAGCGAGAGGAAGATGGGGACTCCCAAGAACCTTGTCCCCAGGGGTCTCGCAAGACGATGATTTGTTCATGTTAAAATCCCTAGTTGTTCTGATAAAAACTAGGGTTTACCCAAAATACCTATGAAGATCCTTGCATCACATGACTAATGCATGTCTGTTGGGTTTCCATACAAGCTGTGGCTGCGAATATTTGAATGTTGCATTCATGCTGTCTTGGAATTACCATAATTACACACGTCTGACTGGGAAAAAACATCACTCACAGACTCATATGCCACACAAAGCTCAACACTGAAAGTGATTTTCAAAAACTCAGCAATCAACATGTTATTTCCCTGTCTACCGTTCCGCAGCCACACGTGGAGACTATACTTAATGTAAAGGACATCAAGAACAGAGCATAAAACCATACACTGGTGTATACCAGCATAGTGTAATTGATGCAGAGCAAAAACATAAATCAGAATGAAAGTGATATTTTTGACCTGCTGTGTCTAAATGCATTATAAATTGGCCTAACTGGACTAGAGGGTGTAATAATACACCGAGTTTAAAATTCAATACAGTACAGTGGTGTCTGGATATGATGGAGTCTCAGTACAATGCATTTTTCGATACGGCAAAAATAAGGAGTGCCTGAATTAGAGCTTAGCAATACAGCAAAAATATGCCACAATATTTATTTTTTCTGACATCTGTTAAGTTGAAATGGACAAAAAAGCCCCAGTAAGGCCACATTTAATAAATACTATCAAGTTCTTTAAGCACTGGCGATATCCACAATATGCTCAGAAAAGCGTACTGTAGTGTAATTTATCACAACAGCGATAAATATCGCCTTATTGCCCACCCCTGGCCTGAATATGAGCCTGTGTATTAATATGTTAATGCAGGGGTTCCCAACCTTTTGCAACTAGCAGCCCATCCAACCGACCCCAAAATCTTTCGCGGCCCACAAGATTTAAAATTTCATTGAGAAGTAAATTTCTTTCATTTTTTTAAAAATAAAAAAGTTTAAAGAAATATGTAAACACTGTTTAATTTACAATGTATCATTCGCTACCCAGTCCATAAGCTGATATATGGAAACTAAGCTGGAAAAAACACCAGTTTGAATTCACTTTTTCTCTGATATCATAAGGTAAGGTAAGATAATGCTCTATTAGTCCCACAATGGGGAAATTCTCAAAAAAACAAAACAAAAAAAAAAACAAGTAGAGCGAGGACCAGGACTACCTCTACAAGTTTGGTGCCAATAGTGAAAAAAACCCTTGGCAAACATTCAAAAGTAAAGATATTTAAAAAATAAAAGGAGAAAACTACAGAAAGTAAGAAAAAAGCTCTAAGTGAGCTGGAGCTGCTGCAACAGGCTGCCACTCACACGGCGCCATCTTGGCATCGATACCATGAGAACCAATTCATTTGCATACAGTTATTCAGCATTCATCAGTTATACACAGCGGTTTAGCTTCATTCATATTGAATTTAGAAGGAGTTTTTCATCTCTGCTTTTTGAATGAGGCATAATACAGGGCAGCCAATCAGAACAACACAGGACAGCCAATTTATCTTGTATGAGTCTTAAAGGTGCAGTAACAAAAACAACCTGTTTAATTCAGTTTATCATTGTTGAATTATAATTCCAACTTAGCCAGCTAGCTATGTTGGTTAAATTGGTCACATATTGTGCCAGACCAATCACAGAGCTCAACCTAAATATTTAGGCATCTTTTATGCTTTTTTTGTTTTTGTAATAATCATGTCATATTTAAAATGAGTTATTTGGTTAAACATCTATATATTGTAATGTGATTTTGTCTTTTGTCTGCCAATGTCAACGGCCCCCTAGCAGTACCACCACAGCCTAATGGAGGTTGAAAAACACTGTTTTAATCTTTGCCCCATGCGCACAGCTTAGGGTCGTAATGATATACATATTGTTAAGTTTGCTTTGAGTTTTAGATTCAATCCGATTTTTAAAAATTTGGTGTGTTAAAAATGTTAAAAACAGTGCTACAGATCTCTAATTCTATACCACACAGATTAGTGTCACTCAGATAGATAAAAGTTCTTAAACAGAACTACAACTCTAACAAAATAACCCCCAAAAAACAACCCTAGAATTCAAAACTGATTTATAAAGGGCCCAGTTATTTTTGAGCGCCATGCCCTCTTATTTACTCTGATTAACTGCACCCAGATGTCTAGTCTTGATCACTGACAGGCTTCCTCAAAATAAGATAAACAAGAGACCCTGGATGAGACCAAAGGGTGTATCATTTCAATATACTGTTTCCAATTTGATTTTTTGATATGTATTAAAATCCTTACACGTTAATTTGGCCCTCCATCCCAAATGGATCTTCTGTTTCCACATTTGAGCTCAGGACTGCCTGTGTGTTTACTATATGTGCCTGTTAGAGGGAATCTGTGTATATGTGTGTGCGCTGGAGGCCCCGGCGGGCCAGCTCGGCCCGAGTCCCAGGCCGATACGGCGTTATTTGCTCAGCTGGTACCCTGTTTTAACAGATACAGCCTGCTGTGACTCCTACTTGGATGTGATTTCACTGTGTATGTGAATATGCATGTCCTCTGTGCAGCTTTCTCTGTGCCAGCTATTAAACTCAGAGTGACACAAGAAAAGACCTAAATCTGCAAAGTCATTAAAACGTGAAAGCATTTCATTGCCACTGTGGTCATTCGTCGAGAAAGACTGGGCACATTTACAGCATGAGTAGCTGTGCCTCACGCTGATATGATTACATATTGAGTCTCTAATGTGGTCTATAATAAACTGTAAATGCATTACTTTAAACTTCCTAGGCTGAAGATGCACTGACCTTTGTTTCTTTAGGCTTCGGGAAATGCTTTAAATGCACTATTTTCCTAGAAATTATTTATCTGAAAATTATGTTTTCCAGATCCCAAATATGAAGGAACTAGTCATGGGGCAGACAGTATGACTCCAGCTCATTAGCCAGGAGGAGATGGGCACCATGCTTACTCTGCTGAGAAAGTGGTTTTTTTATCATTGTTATCCTAATCACCAATGCAGCCATTTCACTGCTGTGCACACAAAAAGAAAATGCAAAAGGCAAAGTAGAATAAACGAAAACCCCAACAAACCATTCACATGCATTTAAAGCATGAGCAATTCCCACTTCTGACACCAACTCTGCATTAGGGCTGGGAAAAATAATCGCTTCTTAGATGCATAGCAGAAGCAGTTCTCTCTTGAAAGATTTTGAATTGAATCACGAAATGTCATAACTGGATTTTTTTACAGGCTCTGCGTTTTCCTGTATTGTAAAATAAATGCATGTGCAATCAGAGATATTAGGTCCTTTGCACATCCCAGCTTGATGGAGTAAGGATAATGCAGGATCTGACTAATGCATTACACACAGTCACAAAGTCCTGAAACCATAGTGAACTAGGGCTGCAACTAACAATTATTTTCACTGTCGATTAATCTGTTGATTATTAATTGATTAGTTGTTTGGTCTATAAAATGTCAGAAAATAGTGAAAAATGTCGATCAGTGTTTCCCAAAGCCCAAGACGACATCCTCAAATGTCTGTTCTTTTCCACACCCCAAAGATATTCAGTCTGGTGTCACAGAGGAGTAAAGAAACCAGAAAATATTCAAATTTAAGAAGCAGGAATCAGAGAATTTTTTTCAATTAATCGATTACCAAAATTGCTGCCGATTAATTTAATAGTCAACTACTAATCGATTAATCGATTAATTGTTGCAGCTCTATAGTGAACATGTCCTATTCTGGCTTGATTTAGCTCAGGAGACGATAACCATATACATAAAGAATCATTTTATGATCACATCTTGGCACCTGAATCAAAACTGAATTGAATCGAATCAGATCATAATGTTCCTAGAGATTCCCGTCGACTCTGGATCAGTGTAAAAACTTTTAACTGAAGGTCCTGACATTCACCTGAGTGTTGCCTCACCATAAACACAAGTAAACAAATGGATTGCATTTTTTTAAAGAGCACAGAGAAAGTGGTGAATGTGTTGTTTTCAGGGACCCACTGAGTAAAAGCAGATGTTCTTTGATTTTCCCATAAGTCAGACCTGATTTGGCTCGTAACGTAGAACAGTTTTCTCGATCTAACTTGCGTAGTTTCTGTACTTCGGGATGATCACACAATCAAGGCCAATCTGTCCCAACTCTGAGAAAAAGACTAAATTGGTCTGTCGTTGCTGTAACTCTGCAGCAGAGGTTTCATAAGCAGGTCCATGAAAAATCTTTACTTTTGCCTTTCATTGGAGCCTTGTAGTGTCTAAATGCAGGGAGACATTTCTTAAACTTTTACTCACTAATGAACAACAAAGAAAAGGAACTTAAACTCACTACTTTATACAGTGGCCAAATCAAACAGCACGAGTTCTTCATTTTTGGTCCTTAAAAAAGCACCCAAAAATCAGTCACCTAACAACTTTATCACATTATTAAGTGTCTATATCTGCTAATGATGATACAGAGACATTTATTAAAAAGCAGAAATTAGGATAAGGTAACGTTACAAAAAATGTAATATTTATTTCTGTTACAAAATAAAAAAAAATGCAAAACTTTCTGTGCAGTAGCTCAGAGCCACCTAAACATTCTGCTCCTCTGAAGTGCAATAAATACATCATTTAATAACAATTTTATTGGTCAAATATTTATCAAATCAAAACAAATATGCAAATATCTGCCAATACCAACATGATTCCCACACCACTGTTATTTCATACTATTAACCCCTTAAAAATTGCAGGATTATTACATGTTAAGGTTATTATTAAAGGCTATTTCCTAATGTTATTATTCAGTAATTACAGGGACTTCAGTGCAAACTGGTTGAGCTCATTTTGGGTTCTAGAAGTGTGTAATAAGTCTTTGGGCCCACCTGTGGACCCTGGCCATTAAAGGGGTTAAAGAAAGAGTTACACTCTCAAAAATAATGGTGCTAAACTGTCACTGGGGCAGTTCCCCTCTTGTCACTGGGGTGGGACCCTCAAGGGTCCATCTCAGTACCTTTAGTCAGGGAACATAACTGAACCATAATCCACTGAAATGATATTCTCTAAGCTGTACTGACTCCACACACCCCGTCTCGTCTCCAGGCTTTTATTTTACTGTTCTGTTTTAAAACATTCATTTATGAAAAGGTACAAATATGAACTTTTTTACCTGGATAAACTTATTTAAGGTTCACAATCAGACCTTAAAACCACTGTTGTACCTTTGAGGGAACATTTACGTTGTTTGTACCTTGATGAAAGAAAAATATACCTGCACAGAACCTTTATTTCTAACAGTGTAAACAAAACTGAACTACTGCTATATTTATAACACTGTTATAAACATACTTAAAAAGAACTCATGCATGTCTCAGCACTTCTAGAGGCTCCCTGCAGTGACACCACGTGGACCAATCACAGTCCACAAAATACATCCCTAAATACAATATACATGCCCAAAAATACATCCTCGTCATTTTTATTTGATCTATCCTTCTGGATTCAGCCTGTGATTGAATAAGGACCAAATATAATTAAAATAATTACCTTGTTTATTTATGATAATTCAAATAAGGGCTATTAGGACAATTATTTTTCTTTCCTTCTCTTTCAAGTACCATTTGATTTTTCTTTTTATTGCTTTGGCTTTAATTAAACATTCTCTTTGTAGAAAAAAATGCAGCTTGGAAAAGAATGCTGGGAAATATGCAAAGGAAATAAATAACTCCAGCATAGGAGATCTGCTGTCCAGCAGAGAGTAAAATGGACATGCTTGTCCAAAAGACACACCAACACACCATTTGGCTATATATTTTTTTGTTTTCAACCAAGCAAACAGGGCAAACCAATGGATGTTAAGAGCATTACATACAGTCTATGCAGAATATGGCTAGCATTATAAAGTATTAGGCAATGTTAGAGGCTGAGGTCAGTAATTATATGGTAATTATATGGTAATTATATCACCATTAGGGGAAAATGTGTGCTATAGGCTAAGACTCACATGTGTAACACTCGCATAAGGTGCTTCAACTGAATTTGGATCACGATATGTTTATTGCGATTTTTCTACAGATGACAATCATTTGTCATCAAGCTTATTGTAGATGTTTCATTTTCATAAGTGAGAGACTCTATAACTTTATTTTTGAGCCTTTGCTGAATATGAATGCCACTGTTTTAAGGAACAGGCAATCTTACAGAAGGTTAAAACAGAACTGTGTCTTTTGTTTTACGGTGCTACAAAAGTGCATCTCAAAATCTAGCATGTAATCAATTATCTACATTAGATTTGATCCAGGATCTGCACTCTCTCCAAGGTCTTTAAAACATCCAGACAAACCTAAATTAAATACGACACTTTCACTAGCGCTGCATGATCAATCGTATTTTTATCATTATCATCATATTACTTTCCCCGATAAACACATCGTTAAGAGCTGCTGAACAAACAACTCACACAGTGCCAGAGCGATGTAATTAGATTGGTGGGAACAAAGCATTAGAAGGCCAATAATTGCTTCCCTGCGCTGGGCTTTAGCTCCGTTCTCCCACAGCAAGTAACTTAACCATCTAGACAAACGGCCAATTACAAACAACATACGTACACAGCTCAAAGACTACTCTATAACTTTAACTACTAGCCTGTAAAAACACTTCTAAAAATACAGTCATTTACTTATCATAATAATGAGAAAGTTTCGCATAATTATGACTTACAATCTCATAATTATGACTTAGTATCTCATAATTATAACTTACTCTATCCTAATGAGAATTATGAGATGCCAAGTCACATTAAGTCATAATTATGACAGTAATTTATTATTATGAGATACTAAGTCAAAATCATGAGATACTTAGTCATAATTATGAGATAGTAAACTGTGATGATAGTAATTCATTATTATGAGATACTAAGTTGTAATTATGAGATTGTAAGTCATAATTATGACAATAAGTTATTATGACATACTAAGTCATTATTCTAAGATACTAAGTCTTAACTGTGAAAGAAAACCTAATTATTATAAGATACCAAGTCATAATTATGACAGTATATGTCATAAATATGAGACATGATCTCATTACTACGAAATAATAGGTCATAATTATGACAGCGTATCTCATTTTATGATAAGAATCCATTAATATAAGATACTAAGTCATAACTGTGAGACACTAAGTCATAGTAAGTTGTGATTATGATAGTAATTTATTACTACGAGATACTAAGTCAGAATCATGAGATACTTAGTCATGAGACATGGTCCTGTTACTATAACACAATATATCATAATTATGACAGTGTATCTCATATTATATAGATAAGACTTCACTATTATAAGATACTAAGTCATAATTATGACATAATAATATCATATTATATTATTATAATGTTATTATTATGAGATACTAAGTCATAATTCTAAGATACTAAGTCTTAATTTTGAGAGACAATCTCATTACCATAAGATACCAAGTCATAATTATGACATTATATATCATAATTATGAGACATCTCATTACTATGACACAATAAGTCACAATTATGACAGTGTATCTCATTTTATGAGATAAGAAGCCATTAATATAAGATACTAAGTCATAATTATGAGATAGTAAACTGTAATGATGACAGTAATTTATTATTATGAGATACTAAGTCATAATTCTAAGATACTAAGTCTTAATTATGAGAGAAATTCTCACTGTTATAAGACGGCACATCATAATTATGACAGTGAATCTCATTTTATGAGATAAGAAGCCATTATAAGATTGTAAGTCATACTTATGATATAAGTTATTATTATGAGATACTATGTCATAAGTCTTAATTATGAGAGAAAATCTCATTATTATAAGATACCAAGTCATAATTATAACATTACATATCATAATTATGAGACATAATCTCATTACTATGACATAATAAGTCATAATTATGACTTTGTATCTCATTTTATGAGATAAGATTCCACTATTACAAGACACTAAGTCATAATTACAGTAAAATGTCTCATGATAATGACTTACTAAATGGCTATATTTTTCCCAATGGTGTAAACGGGCTTCCATAAATTATCTATTAATATTTCCATATTTTTATTTTGCACAATGGTGAATGATGCTTTCCTAATTTTGTATTTTCAGCTATATTTACAGCCTGCCCATCAAAAACCGTCCGTCCTTGCGGCTCATCCAGAGGCAAACTACTTTAATAATAATTTATGGCTGCTCATATCGTCATTGTGATCTCCAACAGCTTTACTGACCATCGTATTTCATGTCCTTATCGTGCAGCCCTAACATTTACTCGATTTTAGGGTCCAGTGAATCCCTGAAAACGCCACTCTCAAGCTGCTCTTTCAAAGAATAAGAAAAATGCCATCTTGCTGAGGTAAGACTCCGCTGTGAGAAATGCCCACAACTCCCATTCACATTCACGTTTTAGGCTGACCTAGAATCTTACAATGTGTAATCACAGCCTACAAAGGACCTCAGAAATGAGCTCTTGTAAAATACTCTTGGATGCTGGAGGGAAATAGCATGAAGTAATCCTCTCCTGGAGCCTCAGAGTGAGGCAGTAAGAGCCGTGAGCCACTGGAGGAGAGAAATAATACCAGTTTAAAGGGGAACTCCACCAGTTTTTCAAGATTTCTGCATAATTCAGTGGCTGAGGTGAAACAAAGTCAGTCAGAGCGGTTTAGTGTGAAATGGTTCATTTCTACAGAAACTTATCGACTCATTTCTTTACAGTGGTGGTGATGGGAACCAGCGGTCTGGATGTCTACAATGCACATATAGCCATTACAGTTACTATCCAACACCACCAGTGAACCTACACGTCTTCTGAGGTTACACATGTGATGCTGATGATGGTAAAATAATGGTCAATCTGAAAAAACATGCTTCCGTTGGGGGCTATTTTGCCTTAGAACACCCTTCATGTATCCATGCACCATTAATGGATTAAAATTGATTAAAATACATTTTAGACCAAACCAATGTCACACAACTACAGTAAAACAGTGTCTCAGGCATCAGGCAGTGTGTTCATAACCATTTCATGTGAGGGAGCTTTTAGAGGCATTAAACTCTTCAGACGTCTGGTTCCTATCACCACCACTGTGAACAATTTTGACTTCTTCTCTACAAAGAAGCATTTCACAACAAACCACTACGAATGAGGATGTTGATGTGGACCAGGTCAGGAATTTTGAGAATTCGGTGGAGTTCTCCTTCAATGCTTTGTAGCATTTAATAGTGCACTCCATGGGTACACAATGGTACCTTGTATGTAACAGGCAAGCATTAATAACAGCAATATTTCTCACAGCACACCTGACATTTTCTAGACGTTTTCTAGACGTAACCAAGGCGAACTTCAGTGCATTACCGAGGCGTTCAATCTCCTAAGCACCGTCACTGGGTTCAAGGTTTATCTGCTGTATGTCTCTCAAAAATACCCCCAAAAATACCACATTATTTCACGAGGCTGAAGTTGGCTCATTTTTTCGAATTTTCCCGTTCCACCTTAAATGGTGCAGCAGTTACATTCCGGCACCCAAGTCGCCAGAATGTAACTGCCGCACCATTTAAGGTGGAACGGGAAATTCGATAAGAAGCTGACGAACTTAGTCATTATTTCACTGATTTATGGTTTATAGTGAAAAACTGACAGCCTGAGTTCAAAAGCCAGCCTCATTAATGCTAAACCAAGCAAGCCAACGAGCTGATAAACTAGTAAAAACAGCTACATCACCTCACATTTCCTTTCATAATCACTTTTTATCCCCCTTCGCCACGCTTCACGATCCACTCCACACTCTTATCCACTGATGGAGACTCCTACTGATTCCATGGGGTCTGAATTTTGGGTGATAATGTCTTCATCACACCCCTCCCTGACGCACGCGAACAAAATGTATTTCGTTCAGCATTTTCACGGGAAAATATTCGTGGAAATGCATGAAAAACGCCAAAGGAAAAGCACAATGAGACCCAGGCAGACGCATGAGGAGGGCGGGCAGACGGCGGAGGAGCAACAGGCGACATGCGTGTGCCTCACCTGCAGTGAATCGGTCCTCCACCGCTGCCTCCAGCTCGCTGACATCTTTAGGCGGAGAACCGCGGCCGAGGCTCCGGGAGGAAACGCTGCTCTGAACGCTGATGTGTTTTCTCCGAGCGTGAGGCCGCGCCGCCTTCGCCGTTCACATATTTTAAAACTGTTTGTTGATATTACGCGGACGGCGCGAGGGAAAGGGAGGGGCCGGTCTGGGCGCGCTGGAACGAATCAATGTGTGCACGCGCGGTGTTTTTTCCCCCCACCTGTTTTCCGGAAAGCCCCGCCTCCTGAGTCAGGATTGGCTAGTAGTTCATAATTCTGTTCTATAATTGGTTAATAGTTCATGCACCTGCGTTAGGATTGGCTGATGGTCCATTCTTCGCTCTATAACTGGCTAAAAAAGATGGTTCTTCAAGGGTTCTGTATGGAACCATGGACACTTGAAGAACCTTTGCATCTACACTCTTAAAAACGATGGTTCTTCAAGGGTTTTTTAGTGAGGTTCCATATAGAACCTTTTTGAAAAGGGTTCTACATAGCACCGAAAAGGGTTCTGCTATCGTTATGATAAAAGCGTGTTACAATAGAAGAACCCTTTTTGGGTGCTATATAGAACCATTTTCAAAAAGGTTCTATATAGAACCATCTAGAGCACTTTCCCTTTCAATATGAAGAACCGTATTACAACGCAAAGAGACTTTTAATCATGCAAAGGGTTCTTTGAGTGTTCATGGTTCTATATAGAACCATTTTCTTTACTAAAGAATGCTCGAAGAACCATATTAGGGTTCTTTAGTGAAGATAGTGGTTCTATATGGAACCATGAATGCTCGAACCTAACATCTACACTCTTAAAAATGATGGTTCTTCAAGGGTTCTTTAGTGGTTCTATATAGAACCTTTTTGAAAAGGGTTCTACATAGCACCAAAAAGGGTTCTGCTATCATTATGATAAAAGCGTGTTACAATAGAAGAACGCTTTTGGGTGCTACGCAGAACCATTTTCAAAAAGGTTCTATATAGAACCATCTAGAGCACTTTCCCTTTCAGTCTGAAGAACTGTGTGTGAAAAGTGTGAACTTTTAATCATGGGTTCTTTGAGTGTTCATGGACCTGTATAGAACCATTTTCGTTACTAAAGAAACACTTGAAGAACCATATTAGGGTTCTATAGTAAAGACAGTGGTTCTATAAGGAACCATGAACACTTTGTATCTACACTCTTAAAAATGATGGTTCTCCAAGGGTTCTTTAGTAAAGAAAATGGTCCTATATAGAACTGTAAATACTCAGAGAACCCTTTGCATGATTAAAAGGTTCACTGCATTGTGAAATGGTTCTGCAGATTGATGGAGAATGTGTGGTGAATGGTTTGATTTAGAACCTTTTTAAAACGGGTTCTATATAACACCAAAAAGTGTTCTTCTATTGTCACAATAAAAGCTTGTTTCAATAGAAGAACCCTTTTTGGTGCTATGAAAGGACACTTTCTAGAGCAGTTTCTCCATCAATCTTCCATTATTTTACGATGCAAACCATTTAATTATGCAAAGAGTTCTTTGAGTGTTCATTGTTCTATACAGAACCATTTTCTTTACCAAAGAACCATTTTTTAAGTGTATAATTGGCTGGTGGTTCATACTCTTGCTCTAGGATTGGCTAGTTGTTTGTTCTTTGCTCAAGAATTGGTCAGTTGTTCTAACTTCTGCTCTATGATTGGCTCATGGTTGATAATCATGTTCTTTGATTGGTTCATAGTTCATACTCTAGAGCTTACTAGATTTGCCCTATGTTTGGCTGGTTGGACTTTATTTGCCATAGGTTCAACTAGTGGTACTTTATTTTCCCTAGGCTTTGTTAATTGTACTTTATTTGCCCTAGGTCTGTCTAGTGGTGCTTTATTTGCCCAAAGTTTGTCTAGTGGTGCTTTTTTTGCCCAAAGTTTGTCTAGTGGTGCTTTTTTTGCCCACAGTTTGTCTAGTGGTGCTTTTTTTGCCCTAGGTCTGTCTAGTGGTGCTTTATTTGCCCAAAGTTTGTCTAGTGGTGCTTTTTTTGCCCTAGGTCTGTCTAGTGGTGCTTTTTTTGCCCTAGGTCTTTCTAGTGGTGCTTTTTTTGCCCTAGGTCTTTCTAGTGGTGCTTTTTTTGCCCAAAGTTTGTCTAGTGGTGCTTTTTTGCCCTAGGTTTGTCTAGTGGTGCTTTATTTGCCCATAGTTTGTCTAGTGGTGCTTTGTTTGCCCGTAGTTTGTCTAGTGGTGCTTTATTTGCCCTAGGTCTGTCTAGTGGTGCTTTTTTCCCAAAGGTCTGTCTAATGGTGCTTTATTTGCCCATAGTCTGTCTAGTGGTGCTTTTTTCCCCAAGGTCTGTCTAGTGGTGCTTTATTTGCCCTAGGTCTGTCTAGTGGTGCTTTATTTGCCCTAGGTTTGTCTAGTGGTGCTTTATTTGCCCGTAGTTTGTCTAGTGGTGCTTTACTTGCCCTAGGTCTGTCTAATGGTGCTTTATTTGCCCGTAGTTTGTCTAGTGGTGCTTTATTTGTCCGTAGTTTGTCTAGTTGTGCTTTATTTGCCCTAGGTCTGTCTAGTGGTGCTTTTTTGCCCTAGGTCTGTCTAGTGGTGCTTTTTTGCCCTAGGTCTGTCTAGTGGTGCTTTTTTGCCCTAGGTCTGTCTAGTGGTGCTTTATTTGCCCTAGGTTTGACTGATTGTGCATGCTCAGTTCTGTCCACTGTATTGGGACTGGCTTTTAAACAGGACTGTTGTTTTTACCGTCCTTTGGCCAGTAATTCACACATAAGCTGTGGTTGGACAATAGTTCACGCTCACAGTCATTCATGCCGGCGTATTGGTTGCGAGTATGGGCTTACTAGCCAATCCGCGCGCAGTAGGCGGGGCTTGTCTGAATACGGGTGGGGATTAAGAAAAACGTGCAGTCACATCGCTTCGTTACCGGATCTACGAGACACCTTCTAATTTGTCTCTCTGTGTCCAATCACACCCGCGAGAGCTCAGCCCAGCCTCAGTTCGCGATCTTTCTCCCGCTCCCCTGTCCAGGAGAGCCCCCTACTCTCTCACTCAGTGCTGAGCAATGCTAAGAGGAGAGCTGCCATGTTTCACTGAGTGAGCTCGGCTCATATCGCAGGTGTTTAGTATGTGAAGGGATTTGAGAGTCAGGTAGGCTTTAGGAATGATTGCTCACTTACTTACTTAATTAAAATTAAAAGGCTGAGAAATTAAAAACAAGTAAATAAAAGAATGACTCATGGTTTTGCTCACAGATTGCAGCTGCACAGCACTAATTCCTCAGTTTTAAATGTTGATGTTTTCCTGGAGCGCGCCTGATTCCCACTGAACCTCTTATAAGATACTCCACTCTGGTTCCTGGTTGTAAGGTACGGAGCCCTGCTGGTGACATCCAGTATAAATAAACATAATGTGTGGCCACGACTTAGTAAGGCATGGGAACGAGATCCTAATGCGTGGCCATGATGTAGTAAGGCACAGGAACAAGATAATTAAGTCAGAGCTGCGACTAAGTAAGGCATGGGAACAAGATAATTAAGTTGTGGCCACGACTCAGTAAGGCATGGGAACGAGATCCTAATGTGTGGCCACGACTTAGTAAGGCATGGGAACAAGATAATTCAGTCGTGGCCATGACTTACTAAGGCATGGGAACCAGATAATTAAGTCATAGCCACAACTTAGTAAGGGGTGGGAACAAGATAATTAAGTTGTGGCCACGACTTAGTAAGGCATGGGAATGAGATCCTAATGCGTGGCCACGACTTAGTAAGGCATGGGAACGAGATAATTAAGTCGTGGCCATGACTTACTAAGGCATGGGAACCAGATAATTAAGCTGTGGCCACGACTTAGTAAGGCATGGGAACAAGATCCTAATGCATGGCCACGACTTAGTAAGGCATGGGAACGAGATAATTAAGTCGTGGCCATCATTTAGTAAGGTGTGGGAGCGAGATCCTAGTGCATGGCCACAACTTAGTACGTTATGGGAACCAGATAATTAAGTCAGGGCCACAACTTAGTAAGGTATGGGAACGATATAATTAAGTCAGAGCCACGACTTAGTAAGGTATGGGAACGATAAAATTAAGTCAGAGCCACAACTTAGTAAGGTATGGGAACCAGATATTTAAGTCAGGGCCACGACTTAGTAAGGTGTGGGAACAAGATCATGCCTTATTAAGCTGTGGTCAAGGATTAATGATCGCATTCTGAGATCATTAATTCTTGACTACAGCTTAATGTTCATTCCAAGATAATTAATCCTTGACCACAGCTTAATAAGGCATGATCTTGTTCCCACACCTTACTAAGGTGTGGCCACGACTTAATTATCTTAAGGGTCTCGTTCCCACACGTTAATATGCATATATTGTTAATTATATGGGACGTCACCAGCAGGGCTATTCATCAGACAGATCCTGGCACTGCATGTATGAATGTTTCCCGGATCTCTTTTGTTTCACCCTGCAGGCCTTCACAAATCACACTTACCAGATAATTAATGATTTGTGTAACGAAGAAGTGACCAGAAGCAAAGAGCACATGGTGGAAGCTAAGCTTGACCGCTGCACTGACCTCAGCTCCTTAAAAATGACATTACTGTTGCAAAAACTAAACAGAGACCCACTGGATGACCCATATGGGCCACTCAACAGACAGTTACTTGTGTCCTTGTGGCTTTGAGAACGAGGGCCTGTCCATTAACAACATTCACACAACACCCTCCATCTTCCCTGAAATATCACTCCCTGAGGCTGGTCAGTCTTAAGACTGTCAACTGCCTTCATGACAGACAAGATCCATCACCATTAAATGGCCATGGAAATGAACCAGGCTAATGGCGCGGTGGTACACAGTTAGCTAAAGCCAAAGACTGATATACATGTCATGAATCCCTGACTAGTAATTGAGCTCGTTCAGTGCCACTTTTCTGTCCATTCCATGGACATCAGGAAGCACTTGCTCTCAATGACTTTAAATGTTACTATTAAACATACAGTACTGTGTAAAAGTCAGAGACCACCCTTTCATTCATTCAATTTCCAGTCAAAATGGCCAATAAATACATGTCATAAACATACACTAATCAGAAGCTTACACAAATGCATCTGACACCGAGTAAAAAATCAAATCAATCAGTATTTAATTTGTCTGCTCTTTGCTTTTGTGCACTATTAACTCTTCCAGCCTTCCGATCTTAAAACCAACCAGTTCCAGCTGTGTCCTCCTGACAAAAGCTGCTCCCCAAGATCTCACTGACATTATGATCCCCTTCAAAGACACTCACATGCCCACAGCTACTCAAACTCCCCTCACAAAAGTCTTTCTCAAGAGCATCTAAAATGGCCAAAGAAGATCTTTCTGAAGAGATTAGATTTATGAGCATCCACTTGTGTAAGGAAGAGGGAAGTCAAATTAAAATAAGTGAAAAACAGGAGTTAGGGAGAATAAATAAACCTTTTAAATATTTGAAACAGCCCTTTCACTTACGCAAACACAGACTTGTGGTACATTTTTGGGTACCACTTTAAAATAAGACTACCCGTATATAAAGGGTCCATGAATGGTTTAAAATGAATTTATTAATGCTTTATTAATTAGGTTATAAAGACCTTAAAATCATTAGTTACCATTTACAACACATAAATTAAAAGGACAACAGTGACCTATTGTTTGCCTAATAGTGAACCCACATTCAGTTATACTGTTAAACCAGATTTTGATGTTCAGTGGTCTCACTTTGTCTTCTTCATCAGTCAGCACTAAACCTGTCAGCTTCATCACGTATTCATATTCATCCGATATAAAGGCTCCTTTTTTATTAACATGTTATAACTGCTTATTAATGATTTTTATTCAGTGTATTATAACCCAACTAATAACCATTAACATTAACATTAAGATTGACAAAGTAAATGTGGATGGTACCTTTGTCCAGTCAAGGCATCCGATCACTGGAAATGCATTCAATGGACATGAAAATGCCAGGTGTGAATGGCCACACGTCTCACTGTCCACTTACCATCAGATCACTTGAGAGGGATATTCATACTGAGACTGAACGGGGCCATAGAAAGAGAGGAGAAAATCAAGCTGCTTCAGATCTGAAAATATCCACAGGTGTTTCTGTCCATCCTTCCACTGTGAGAAGACGACTCAGCGCTGTGGGTCTGAAAGGCTGTGTAGCTGTCAAGAAGCCTCACTGAGAAAATGGACAAAAAAAGATAGACATTTGCTGAGATGTGGAGGTTTCGTGGACGGTGAGTCTGAATTTGTAATTAGAATTGCTTGGATGCAGAACCAGAAAATGCAACCAACTTCTAAGACTGAACTTTGGAGGGGGTGAAGAATCCCTGCGGATTTGAAATCTGAAAACTGAAAATCTGAAAGCAGGTCTCCTGAAAAGAATTGAAGATGTACTAAAGGTAAAGAGTGGACACTAAATACGGAAAAGTTTCATATTATATTTCATTTTTTTATAGTCATTTTCTGTTCAATGTTTTCTTGCTTCTTTCCTGAAGCTGAAAAATGAATAAATAGTATGCAATTGCTGTTTTGACTAGAAATTAAATAAATTAAAAAGTGGTCTTTCACCAGAATGGGGAGCCTCAGTTGTAAATCATTTCTAGGACTAAAACCAATATAAGTTAATCTGTGCCGTGTTATGTAGGCTCGTAAGTATTAAGGACGCTATGTGTTTGTTTCATTGTGCTAGAATATAATAAGATACATTATGAGCAGCTGATAAGAAAGCCAATCATTCCTAAATGGCTGTTGGTTTTAGAGCAGGCATTTCATGTATAGCATATGATTCATCCATATATTTATTTAATTCATATTGCATATGCAGTCCATTGGGGGGGAGGGGGGCACCAAATGCACACATGAATTATTTCGTCATTAATCTGCCAAGCGTCTGATTTGAAGCAAGACATTCACATTAGTGAACATAAAAGGTCACTCTTTGTTATGGCTATTTGCATACTAAGTGGCTAATTATTTGGCAACCAATATGTGAGTAGTTAATGTATTGAGGTGGCACAGCATGGTGCTTTAACTGTATGTGTTTCTGTATGTGGCTGTAGCATGGAAGGGGTCAAAATAATGATGAATTATAGATATGTACGGCTTGTGGTTCAGAGCTGCTCCATGAATTATTTGGAATTATATTGAGCGCGTAACAGATGCTGCAAATCCCCAGAATCTGTGAAAGGCTCAATAAGGACAAATCATAGCAGCCCCAACTGAGCCCACTAACACAGAGCAGAGAACATGACCAGGTTCTGAGAGATGTTTCTTGTACTATTTAAGTCACAGTGGGACGCTCATGCACTTAGATTAGTGTGGTGCTTCACCTTCCACATCCTGGAGTCCCACTGCCCTGCACAGTTTAGTATTAGTCCATTTTTTATGGCTAATGTTGCTTGTATGACAACCACTAACTCTGCCATTGATGGAGAAAATGGTAAAGACAGGTTTTTCACCTACTTGGATCAATTATTAACAACAATTAACAACAAAGAAGCTTGAAAGGATCTTTAAATCATACAGTTTGTCTCTACAGACAAATATAAGAATCGTCCAGGATGTGGTCTTCTCTGTGCTTCTTTGAGGATGTGAAAAATGGACAACAAACAAGTGAGACAGGAAAAATGTTGATGCCTTGGAACGTTGGTGTTGGTGTCGGCTTTCCTTGGCCAGCAAATGGATCCTCGAACAAATCAGGCCTCACCTCTCAATCAAAGCCCAGATTTAGAGTGGCCTAAACTGAAGCTCTTATTATGATCATGTGCTCGGAAGAACCAGCTCACAGGAAAAGACTGTTATGCTCGGAACAGTTGAAGGTAAAAGAGAAAGAGGACGACCAGCTACAAGATGAATGGAGACAATCAGGGAATCCTTTTTCACAGCAGACGTAAAATGCAATTTTGGAGGTTTCACAACTGAACTGTACATTTTATTTCAATAACATTTTTTTCATATGTATATATATATATATATATATATATATATATATATATATATATATATATATATATATATATATATATATATACATATATATATATAAGGAACGAAAAAACATACTTTACTTTTAATGTAAGTCAATGGAACCGGACTTCTTTCCAAATCATTCTGGGCTATTTTTTTCTGATCCATTCATCATGAGATTTATACACAATGCAAAGGGCAGCAGACATTTTCAAATTATGTCAAAAACTGAAAAACGACAAAAATAGAGATAAAAGGTTTTGTTCCAATATCAGCCATATAGAAGCGATCAATGTATAGCAAGCGAGTCAGCATTTCATCGCTGTCCAAACAAGAACAAGTATCTTCAAAATGGTATCTTTACAGGTGAAGGCAAAAACGTTCTTTACTTTCAATGTAAGTTAATGTAAAGAAATTTTAATCTAAGCAATTTTGGAGCATTTCTATTGGTCCATTCATCATGAAATGTTCACACAATATAAAGTACAGCTGTGTTCAAAGTATGTGGAAAACTAAAAATCGCTAAAAATGGAGATACTTTTTTTTCTGGACAGTGACGATTTCTAAAAGTTATTTACTGTATTTAAATGCTTGCCAGTTGTAAATGATTTTTTTTTTAAATCAAGAAAGTTGCAGTTGTCCATTTGTTCTTGGCACGGCCGTCTATGTGGAGAGGTGTGAATTGCTGTCCCAGCAGGGGGTTCTCCCTCCTCCCCTTCACCCCTCATTGCTCACTAGCAGCTCAACACAGAGTCACAACTTTACAGAGACTTTATTTGATTATATTAATTAAAAATATCATCCCACTGGCAGAATGACCAATAGAGGGCCTTTAAAAAGATGCTACTGTACAGTGCCTCATTAATTCATAATAATACTTATTTTGTATGCATGTGGAAGGTTATAATGTTGGGATGGGTATCAAAAGTATCAAAACCTACTCCACTAGATACTGTAGCATGATGAAGTAACTGTAAGGGATTTGCCTACAATATTTTTTTCATCCTACATCCATTTATACCAAAATTATAGCAAAACCAGAAAATACAACATGTTATTTTTTAGTTTTAATAAAGTCAAGCTACAAGGCGGAGAAAGACAAAGCCTTAGCTTAAAACACCTGACGCTTATGAACTTTCAGATGTGTATCTTTCAAGAGCCTGATGCTCAAAATTTACATGTGCAGTACAGTTTATCATTAAGTTCAACAGCATTTATGGCCAACATTAAGTAAAACTTGGCCAAAGTGAGCCTTGCAAGAGTATGAATGCCATAAAAGAAGAATTTGTGGGTGGACCATGTATAAGTCAGTTAGCTGGTTGCCTGACCGAGGTGTACTGGGAGCACGGACGGATTCATCCCATCAATAATGCTAATTTTATCCATATTCTGTTGTTTGGCATCCCTCTGGAGTTGGCTAAGATATATCCCCTTCTCACCCAGTTCACTTTTAAGCATGATAAGTACGGAAAACCATAATAAATCAGCAATCTCTTTAAGCTCCTGCACTGTTTTTGAGCATTTGTAGCATGTAAACAAAGAATGAACCCTGCCAACATGGTGGAACGATCCTATAATGCAGAGCGACAAGACATCAGTTCCCAAGCCTTATTGTTATTCTCCAACTAGCATTCCATTCCTCACCAGCTCTGGTTGCCCTGGGGGAGGTTATTCCTGATCAGGGCTTTAGACCACTGCCCACATGTGTAACTTGACAACCTGACAGGCCAGGCTGCTTTGATCACATCTTCAATATCATTGATCCTGCAGGTGCCTGGGGGATTCCATAGCCCTGTATTTTGAGTCTGTGCTCTTGACTTGATTTCTGTTATTATGGTTGTGCATTTTTAGGGGTATGATTGCTGTGTAAGGCTCACTTTCTGCACATTACTGTTATCCTGCATGTTTGCACAGTACAAGAGCTCCATTACATCATGGAGAGAGCACAGGATTCACATCTATGGATTATCTATGTACAGTAGCGTACATGGCAACAGGGGAAAGGGTTTGTAGAAACCATGGGGGGGTCTACATATAGGAAGAAGCATTTATTAGAAAAAAAGAAACTACAATCTGGTAAATGCATGAGTGATAAATGGTAATAATGAAAGTCATTGTAAGTACATGATACATATTCTGTATAAATCCCTTGATTATCGTGATTTTTATCATTACAGTATAATTACACCCTCCCCCATTTCCTCATAATGGAGTATCTCCAGTCTATTAGCCCTCTGTAATGATCTACTGCACTAGATCAAATCGTAGCTGTGTTATTTGTGTCATCTGTTCAATCGCCTAATTATTTCCTTTTTTCCCCTGACCAACATCCCTTGACCACACGATCACAAATACTACTACAGGGACAAACACTACTTCTTTTTTCCATCTCTTTAAAGTTAAGTAAGTACATTGTGGTATCACAGGCAGTGATGTAGCTGTGTGCCCTACCCACCTATGTAAAGGGCAGCAGGCATTTTCAAATTATGTCAAAAACCGAAAACCGACAAAAACAGAGATAAAAGGTTTTGTCCAAACAGGTTCAAAATGGTATCTTTACAGGTGAAGGCAAAAATGTTCTTTACTTTCAATGTCAGTTATTGTAAAGAGATTTTATTCTAAGCAGTTTTGGAGCATTTCTATTGGTCCATTCATCATGAAATGTTCACACAATATAAAGCACAGCTGTGTTCAAATTATGTGGGAAAACTAAAAATTGCTAAAAATGGAGATACTTTTTTTTCTGGACAGTGACGATTTCTACAAGTGATTTACTGTATTTAAATGCTGGCAGTACATGAATTTTTTAAATCAAGAAAGTTGCAGTTGTCCATTTGTTCTTGGCACGGCCGTCTATGTGGAGAGGTGTGAATTGCTGTCCCAGCAGGGGGTTCTCCCTCCTCCCCTTCACCCCTCATTGCTCACTAGCAGCTCAACACAGACCACCCCAAAAATAGAGTCAGCAATAAGTACCACCATCTCCCTACCCCTCCCACCCCATCCTAAGTTTTCACAGACAGACATTAGACAGGCCGACGTAGATGGACTGACAATGGATGCACATGAGAAACAAGTCTGAAGATGCAGACCAACAAGGTTTTTTTGGCTAGTATTTGATATGCCAAAACTACAGCAGGCCAGAGCAGCAAAGTACAGGATTGGTACTCATTCTTAAAATCATCCTTTAAATAATAATAATATAATAATATTCTCATTTTAAATTACCCATAATTGTAAATATGTTCATTTCTGTAACTCCAGTAAAGAGCAGAATTATATGAATAGTCAGGCTAAGGCCTTACATGCTATATGTCACTATGGAGTTTATAAATTACATACCTAGTGGCTGATTACAAATTAGAATTGTTGTTTTATTTCAATACTAGTTTTAGTTTTTTATTCATTTGTTTTGATTCATTAGTGTTTTTTTGTTTTATTTTATTTCTTGCCTAATTATTTACAAGTAAAACTTTAGTATTTTTGAATATTGTACTAACTATCAATACACTTAAGTATTTATGAATATAGAATATTGACATTTTTGAATACTTTTGATATTGTGACATTATAATATTGTGGAACCTCTGGATGTTAACTTAGTTAACTTAGCTTAGTGCTAACATAATAGAGAATCCCATAGAAGCACTAATGGGGAAAGAACATTATGCTATCTGTGTATGCAAGTAATCAGACTAAAAATGGCTGTTTACAAGACGAATAATGAGATTTCTGCATTAAATGTTGCTAATTAATGACCTGCATGGTTGGCAAATGTTCATGATTTCATGATTAATGTTATCTGATTGTCAATATAAACATAATTAGAGAAAAGAAAAACACATTTCAAGATCTTGAGTCATCAGGCTGTTTCGGATGCAAAAATAAGAGGTAAAATCAAATGCTAAATTATAATTATTCTTAATTATTATAATAGTGTGCTGTGTTGTTTTTCAGCATAACATCAAAACCCGTAACTCTCTTTTTTAATTTTATTTTTTTACACTATTTGAAAACAGCTGCTTTACTTTGCATTAACATTTCATGACTGATTATTGATTTTTTTCCCCTTCTTTACTATTTTGGAGATATGAGGTGTTGTTATGACAGTATTGATATTTACAGTAGTGAATTGACTATTAGACCTAGGTCTTCATTGTGGGCCATAAATATTGAAACTCTGTCCAAAACAAGGAAAAAGACAGTGACAGCTCTGCAAAAGTGCTAATTTGTGCTAGCACCCCTGTGGGATTTCCTAGATTAAACACAGAAAAATCTGTGTGTCTGCCCTGTTATGGTCTGGCGACCTGTCCAGGGTGTTTCCTGCCTTCCCCCCAGTGAGAGCTAGGTTAGGCTCCATCGCCCCCTTGTGGGTTAGATAATGAATGAATATTGTAGTGTCCTGTTACATGCGATGGGCCACGTGAGGAGGCTTATGGAAGGCGCACATCCTCTTAAAAAGGGACTTTTTTGTTTAAATGTCATTGTTTGTTAGTGTAAACATGTGTGTGTGTGTTATTTGTGCTTTGCGTTTGGGATTTGGTCACCACAGGGTGGAAGCCAGGTGACCGTGGGGTGGAAGCCTGGTGGAGTTCAGGGCCTTTCTGCTGGCGATTCAATAAAAGAGCACTACTTGCAGCAGAATCATGGTTTTCCCATGTCTTACTTCACACTGATGCTACAATATGTTAGAGGAATAACAGTAGAAGAGCACAGGTTTGGTTCTTGACTTCTTTGCTGCACTCTAGCCATCACATTTATTAAAGTCCATCATTAAATTTAATTCAGTGACGGACTGATTAGATAAACTAGGTATTGGATGGTAACTGTAAATACTAGGCTTTCTTACATACAATCACAAGGTGCATTCTTACCAAATAAACTCTCACTATCCAGATAAATGACTTTATGTATTGTGCTGTCAGATGTTTGCACAGTCCTGTATAACACAATCTACATTCACTACGGCGTAACGTTATTAGCACTCCTCTGCACTGTGAGCAGCTGCACAGTTCTGATGACATTCTCACTGCTGTCAAGAGGCTGTGCTGTTTGGAGAGCACCTCGAAACAGCTCTGGGACCTGGACATGCGTGGGCGAGGAATTTTTGGACTGGAACTGGCAGAAAGTGTTGGACTCGGCTGAGCTGTTACTCCCATCTTTACATTCACCCATATGGCTGCATGTAGCGTGTCAGCATTACCTCTGTGAAGCAGCAGAGCTGAGGATGGTTGTTGGGTTTCGGCTGCATTTAAGTCCTCCTCAGAAGCTCCTACTCACTCAAGTTCACAGGTCGTAAGTAAGACACGATGTGTGCTTGAGTGGTTTTGGTCAGAAACATAAAGGACAGCATGGAGAAGATTCTTTTTGCTTTCTTTCGTTTTTCTATCACCAAAGAAAGGAGGTTAACCCCTTACAACCCCAGGCTTATTACATACCAAGGCTTATTATTCAGTAACTACAGGGACTTCAACGCAAACTGATAGAGCTATTTATAGGTTATAGAAGTGTGTGATAAAACCTTGAGCACTGCTGGTGGGCCCTGACCAATTAAGGGGTTCAATTAATAGTCAAATACTGCAATAATGTAACTCTTAGAAATCACAGTAATCAACAAAAACATGCTGTTATTTTATTTAATTTAAATGAAGAGCAGAGGATGATCAATGTGTTTTTATCCTGTCAGGATAGAAGCACTGAATTACACACAGTTGTATAAAAAGTTGTGTATATGTTTGGGTGCCATTGGTCAAATGACATGTTCTGTCGATTTATCGGTTTATTGGTTCATTGGCAAGTGTAAATAACACTTTTATATATGGTTTGTGCATAAGTTATGACACGTTTTGTATTTGATTTTTTATTTTTGCCAGTATGATAAATTCATCAAATAAGCAGAATTGTACACTATAATTAGCAGAAAAAGACCATATTTACAGCTGTTTCCTGTAGAGGATGCATTCACTGATTGTCACTTAGAAAATCTATAAAACGTAATTTGCCGAGGGGTGTTCAAACTTGTAGCATACAGTTACTGTCCAAAAAAGCATTTATCTCAATGTTTTTCTTTTTCTGCACCATTTGAATTGGAACACAGCCACTCCCCTTTAAATCATGTTAAAATTGAACCCCTTGACAGGAAAGGACCTGCTGGTGGGCCCAAAATTATATTACACACTTCTATAACCTAAGAATAGCTCAGCCTGTTTGCACTGAAGTCCCTGTAGTTACTGAATACTAAGCCTTAGTATGTAATAAGGCTGAGACTTTAAGGGGTTAATAATGAATGAACCAATAAAAGCACTCCAAAATGACTTGGGATAAAATCTCTTTAGATTATCTTTTATTAAACGTTAAGGGTTTTTGCTCTGTTATTATTTTGTAAATCCATTTTGTTTTGTTTACTGAACAGTGATGTGCTCATATCCCGGCCATTTCTTGTGTGAAGATTTTTGCTTGCAGTTTTCACGTGTGACTGCTGAAAGCTGAATTCCAACCAGTTTACAATACAACTGTTAGCAGCCACCATGACTTTCTTAATGTCGTCACCAACTTGAATATAAAAATTTTCCCACTTGTAATTACAACATTGTGGTGGTGTTCATGTGCACTCATCTTATCATTATGATATTTCTAACAAGACTCAAAGGCAGCATTTGCCTCCGATCTGGACTATAGAGACAAGTTTCCCCAGCCCGGGGGTCGACAACATGCAATAAACAGTCTTAAACGCTGGAGTTGTATTATGTGTAACTGCTAATTCACCAACATTTAATTCTGAAGATCCATGTGTAGACTGCTGGTCACATAGCAACGCCGATAACAATCTCACCTAGCTGATAGCTACCAAAAACGCAAAGAGAAAGATTTAAGAAGAACATTGATAATTTGGAGACAAATGGACTTATTTGTGTTTACAAGCACTCAGCTGGTTTCCTGATACGTTTAATCTGCAACGAGAAACTGTTGAACACTAAAAAGTCGTGAAGCTGAAGTCAGATTCTCATTCACAAGCTTCGTTAAAATTTTCTCATTCCACCTTAAATGCCACAGCAGTTACATTCTGGAACCTCAGGCAGCATTTAAGGTGGATCAGGAAAATTCAAACAAGAAGCTGGTGAATGAGAAGCTGATTTCAGTCTCATAAAAAATCGAACATTGAGAGACATTTTACAAGAAACTATTCTACTTTTGAGGAAAAGTTTCCTGCCGGAGATGCAAGAAAGGCAGCTACAACTGAGCTAAAGCTTAAAGCAGACCAAAGTAAGTCTGTGTTTTCGTTTATATCATGTTTTTTAGCCTATACTAGTACATCAACACATACTGACTTATATACATACAGCTAAATCGGTAAAATGGACATAAAATGTTAAGGCTCCCAAGGTAGTTTGTTTTTATTGAAAAGACAAATTGGCTCTCTTGACATTGTGGTTGCTGACTGAGTTTTACAGTGACTCTTCCAGTAAAGTGTCCTGGCATAGAGCTGCTGCCACTGTTTTCCATTCCTAACGACAGATCAACAACTTTGAAAGTTAGGCTTGGTGAACGTAAGAGTGCTATCAGATGTGGGGTCCAACATCAGCAATAGCAAATCATTTTATTAAAGTCAGTCCTAACACCCACTTCCTTTGAATTTTCCTGTTCCACCTTAAATGGTGTCTGAGACACCAGAAAGCAAGTAAGTCTACGTCTTCATTTATATTATATTTTTTAACCTATACTAGTACATCAGCACATACTGAGACATATTTACAACCAAGATGATAAAATGCACACAAAATGGTTTGATTTTTGTTGAAAGGACAAATTGGCTTTTCTTAACATTTGCATTGCCGACCCCTGACCTAGAGGGACCTTTTTTTCCTCACAACATTTATCACACCCATTGCAAATGAAAGTGTGATTGGTTGATTCCTCTGTCACTTCCTAATTATGCTGATGGCTAATCTGACACGTTAGGCCTTCAGTTCAGCTCCCAAAGTCCTAACCAATGGGAGAATATCTTCCTATATACGACAGAGAAACAATCTTAATTGGATAATTATTTGTTGGGCACTTCATAAATTTACCAAGGACTTAAGGAGTTTAAAGATAAATCATTTTTGTCATATAAAATATATAAAAACATTTTTTTTTGTCAATTTCACAGAAATCATTAGACCTTCTCAGAAAGCCTAGAAGACCCTGAGGGCTCCCCTCTGAACACAACAATGCCCATTCCGCAACATGCAACATTACAAAGCACCACAACAGCAGCTATGCTCATTAAAGTCATGGTATTTCATCAAACTGTCACAATTTGACATGAGCAATTCATCAGCAGGATTTAGCAGGGGTCTTAATGCAATCTTTATACTTCAAAATATCTCTCAATGCCATTCAGCCTCCAGAGAAAGCCAGTGCCGGGCCCAAAAGCTTATTTCAACACATGTACGGCATGAGCTTGATAGACCAGAGTTTTCAACCAAATGTCAACCTGAAATCATTACACTTCAAAAGAATAATGAAGCAGCCAGATGTTATATATGATACCACAGCACATGCATTATTAAAACCAAGTTACATAAAATGCCAACACAGCGACTCTCCTCTGAATGTGAAACCCATAAATCTCTTTTCACCTTCTTGTGTTCAGAGGGTTAAAACACTTCCTTTATTCATGATAAAAGCAGCAGTAGATTGAAACCCTGTTTCATTTTCAAGATTGAACCGATCTCATCTCAGGACGCCGCAGAACATTTAGGTCTTCTGTCTGAGATGGGAAAGGCAAGCCAATGTCTCCATCCAGCTGGAGACTGCAAAGCAGAATTCTCAACACAAATGAAAGCTGGTTTCGTTTTGTCTTGAGAATATTTCAGTTACTTACCAAGGTTAACATATCTGTCTCAAAGAGGCAAAACAGCTTCTGTTGTCCTCCACCTGAAGGTTATTTCTATTGATTATCATCTAATGTGGTCATCTTTCTTCTCATTTCCTCACTTTATTTAGGAAAATTCAGTCATTGCTACCTGGGGGCGCCATAGTAGTGTCTAGAGTGAGACTTTCTGGTTTAAAGGCAAGGTGACGTATCTTGAAGGCAGAAGGAAGTTTCAAAAAACTGCACTCTCAGAAAAAAAGAGACTAAACTGTCACTGGGGCAGTGCCCCTCTTATCACTGGGGTGGTATCTTCAAGGGTACATCTCAGTACCTTTACTCAAGGAACATAACTGTATCATAATCCACTGAAATTATATTTTCTAAGTTGTACTGACTCCACACACCCCGTCTCGTCTCCAGGACTTTTATTTTATTGTTCATTCGGTTATGAAGAGACACAAATACAAACTTTTCACCTGGATAAACTTATTTAAGGTGCATAATTAAACCTTAAAACCACTGTTGTACCTTTGAGGGAACATTTAGTTAGTTTGTACCTGGACGAACGAAAAATGTACCTGCACAGAACCTTTATTTCTAACAGCGTACAACTGCTTTGGGGTAAATTTTTTGGGTGGGGTGTTTTGAAGTCTTCTTTTTTACACTTTTGTTAGCTGGTGAATTAAGGCAGATAGCTAGCATTACTACTAAGAAGCTAAGTATTTTTTTTTGCAACCTATGAACTGTGGTAACTGTCCTCAATTCATCCTTATGACAGAGAGAATGGATCACTCAAATAACAGAAATGAGTTGTCAGATAAAGAGAACAACAAGCTAAAAGCTACAGTTAGCAGATTACCTGGCTATGTAGTTACTTTACCGCAGTTTGGCTTCTTTTTTCTGACATAAAGGGCAAAAGACTCTCTCTGGCAAGCATTTTGTGCTAAATAAAGACAGAATTGCTGTTGTCTTTATGATTTTGTTCAGCAACTGGAGTAAGAATTACACTAACGCTAGCATGGTTGTCGTTATTAGCCTTCAGATCAGTGGCTAGGCTAGCAGAGAGGATTGGTTGACACTGCAGGGATTCCCTATGTATTTGCATAATGCATGCTGGGTATTGTAGTGAGAAAACACTGTTAAACAAAAACAGAATACAGCATAACATGACGAATAACTTAAGTCTCCTTTTAGGTTGGAATGCAACTGTCAGCTACTGCACAGCTCAGCAAAGACGCTACCCAACAGGAAACAGAGCTCCTGAGCCTGGATTTGGTTAGAAAACTGTCGTTCAGAGTACAGAGCTCACACTTAGGCAGCCCCGGCGGCTGATGTGATGGTTATTGATCACCCCAGTGCCTCTGGGTTTGGTATCATAACAATACGCAATCGATACAGTGCAGCCGTGAGACAAAAATCCATCTGAACTGCTGTCTCTCCAACAGCCTGGTAACACTGACGAGACACCTCCCGCTGCCTGCTATTTGAAGCCTGGTTTTTCTGGGGGGAAGTGCTTTAGGAAGAACGCAAATGACTGAAATAGTGGCTCCCAAGCCTCGTGTGCATTTCAGTACAGCAGACTAAACCCATATTGCAAGTAAAAATAAAAGTATTGCTATTAAGTAAAAAAGTAAAAGAACTTGAATAAACAGTAGCAGGTCCAACAACTCCTCCAGTATGTGCTCCACCGATAAAACTGCAGCAGAACTTCTTAACACGTCCAACATCTATCAGCATAGGAACTAAAGTTTGTTTGTTTGGCTTTTTTTCTTCTTTTTTTGGATCCTTTGGTCTAAAATAAGAGGCTAAAGCCTAGAAAGTGAAAGACTGAGCCACAGCGATCCAGGAGCTGAACCAACACAGTGGAACAAAATTAAACTCAAAGTAACTCAATATACTGATTGGTGACAAATTAAAGTGGCTTCATGATCTGACCACCATGAGCTGCCTGAACATGATGTGGTTGATTTCACATGATTTGATGTGCCTTTGTTTCTGGAACTGTACTTGGGGAATGAAACATTGTTCTTCCAAAAGATATTTTCCCTCGGTTGGAGTTTGTGATGATGGCGATGATGACTGTATTTCAAAATTATGCGTCACATTTCTATTCCCTACTATTATGTATTGTATCATGTTAATGTACTGTTGTTGGAATACAGGAGAAGAAAAAACCTATTTTACTTTTAATGTAAGTCAATGGAACCAGACTTTTTTCCTAGTAATTTTGGGCCGTTTCTTTTGGTCCATTCATCATGAAATTTACACATAATGTAAAGGCCAACAGGTATTTTCAAATTATGTCAAAAACTAAAAAAGACCGAAATGGAGATACATACTTTGTTCTGACAGCAGTAAAAAATGTATATATACACTGGTCAGACATAACATTATGACCACCTCCTTGTTTCTATGCTCATTGTCCATTTTATCAGCTCCACTTACTATATAGGTGCACTTTGTAGTTCTACAGTTACAGACTGTAGTCCATCTGTTTCTCTGCATACTTTGTTAGCCCCCTTTTACCCTGTCAGGACCCCCATGGACCCTCACAGAGCAGGTACTATTTGGGTGGTGGATCATTCTCAGCACTGCAGTAACACTGATGTGGTGGTGGTGTGTTAGTGTGTGTTGCGCTGGTCTGGGTGGATCAGACACAGCAGTGCTGCTGGAGTTTTTAAACACCTCAGTGTCGCTGCTGGACTGAGAATAGTCCACCAACCAAAAACATCCAGCCAACAGTGTCCTGTGGGCAGCGTTCTGTGACCACTGATGAAGGACTAGAGGATGACCAATACAAACTGTGCAGCAGCAGATGAGCTATCGTCTCTGACTTTACATCTACAAGGTGGACTGACAAGGTAGGAGTGTCTAATAGAGTGGACAGTGAGTGGACACAGTGTTTAAAAACTCCAGCAGCACTGCTGTGTCTGATCCACTCAGACCAGCGCAACACACACTAACACACCACCACCACATCAGTGTTACTGCAGTGCTGAGAATGATCCACCACCCAAATAGTACCTGCTCTGTGAGGGTCCATGGGGGTCCTGACAGGGTAAAAGGGGGCTAACAAAGTATGCAGAGAAACAGATGGACTACAGTCTGTAACTGTAGAACTACAAAGTGCACCTATATAGTAAGTGGAGCTGATAAAATGGACAATGAGCATAGAAACAAGGAGGTGGTCCTTTACATTGTATGTAAATTTAATGACAAATGGACCAAAAGAACTGAACCAAAATGACTTGGAAAAAGTCTGGTTCCATTGACTTCCATTAAAAGTAAAGTAGGTTTTTCCTTTTCCTGTG
This sequence comes from Colossoma macropomum, assembly GCF_904425465.1. NCBI lineage: Eukaryota > Metazoa > Chordata > Actinopteri > Characiformes > Serrasalmidae > Colossoma > Colossoma macropomum. Next base: position 46,361,120 of record NW_023494787.1, read on the forward strand.
AAGTTATCATTTTGGAGATACGAGGTTTTCTTCTGAGAACAGCGATATATATATATATATATATATATATATATATATATATATATATATATATATATATATGTATATATATGTTGCTCTAGATACACATCAAAAAGTGATTTTGCATAAACTATAAGTATTTTCCTAAATGTCCAGTATCCCACCTAAACCCGGCTGGCTTGTTAGCTCAAAGAAGATTAGTCACAATGGGTGCATTCCAAGATGAGTAATGTTCGCTGAGTTCTTTTGATTTTAGATGTTGCAAATTGAGGGAACAATTTTGGCCTGTCTCCAGCTGCAGACTCCATCAGAAAGCTTGAAATGTTCCCTTAGATGTCCACCCAGCAATGGCTTAAGCTCCAGAGGGGATTTTTAATTAGCTGATCAGTCGAATAAGGTGTGTTACAGAAAGGAAACCATGAGAATATGCAGGGCAGGGAGGGATACTCCAGGACCACAAATGGGAACCAGTGCCCTAACAGATGACTGACCATCATCCACTGACCTATCCATGCTCTGCCTACAAATGCATAGCTATTTATGTTAGGTTGGACAAGCTTTACAGATCATTGGCAAAATTCCCTTTCGGCCTAAATAGACACTGTTATGCACTTTGCTTAGAGTAGCTACATAGTGTTAAGTTTCTAGTTTAAGGTCCACCTGAAATCACGTTCGACCTTTTAAAACTTGGTAGTTTCTGTCCCTGATAATATTAATTAGAATTAGCATTAGAATTCAGAACCATTAGCCAACTGTGCTTGCACACAGAGGAATTAGACCTCCGCATTTAACCCATCTGTGCAGTGAAAGACCTACATATATGCACACTAGTGAACACACACACTAGGAGGCAGTGAACATACTTGCCCGGAGCAGTGGGCAGCCCTATCCACGTCACCTGGGGAGCAGTTGGGGGTTAGGTGCCTTGCTCAAGGGCACTTCAGTCACGTACTGTCAGCAAAACCACTGTGTGGTTGCACTGGCCAGGATTCAGACCCAGGTCTCCCGTGTGGCAGGCGAGAATTCTACCACTGAACCACCAGCACAACACACACTAACACACCACCGTGCTGAGAATGATCCAACACCCAAATAGTACCTGCTCTGTGAGGGTCCATGGGGGTCCTGACCATGGAAGAACAGGGTAAAAGGGGGCTAATAAAGTATGCAGAGAAACAGATGGACTACAGTCTGTAACTGTAGAACTACAAAGTTCACCTATATAGTAAGTGGAGCTGATAAAATGGACAATGAGTGTGTGCGTGTGTGTGTGTGTGTATACATATACACATTGATATACACCAGTTTTACATATTATATATATATATATATATATATATATATATATATATATATATATATTTTTTTTTTTCTATATTATACAAGATATGGAGGAAGATGTACAAGATGTCACCCTGTATGTACAGGTATAGATTAGCTATATTAAGTTACAGTATATACATATGATATACATATGACAAAATAAGTGCACTGTTCAGATATAATGCTGCAGCGCATGTTATGCCTGATCGGTGTAATAGCACTTACAGTTGACTGGGGCAGACCTAGCAGGGCAGAAATTTCATGGACTGACTTGGTAAAGGACACATACTGTGACAGTGCTATGTTTAAAGCTCTTCAATATAACCTTGCTCCAATGTTTGTCAATGGAAATTGCATGGCTATTTGCTGTTATACACCTGTTTGCAATGGGTGAGGCTGAAACTGACCACAGTAACTAGGAGGAGTGTCCACCCTTTTACCATATAGTGTATTTCATGCATAAAGTACTCTACAGGTTGAATAGGAGCTTTCCTAGCATTCTGTAAAGCTGCTCCAACCTTGCAGATATTGCTATGAAAGAATTCATGGAATGTATGGATGGGTCGGTTGAATAGACATCAGTCCTGTGTAATTCACTACCAAAGCGGTGTCTCATCAAGCGATTGCCATGTTGCTCTTTGTTGCATCAGTTAAAACAATCCTCTCGTGGCCGTCCTCAGTGTCAGTGAGTGCACTCATTCCCAGTCCTTTAGATGGCCCTCCTCGCCGGGCTTCGAGAATCAATGACCTGCGGGCACAAGTAGGCTCTTATCTGCTCGGCCTGGGGTCAAGGCAGGCAATTTCTCAATGATCTAACCCAGACCCCTCTCTCCGCTTGATATGATTTTGTAATAATGCGTGCATTGGCTGGAGCGTCCTTGGCTCTGCGACTGCAGCTGGGCCGCCGCTTTCATCCGCAAGCGTCTCTTATTAAATTTGACGTCCTCATGAGTAGCAGAAGCCGCTGAATCCAGGCCTTTCTGCTCGGCTTTGATTCTCTCTGAGACTCATGGGTCATGGCAGGGCTAAAACTTGTGGAGAAGAAACAGCACAGCTACGCCGCCACCGCAGTCATATACTGAGCAACAGAGCACAGCGAAAGAAAGGTGTGCCTGAAAAAAAGCAGGGCACAATGAAAGGTATGAAGAGAACAAAAGATATATGGGATTTAAGCCTCGGCAGAGTTGGAGGAGCAGTGCGTTCTTGTCTTTGGAACAGCGTAAAGGAATAATATTATTTGAAGGTTTAGAAAACGAGAGCATTTTCTTCTTTGCTAAGAGATTCAAAAAGGCAAATATAAGAACAAAGAAACTCAGTGTCGGTTTTGCTTGCAAGATGCGAGAAGAGGTGCATAACATGCAGTAGTGCAGTAAACATATCAGGTATGGCTTATGAGTTAAAGCAGAAACCACTCTTCATTTCCTTAGCTTGGAGTCAAAACAGCCATTAAGTCATTCATTTTTCAGCATCAGGAAAAGCAAAAAAGACATATTTAACAGAAAATGACACATAGGCCTCAACAACTAAATATAGTTTTTTTAAAATATTTAGTGCGTTCACTCTTCAGCTTTATTACAGCTTCCATTCTATCCAAGAGACTCTGCAGGGATACAACGCTGGTCAAACCTTACCTGCATGCCACTGACCCTCCTGTTGATGCTAGGCTGCACAGACTCAAACTATTTAATAATATCCATTGCTTCTCCTGTTTTTCCCCTTTTCTGTATTTTAATATATTACACTAATGTTAAAACCTTATTCTCTGTTCATATTCTTTTGTTACTGTTTGCTGTCCGGTGTCGACCACAGGAGGACGGGTTCCCCTTTTGAGTCTTGGTTCCTCTCAAGGTTTCTTCCTCTTGCTCGTTTTTCCTTGCCACTGTTGCCATTGGCGACGCTCATGGGAGCTCGGACCTGGATTTTTCTGCAAAGCTGCTTTGCAACAATGCCTTTTGTAAAAAGCACTATATATAAATAAACTTTGACTCGACTATTTTTTCACACCTCCAAAGTTCAGTCTTAATAGTTGGTTTAACATTTTCTGCCTCTCATGATCCAAATAATCCCAAAAACACTCAGCGACGTTGAGGTCTGGACTCAGAACGTTTTTCTTGATTTGCAAATGTTCTTTTTTCTCTATTGTCTTTTCTCAATAAGGGCTTCTTGACAGCTACATGGTTTTTCAGACCTATAGCCAATATTATTTGGACTACTTTACCACATTAATTCAAACTGCAGTTCCACAGTAAAAAAAAAGAACTATTAAAACTATTCAGACATTTCAATGTAATAATACTTTTTTGGATTTTTTTCAATTTTTAATGTCTTCAAAAAGTGACACTGATTTAGATTTATCACAAGTTTAATTTTCATATAAAAACTTTATAAAAAAATGCTGCCCCACTTTTTCATGTCACTACCGAAACACAAAGAGTTTCATTACACAGGCGGAATATTTTAGAGCAGAAAGTGAGGCTTCATCCCTGACCCTCATGGCCACATGGTGATCAGAAGTAAATGTGTCCCAAAGTCTGAAAATAAGTGTTAAATATTAAGAATTATAACTAACAAAGCACATATTTTCTATGATTAAGTAACTTTTTTATGTTTTAATAAAAATACTATGATTTTATTTGAGTACAACTGTTGTAAAAGTGTTTGTTAGTCAAATACTGGCTAGTGTTTTTGAGTTCTGCTCAATATAAGCTAAAATTATCACCAAAACAGTCACTACAGAAACATTTGGCAAAGTTTAAGTAGTGTTATGACTTTTTTGCTTCTGACAAAATGGAATGTTTGATAAATTGTTATAATAAATCAAACATAATTAGGGCGTAGGGTCACTTAAAGCAAAAAAGATTTTAGTCTGAAGTCAGTTAAAAGTCTAAAATGTCAGTTAAAAGTCAATTCAGTAGAATGATGAATGATCCTTACACATAAATTACTGCATAATGACACCTTGTAGGTTGAACATGTAAAACTAAGTCAGATGCACAACTGGTTATGCATAAAGTCTCAGAGGATTTTTTCCCACTTCGAACACATTTCCTCCAGTTGTACTCACCTACGCTTTTATTAAACGGATATGAATAACAATGAAACCGGCTATTGGGAAGAATTGTCTGCGTCTGGTATTACTCTTTTATGGTCGGATGAATGACGAGAGGAGCAGGTGATTCAGAGAGAGCTGAGTGTGGTGAATGACTCCAGAGGTGCTTTTTTCAGAAGCTATTCAATACGATCTTGGCTCTGAGATTGGATTAAGTCCTAAAATCTGTCCATCTCTCTGGCTATTTCAGGAATCTAATCCAATCCTGAAGCCAAAATCCGATCAGATAAAAACTTGAAAACCTTAACGCCTGATGGAGGGGTGGTTGCAGGGTCTTCCCTATGCTGAAAGTTCTGCGCCAGTCTGGAGCAGAAGTCAAGAGGGGCGGTGAGAACGCTCATGGTTTAGGTGTTGTGGGCTTGAATGTTCCCTAAAGTTATTTATCCACCAGCAAATGAGTCCAGTTTTTCTTTTTAGCACCTTAGTCAGCTACAAAAATATGCAAATACATTTTTATCTTGTTAGTTTATCTCATCAGAACCATTTTGAGATAAATCAATCATACTTTTCATTAGCATGAAAGCTTTTTGGAAAAGAGAGACCCTGTAAATTATTACGCTTTACGTCTTTACTAATAATTCAGTATGAAATAGTTAAAGGAGGATTCCTGAGATTTTTGTAAACAAAGTCATTCAGACTGGTTTGGTGTGAAATGCTGCATTCTAGAGAAACTTACTGAGTCAGATTTGTTCACAGTGGTGTTGATAGGAACCAGACGTCTGAGGAGTTTAATACCTCTAAAAGGTCCCTTACAGAAAGATCTTACATAAAATAGTTACAAATACTTTGCAAGATGCCTGAGACACTGTTTTATGATAGTTTTAAGATTTTGGCCTGAAGTATATACTTGTTTGTGCCCTGGGCGGGACCCAAGACGGTCACGAGAGGCATGGAGGCGAGACATAAATCCCAAACTCTGCCGCCTGGACCTGGCCTCCTTGCTTTCAGCCCAGGCACTGGATCACACCTAATGATATAGTGACTGATTTCATGGCTTTTCTTGAATTGACTCAGAGTCAGATTCAGAGTTGACACCAGAGTTCACACAACTCAAACTTCTTAGTTGAGTAAAAAGTTTTCTTAATTTTTTAGTTCTGCATCTCAGTGAGGTGAATAAAATGAGCTTGTTTTTTTACACTCTTCTTCCCCACTAGCCAGAGCACCTTCCATCAAACAATCCTGCTAGACATGTTTTCCACTTGGGTAAACACTTATGGATGGCTATAGTATTGCTGGGGTTCAAACTCACAACCTCCTGTTGGGGTGACAGCTTAGTCCACTGCTCAAATTTTGTGTCTACAAATGTTTAATACACTGGAGAAAATGTTTGTTGTTTTAACTTTAACGCCTGGCATCGCCTCATGTGGTGCTACTGTCTAATAATTCATCCCAACATCAGGAGGTTGTGAGCTTGAATCCCAGCAGTACCATAGCTGTCCATATCCAGAAGCCCCAGAGGAAAATATGTCAGATGGGACTGTGATAGAAGGAACGCCAGCTAGTGAAGAAATTGAGTTTAAAAAAATACTAATTCAATTTTGTTGATCGAACTGAGATACAGATGCTGTTCATGACCGAGAGAACATACACTGTGTTGTGAGGCAAAATAGAGCCCAAAGTACTATCGGTTCATAGTTTCAACCCTGTACATCTTTTTACTTCTTATCAAAATCTGTTATTATATGAACAGAGAATGTGCATCTAATTCTTGCAAATCTTTTCTTTGCCAAAAATCAAAAATGACAAAAATCTTGCCCCATTTTATCTTGTACCTTATGATTTCCATGCAGGCCTCATTATAGACCATCCTTCATTTGGATTGCGACATTCGTTATTCACAAGACATGAAAAAGCTCTTCACGGAGCTGCGCGCTGGCTACGGAGCTTCCTCTGCCTGCGCCGTCTTTCAGATGAACTGTGAAAACTCCATTTCCATCGCGATCAGTGGCCAGGAGATGAAATTTCCCTTGAAATGGCTGTTTCTTTCAGCGCTACGTCTGTCAAAGCCCCAACAGTATTTAACCTAATTGCCAAATAAGGTAATTATCTACAATTCTATTAAGGCGAGGCATTAAGAGAGACTCCTGGAAGCCGCCCAGCATCCAGCGGGGCCTCCTACACAAGCAGCGAGCCCGTTCATCTGATTAGAGACGGGGATTACGGGGAAGGAGAGCGGCTCCTTTTGCTCTTTGTAGTAGTTGGTAGCTGAGGAACATCGTTTCCCAGCATGTTCACTCACATTGCAATGTTCTGACTCTTTTCTCCAGTCAATATGTGCTTGTGACTGTCCATTATTCAAACATTAGAGCAGGGGAGGAACAAGAAAATTATGTTTCTTCATTGGAGAACAGTGACTTCATTGGAGAACAGTGAACTAGGCCAGTCTGGGCGACCAATATCAAAGCTCAGTTAGAAAAAGAGAAAAAACCTCTTTGATAATGCCAATTTCTGCTAGTACTGCTATGGGGTTTCTAGTACTATGTTAGCACTAAGGTAAGACTGGTGCAGATAAAGTTTTTTGTCAGTTCAAGATTAAATATAGCATTTAATGTTTGTAAAATATGTTCCATGTGTTTTATTTGAGGCTTGTAACAGATATTTGAGCTTGTATGGGTCAATATTTTAAGGGACTCCTTCAGTAAACACTCCTGGCACAGAGCTGCTGCTGCTGTGCTCCATTTTTAACAACTGAGCAATAGGTGGTTATACTACAACTCATATTCACAGTCAGTGATGTATCTAGAACCTCCAGAAGATGTTTTTCTCACTTTATCCCACCCATTGGAAATCAAAACATTAGGCCTTCTTTCCAGCTCCTGAAGTCCTAACCAATGATAGTGGTCAATTTGGCAGCGTCTACCTAGATACCACAGGAAAAAGTCCCTACTGGACAGTTTTCCATTGGGCATTTCAACATTTGAACCCTTTTGTTTCCAACCAAAGCTTACCAATGACAAATGAGTATTACTAAAATATTTGCAGAGTCTAAATACAACAAGCATGATTCTATTGATTCTATTCAATCAAAACGATCTCTCTAAAGGCTTAGAAGGCTCTCAAGGTTCACCACTGGACTTCACAGTATCTAAGAAGTCTGTTCCAGCAGTGATATTCATTGAGCCTCAGTATGGAGTTAATTAAAAATGTTTTAAAAGAATGGTCACGACACGATCCAAACTGACCATTAATGCTCCTGCTGTTATGTTGGTAAAGCTTTCTTTTACAGTCTCTTAATGGGGAATTTTTCAATACACCTGCATAATTAAATGGTCAAGATGTAAACAAAGTCATTCGGAGTGGATTGGTGTGAAATGCTGCACTGTAGAGAAAATTACCAAGCTAGAATTGTTCACAGTGGCAGTGACAGGAAACAGACATCCACCTCTAAAAGGTTCCTCAAAGAAATAACAAGACATAAGAACATATGCACTGCCTCATTGTTTTATGATAGTTTTAAGATAAGGTTTGGGCTTGAACATAATTCTAAAACCCCTTAAATGGCCAGGGCCCACCAGCAGGCCCAAACGTTTATTACACACAAGATACACAAGAATAGCTCAGCCAGTTTGCATTGAAGGCCTTGTAGTTATTGAATAATAAGCCTTAGTATGTAATAAGCCTGGGATTTTAAGGCACTATACCAACTTAAAATGCATACTGCCCAAAGAAATCATATTTTTTATATTTACCATTATGTTATCATTATTAACATTGCATATGAAAACTCAGATGCTCACTGGTGGTTTTGGATAGTAAATAAAATGGCTATATTTGTGCTGTAGACATGATCACCCTCGGTTCCTATCACCACCACTGTAAAAAAATAAGACATCTGAGTCTGTAAGTTTCTCTGAATCATTTCAAATGAATGACTGTTTACATCTCAATGACCAAATTATTCAGATTTTTATTTTTTTGAAGTTCTAGGTAATAACCAGGTCTGAAATGAAAAGAATTGAGCCAAAAAAAGATTATGCAAACTGGAATTACAGCAATTTAAATCACTTTAAAATTATTTACCTATACAGAAATCTGACATACAGCAATACATAGATTTTAAATATATACATATTGATATATTGATATATATGTATGAATATCCCTTTTATCAAACACAAATTTGTCCCATAGTGACATTTATGCATATATATGTTCATCATCATCCTAACATGCATGTATGTATATATATATATATATATATATATATATATATATATACATGCCCTGCAATGGACTGGCGACCTGTCCAGGGTGTATCCTGCCTTCCGCCCAATGACAGCTGGGATAGGCTCCAGCACCCCCCCACCGCGACCCAGAAGGATAAGCGGTTTAGATGATGTATGTATGTATGTATGTATATATATATATATATATATATATATATATATATTTATACAGGGTGATTCAAAGATTCATCCAATTCAAAATGATTTCTTTCACTTGTAAATCATCACAGAACAATGCAGTAAATTGTAAATGGTTTAAGTGAGCATAAAGTTTAGAATGTAATTTTTTTAAGTTCTAGGTATTAACCAGGTGAGGTTAAAATGACCAGTAAGTGTGTGATACAACTGCCAAAGTGCTGTGTAATTCTTTGGGTAAAATAATGGTCCGTAGCAGGAAGTTATATGAGGACAAAAATACAGTACAAAGACAAGGAGTCTTATATAGTACATAACTGTCTATTATCTAAAAACAAATCTGAATCTGGGCTGTAAAAGGAAGCAATAATTGTATAATAAGTGTATTAATAAGTGTTTTTACTGGATCGATACCATTTCCAGTTTACTTTGCTGCTTAGACATGTGGCATTACTGTCCAAATTTAGTGTGACTTTGTTTGTATACACTTAAAAAAGATGGTTCTTCAAGGGTTCCTTAGTAAAGAAATGGTTCTATGCAGAATCATTAACACTCAAAGGAAGCTTTGCATATTTAAAGGGTTCTTTGCATTGTGAAATGGTTCTTCAGATTGATGGGGAAGGTGCTCTTGATGGTTCTATGTAGAACCTTTTTGAAAAGGCTTCTTCTGTTGTAACAAGCTTGACATTGTAATGATAGAAGAATCCTTTTTGGTGCTGTACAGAACCCTTTTCAAAAAGGTTTTTATATAGAACCATCTATTGCAGACTCTCCATCAATCTGCAGAACGCTTTCATGATGCAAAGAACCCTTTAATCACACTAAGGTTTCTTTTAGTGCTCATGGTTCTATACAGAACCATTTTCTTTATCAAGGAACCCATACAGAACCATAATTTTAAGATTGTTATCACATTGTTACTTGTAATAATTATCCAGTTATAAGATATTTCTCAGTGATGCCCTGTTTCAACTTTAGCTAGAATCTGTTGGGCTTTTGAATGCAATATAATGTAATTTCTTGGAACCTACCATCATATGATCCAAAATAATTACCTAGTACTTTGGAGTTAGTGGCTACAATGCACTTTCCCAGTCAATATCTAGAACCCATTATGCATTTCAGTGTAATTTAGTTAGACTGTCTTGAAACTTATCAAACTCATTACTCAAAATGATTACCTAGACCAGGGGGCTCCAGAGCCACATGCATCTCTTTGACTGCTCTGTTGCGGCTCTAAAGCAGAATTCGATTTGTAGGTAAAAATAAAATAATCCTCCTTTGCAGTAAAATAAAGCTCTGCTGATCGTTCAACACAGTTTTTAAGAATAAATGGCCTTAAACGCTGGAGTTAATGTAGAACTGCTAACTCACCCTTTAACACTGAAAGGTTAGTGCACAGACTGCTGGTCACCATAGCAACACAGACAACAATCTGGCCTAACTAGTAGCTAATGAAAAGGCAAGGATTTAAGACAAAAATCGATAATTTGGAGACGAATGGACTTATTTGCATTTAGAATCACTCCAGCTGGTTTCCTGATACATTTAATCTGCAACAAGAAACTGTCAAACACTAAAAAATCACAAGGCTGAAGTCTTCTTGTTTGAATTTTCCCATTCCACCTTAAATGGTGCAGCAGTTTCATTCTGACGCCTCATTTAAAGTGGAACGGAAAAATTTTAAGCTGGTTTTTTGAGAAGTGACGTCAGCCTTGTAAAAAGTCAAATGTTGAGTGACCTTTCACAAGAAACTATTCCACTCTTGGAAAAGTTTCCTGCCAGAGATGTGAGAAAAGCGACTATAGATGAGCTAAAGCTTAAAGCAGAGCAAAGTAAGTCTGCATTTTTGTTGATATTATATAATATAGGCTATACTAGCACATTAGCACATACTGAGACATATTTACAGCCAAGATGGTAACATGGACACAAAATGTTGTGGCTCTCAAGGCGGATTGATTTTTGCTGAAAGGACAAAATGGCTCTTCTTAACATTTGGGTTACTGACCCCTGACTTAGAACTTTACAGTTTGTACCACACAGGTTTTACGACACCTGGTTTATACCTTGAATTCAGGTGACTATTAAAAAATAGGTGTACTCTTACACGACATGCGATATAGGGTTCTAATGAGGAAGCTGTTTTTGAAATGAACTGAAAATACTGTGTCGTATTTATATGGTCGCCACAGAAGAGTCTTTTATGTAGTCTTATAATGACCTGTCTATAGAGAGCCATCATATGGCAATAAATGTAGCACCTGTATTGGCTCCACTGTTCACAAACTCAATTCAATCTGCTATCAGTCAGTGGATAATAACAAACTACCCCATTACAGCTTACTTCCCTGCATCATTAGCGTGCGCTCGTCTGTTTACTGGAGATTATGCACAGCAGGCGAACTCAAAGTGCTCAAAGAAGTCTACTAAACTTTGCCAATTTAGCTTAGCAAAACCTCTGAAAAATAATTTATCATACTCAGACAGAACCGTCTTTGAAATGTTATTAGTCACAAGTACAAGTCATGCAGATTCCACTGACTTCTTTGACGTTGCTTCCTTAACTGCTCACAATTCTGGGCGTGTGAAAAACCAGTCCGGTAGATTTTGAAGGAGGAAAACATAAACACAGATCAGGAGGCAGATTTTAAGTGCTCCTCAAGGCCTAGTTAGAATAACACTGCAAAACCCACACCCCTCCACAGCAGAGTCCTTTTATGTTCATAACAACCTCTCACAAGTCTCTCACTCTCGGACTGAGGCAGCACACAGTCCGCGCTAGAACAAAGGCTGGCGCTTTCAGGTGTGGAGGTGGCTGTCTCGGTTTGTGTGGATGGAGTCTAAACGGTGTGTTTACTGAACAGTACTTTCAAAGGAAGAGAGATGCACAAATGGCACCTGTTCAGTGATACTTCAGACTGAGTCTGGAATGAAAAGAATTGAGCCAAAAAAAAAAGATCACGCAAACTGGAATTTTTTAAAGAAACAGCAATTTAATATCACTTTGAAGCCGTTTACCTATACAGACATCTGATATACAGCAATACATGGGTTTCAAATATGTGACACATATTAATATAGATATATGAATACCCCTTTTATCCAACTTAAATTTGTCACATAGAGACATTTATGCATATGTGTTCACTGTCCTAACATGCATATATATATATTATATATATATATATATATATATATATATATATATATATATATATATATATATATAGGGTGATTCAAAAAGATGCATCCAATTTGCGTCCAAAATGATTTATTTCACTAGTAAATCTTTATAGAACAATGCAGTAAACTGTTTATATAAATATTATATATAAATATAATATTTAATACTTACATATATGTACACAGCATATATACATATACTTTGAAATATATGCCTGACACTTTACATGTGAATATATTACCATGTATCAGATTTCTGTATGGATACGTCCAGTTAAAGGTGCACTATCACTGACTTAGTTAAGACAAGGGTGCAGTTGAAGATTACCTTAAGTGGGGGTCTTTAACCACTAGTAAGAAAAACCAAGCCTCTACGTATAGTATACATATATATATATATAGTACACACACATATACACACACACATATATATATATATATATATATATATATATATATATATATATATATGTGTGTGTGTGTGTATATGTGTATATATATGTATATATGTATATGTGTGTATTTTCTAGTAATTTATATATATATATATATATATATATATATACACACATATATATAAATTACTAGAAAATATCCTGATTTTTTACTCTTCAGAATTGCATGTTGCATAAGTTCATGATTTTTTCCTCTTGTGGAGATACTTAAACCTGCCCAATATGAGAGAGTGAGTGAATTTCCATATATGGACTATATGGAATGAGAAGTCCATAAAGCACATATATTACATTACATTACATACATTATTAAAATATTCAGAGAATCCACACAAAAAGACGTAATTGTTTTGCTATGCAGTGTTGACCAGAGGAGGATGGGTTCCTCTTTTGAGTCTTGGTTCCTCCGAAGGTTCCTTTCTCTTGCTCTTAGGGAGTTTTTCCTTGCCACTGTCGCCATTGGCGACGCTCATGGGGGCTCGGACCCAGATTTTTCTGTAAAGCTGCTTTGTGACAACACCTGTTGTAAAAAGCGCTATATAAATAAACTTTGACTTGACTTGACCTGGCATACTGTGTGTCAAGTATTTTACAGCTTCAAACAAAGCTCAGTAAATCAGATTTTATAATCCATTTTATCAATCAATATTAGTAATACTGATCCCCCACAAACACATCCCCTGGGGAAATTATGGATATGAGTTCCGATTACACCATTTAGATCATTAATTATGAAAATATCTTCAATCTCATGGACTCCATTAATTTTAAATGTGGATCTTTCCTCTTGCTGTTGCTTTCAGAGCTCTCTGTCTGTGGTTTCTGTTGTGCTGAAATATGCTGCCATCCTTCGGCGTCCTAAGTGGACAAACTGTTTCTGTTATCACGTAATTGTATAATGCCAAATCTATTGATAGTAGTGGGTCAGCATCTACTGCCTGGCATAATAAATCACCAAGCTCAGCCATCTCTTGACAAAAAAGTATGTATATATTCTATTTTCCATACAAACAGTCTCCTGAAAGCTGCTGATAAATGCGTTGCGATTTGTGACAAAGTCATTGATGTGTTCTTTCACTGATCTGGACTCACACCTGAAAGAAGCGAATGCGTAAAATAACGTTTAATGCTTTTCATAGACTCGGGGGAAGTGTGAAGCATAGCCTTGAATGCTGTGCATTACGAGGCAAGCTATTGTGATGACGATAAACCACATTTGTGCTTGACAGGAAATTACTTCTAATGCTCAAAAGGGAGGTTGAACTTGACCCACACAGTACGGCGCAGAATGAAATGGCCTCTACCTCTCTGGCAGGCACGGCTGGCTATTTGTGTTATTGCTCGTTAACTGGGGAAGATTGGAAACTGGCAATTAACATTCTCAGTATGGACAGTTCAGCATGTTCCAGCACTCGTGAAAAGGTCTGAGTCTTCTTCAGCGAGAATGTGGGTCAGATGAATAGAGACCATGTGGAACATCCACACATTCAGAGAGGCACTGTGAATCTGTTACCTGAGGACAGCAAAAGTGACAGAAAATCATCTTGACATCTGTTGCAGCATAACCTTTAGGTCCAAGACGGGAACTTCATAGGAGAAGGGGAAATGTTCTTAAACTTAATGTAGGGATGGGCGATATGACGAACAATATCGCAACACTTGAATTTTCATTTTAACAATATTGAATATCGCTGCTGTCAGAGCAAAACCTTGTATCTCCATTTTTGTTGATTTTCAGTTTTTGACATAATTTGAAAATTCCTGTTGCTCTTTACACTGTGTGTCATGATGAATGGACCAAAAGAAATGACCAAAAATTACTTGGTAAAAAGTCTGGTTCCATTGACTTACATTAAAAGTAAAGTATGCTTTTTTTCTTCTCCTGTAAAGTTACCATTTTGGAGATATGAGGTTTTGTTCTGACATCAGCAATATATATATATATATATATATATATATATATATATATATATATATATATATATATATATATATATTATGTTAGTTTCTTTTTCTGAGGTTTGTTAGGTTCAAACAGACTCTAAAAGTTCTAAAATATTAGTTTTATTCTTGCTCACAGATGTGACCATGCTTCAGTCGAACAATTAGACCCTCAATAAAAATGACTGAATTGAAATAATTGAATTGATCAGAATTTATATAATGATTAAAATTCTGCATGTAGTCTGTATTTGATCTTTCTCTTCTAGCGTGTCCAAACCTTTAGACAAAGTCAATCTAAATGTAAGAGAACAATTGATGGTTAGGATAACCAACAGCAGATATGAGCCACCCTCTTATATCACCAGTCGCAGCTGTGACTGTTCACATGTTTGCATCTCTTGTGAGTGTGATATGAATGTGGCAATAGAATAGGAAATAATAGATGCATGTGCCAAATATGGCAGTCATACCTTCATTACCTCATCAACTTCCATCTGTAGGTCTCTGACTCTGACAATATCTTTCTCTTTTGTCTTTATATCTTTATTTGAAAGGCTCTTCAAGTTCACAACACACTGACAGAATGCATCAATGCTACCTTGACATAGAAAAGTGAATGTACAGTGAAAATCATCAGTGTACATCTTCTTTTTATATCAACTATTTAGAACCCTGTTTCCAAAAAAGTTGGGCTGTTGAGCAAAATGCAAATAGAAACAAACTACAATGATCAGTTGTCGATAAGACCATCCCAACGAAATACAATGATCAATACGTCGATAAGACCATCCCTAAAGCTCGAATTGCTTTCCAACTCTTCCTCAAGGCACACTTTGCTTGCAA
This sequence comes from Colossoma macropomum, assembly GCF_904425465.1. NCBI lineage: Eukaryota > Metazoa > Chordata > Actinopteri > Characiformes > Serrasalmidae > Colossoma > Colossoma macropomum. The sequence continues at coordinate 46,376,362 of NW_023494787.1, forward strand.
AGGACACTACCAACACAACAGCACGAGTCAGAATGGAAAGCACTCGCAACAGGACGAACTTATATAGTCAATCAGGTACAGCGATAAGGCCCGTGCTTGCTTACGTCACATACACACAGAGTGTGAAATTCGAATCATTCTCATGTCTCAACATGTTAAACCTACCCACCAAGTTTCATTCCTGTGGGTTGATTCCTTCTGGGTGCAACTATATATATATATATATATATATATATATATATGTAATATAATATATATATGTACACTGATCAGGCATAACATTATGTTATCAGCTCCACTTACTATATAGGTGCACTTTGTAGTTCTACAATTACAGACTGTAGTCCATCTGTTTCTCTGCATACTTTGTTAGTCCCCTTTTACCCTGTTCTTCAGTGGTCAGGACCCCCATGGACCCTCACAGAGCAGGTACTATTTGTGTGGTGGATCATTCTCAGCACTGCAGTAACACTGACGTGGTGGTGGTGTGTTAGTGTGTGTTGTGCTGGTATGAGTGGATCAGACACAGCAGTGCTGCAGGAGTTTTTAAACACTGTGTCCACTCACTGTCCACTCTATTAGACACTCCTACCTTGTCAGTCCATCTTATAGATGTAAAGTCAGAGACGATAGCTCATCTGCTGCTGCACAGTTTGTATTGGTCATCCTCTAGTCCTGGCTGGATATTTTTGGTTGGTGGACTATTCTCAGTCCAGCAGTGATACTGAGGTGTTTAAAAACTCCAGCAGCACTGCTGTGTCTGATCCACTCAGACCAGCGCAACACACACTAACACACCACCACCACATCAGTGTTATTGTAGTGCTGAGAATGATCCATCACCTAAATAGTACCTGCTATACTATGTATGTGTGTATATATATATATATATATATATATATATATATATATATATATATATTTTAGTATAGACTTTCAGCAGTGACAACAACTCTTTTTAATTATGCTCTCTTTTTAATGAATGCTGCTGGTCAGTAATCCTTATGGACCGACAAAATCCACAATATGCTCAGAGGAGCGTAGTACAACAGAACGACATCATGATGTATGTTACAATGTAACAGTATTTTATTCCATGTTATTCTTTTCATCCATTCGTCATGAAACGTTCACACAATGTAAAGGGCAGCTGATGTTTTCAAATGGTACAAAACACAGACCTTGCATCATCACTCCCTTGACATCCCATCTCTCACTATAAAGATAGCAACAGCTGTGACACATACAGCGATGGACAGCTGTAAATAACAGGCTGATCCAATTGGCAGGGTTGAACACAAGTGACAGTGCCTCAGAAGACACACAACAAAGCGACGCCACCGTAGCGTCCAGCCGAGTCCAGCCTGACTTCATTAGAGTCAGCTCGGATCTGGCTTCTGTCTGATGGAGATTAATGTGCTGCGGTAATTGGGTGATGTTTACCTTGCTGAGGACTTCACAAAGGACTTTCAGGTCTCCCAGTGGTCGATAGCTTTTCATCTGAAGCCTCTAATGACAAGACTGAATGTTCACCGTGGAGGAAAGGTCAAGAACGTGAGCGCTGCATGTCAGCTGAGGAAGAACGAGGGCAAGCTACCACCGTTCTGTAAAATATCGGAGATAAAATTAAAAAATAACAGTTTTACAATTAAAAAAATCAAAATTGTTCAATAATGTGGAAGAATATATTTAGAATTCTTAGATAATCATATCAAATTTTGGTGAAATTTGAGATTTCACAATGTATTAAAAATTCTAAAAAGTTACACCCACACTCTTAAAAATAAACCTTGCCCAATGCCACTGAAACACCATTTCTGGGTCCCTAAAGAACCTTTCAATTATATGATGTGATGGTAATGATGGTTTATTATCATAGTTCTTAGTATATATTAAGAGCTTACAGCCTTAATCGCAGTCATTTTTCATTATGGAGCTCTTGTGTGGTCCATAATAAATCAATAAACATTGATTAGTGCATCCCACTCAGTAATGCTTACTGGCATTTAGAAGTCGTTTAAGTTAAATGTTGATGCGTGACACAGAGAGTAGTTTGCATCTCATGAAAAGACTGAAATACTCACATGTTGCCGGTAGGATAGTGTCATTGACTGCACCGGTGCTATTATCTGTGTGAGTGTCAATGGGAGGCGTTCAATTCTGGTCCTGGAGGGCTGGTGTTCAGCTCAGTTTGGTGAATTTCTGCTCAGACACACCCATAAAACCTGGTTATTAAAGCTGCACTATCTAAAATCGAAATAATTTGCATTACTGACAGACGTCTTTACGTACTGATGTCATACGCACAGACAGAAAATAACCAGCAAGAAAATAGCCAGCCAGCTTATTACTGTTGTGGAATTTAACCCCTTCAGGTTGACAATGTCATATGCGACATCAAAGAACATCGAATCTTGGGAATTCTGCACGCTACAGACTTAATTTCATTTTTCACGGAAAGCTAACGTTTGCCGTTTTAAATTCCAGGCTTGAGACAGTGAATGTCTTATGTGGTTATTTTTCCATTTCTCCGTGTTGAAAAGAGTTATTGTTGTTGTTATCAGAACTGTTAGTCATCCACTGATGCCTTGGGTCAGGCCTATTGACCAATCAGAGGCTATGTTCCGGACTCGTCGACCGACGAGAGGCTCTGTTCCTGATTTGTTGCCGGAACAGTGCTGCCCTTCCAGGCAGAATGAAAGTATGTCTCTAACATGCAGCGCTCACGATTTTTTTTCTTACATCTACGACGTCCTTTGGCCTACGGCATCACTGGCCTGAGTGGGTTAATGTTACCCTTGTAACAGAATGCTATGTGCCCTTGTAAGTTGTTTTAGCTGCCTAGCTAATGTTAGCTGGCTGATTTGCTAATGTTAGCTGATTACTTGGCTAACGGTGCCTTTTTTGCTTCAGAGTTTGTTTGGGAAACCTGTAATTGTGAAGTTGTGTTAGCTGTGCAGCTAGTATTAGCTGACTAATTTGCTAATTGCTAACCAGGCTAGCTATTATTCTCAGATCATTTCCAGTGCTACCTTCTGTCTCCTTCTGTAAACATAACCAACACAGATCACACACAGGACTGCAGCACAACTCACGTTACAAAATGTTCTTCCGGACATTCATGCAGTTACATATTACCACCAGAGAGGCCGCCAATTCCCCAAATTTGACAAATTTACAAGGTGCAGCTTTAACTCATGAAATGACTTAAACTGTACAGGACACCAGCCCTCCAGGACTAGAACCGAATGACCCTGGAGATTCATACAGGAGACAAATTAAGGAAAAAAGCTGAAGGTTTTAAAGTGGAGAAACAGATGCTTACAGACAGGTGTACAGGATGATACAATGCTCTGTGGCATGTATAAAAATCCTGAGCAGGCCCAGCTGACCTCAGTTTAGATTAGGATGTCAAGAGGAAAGGTAACTTTGAAAGAGGGTTCATTTTTGGGGAATGGAGGGCAGGAGCTTCACAAAGTCTACTCAACTGGCCAGTGTTTCAATAGGAACAGTGACTACAGTGACATCTAGACCTATATTAAAGACATCAGTAAATAGGCTGGAAATTGTGGTTGAAAGTGCACATTCAGTGAGCGTGATCCTTGTGCATTAGTGTAATATATAAGAGCAAGCGCTCCTCAGGTGACTAAAAACGTCAAGACATCAGCACCAGTCACAGAAAAGTGAAAAAAAGTGATAAGGTCAGAAGAATCATCCTTTACTATGTTCTCCACAAGTGGGAAAGTGCATGTGCAGCAGGCACTAAGAGAACAGTCCAGGTCTGAATGTTTAGCCCCAAAAGTGAGGGTGTCTGCTGGCTCTGGGGGAATTTTACTGACATGTTTTGGGTCCACTTGTCCCCTCCATCCACAGGGCATTACGGGTTCACTGAATGGTTTGGTGACTATGAAAATGATGTGAATCATATGCTGTGGCCTTCACAGTCACCAGATGTCAACCCAGTCAAACACCTTTGGGAGATTTTGGGCCGATGTGTTAGACAGCGCTTCCACCACTATCATCAAAACAGCATTTGAGGGAGTATCTTTTGGAAGAATGGTCCCATCTTGACAATACAGCTCCAGAGAGTTGTAGAATCTATGCCGAAGCACAGTGTAGCTGTTTCCCAAGCTGTTTCCTAAAGTTGTTTTGCCTCTTTCCTTTTGACACCGCATTTACAGTGTATAGCACTTCAGTTCTTCAGATTAAAGGTTTTTCTAAAAAGGCTTGTTATTTGAGGCTGTGATGAAGCTGACAGGTCTTTGTGATTTACTTTTGTACAATGCAATGCCTGCAGCGAGTAACCAGACTAATGGGAAATTTTCTACTGAAGACTCGACTTGACTTTTAGGCACGTGGCCTAAAAAGACACATAAAGGTTTTTTGCAAAGCTACAAGGAGGCCTGCTTTTACCCAAAGATCCCTGCTAGCACCTGTTTCCATTCAGACCTGTTATGAGTGATAGTATATATATATATATATATATATATATATATATATATATATATATATATATATATATATATATATAAAATGTAGGCCACAACTATCAGGCAGCTTATTCTGAACCATTTCCTGTAATGACTGTGAGAGAGTGAGAGAGCTTTTAGAGGCGTTAAACTCTCGGGACATCTGGTTCCTATCACCACTACTGACTTGATAAGTTCCTCTAAAAGGAGTATTTCAAATCAAGCCAATGCAAAACTTTGTTTACATCTCAATGCATTCAGAATATAATATAATATATATATAATGCCTCTAAAAGCTCTCTCACTCTCTCACAGTCATTACAGGAAATGGTTCAGAATAAGCTGCCTGATAGTTGTGGCCTACATTTTTGACAATTTGACAATATATTCATGCCAGAATGGTACATGCAGGACAAATAATACCCAAAGAAAATGTATTATTTCATATTTATCACTATTTTACCATCATCAACATTTCAAATAATATCTCAGAAGACACATGTAGGTTCACTGGTGGTTTTGGAGAGTAAATAAAATGGCTATATTTGTGTTGTAGACATCATCATGACACCTGGTTCCTATCATCCACTACTGTAAAATAATGCAAAATAGGTTTCTCTTCAATGAACCATTTCACATTAAACCACAGTAATTTCAGTGATTGAATTATGCAGAAAATGTGAAAAGGCAGTGAAATCCTCTTTGTATTTTAGCATTTTCTTCAGCCAAAAAAGTAGTTCCAGCAGCTTAGAGTAAACCGACCACCGCTGTTGTTCACATGATGAACAGATTGATATACATAAGAATAAATAAATGTGCTGCTCAGACAACAGCCCTGATGGGGGGTGTAGCCACATGTAAATTTGGGTGGGCCTGGACCTGCCTGGTTGATGACTCCCAGTCACTACCCAATCAAATTGTGAAAAATAAGTTTTTAGCTGATTTTTATGACAATGCAATTTGATTTGTTTTCCGAGAGTGCAGGACTGTATTACGGCCAATTAAATCATTACGATTTCCAACAAGCCCTGCCTTACTTTCCTCACCCCTCCAGTTACTGAACAGCAACAGCTGCTATCCACCTTTGCCTCGAACCTTCGGTTTGTTGTCAGCACACCAGTGTTTAAATTTAAAGCTCCAGTTATGGTTAAAAAGATGTAACTAAGGGTGTTTAAATGTGAGATTCTGGCTGAAACGTTTTTCCTCATCTTTGTACATTTTAACTGTCTGATTGTAACTTAGTTATTTATATTTATTTCTATTATAATGTTATATTTAGACAAACATGCCTGTCGTGAGTGTACGCACACTTTATGGTCTTTATAGTAAAGGGTGTTGCCCTGTTTGTTGTGTTTATATGAGTCCAGTATTCAGGTTGATTGCCAGAATATGGTAATATTACCTCAGGGATGAAGCGTTGGAATAAGCAGGGTGATGACTGCATGGCTGTCAGGAATAGACTACAGCCCAATATAATGACAATAGGGGACATTAGCATGTCTGGAAGTAACAAACTGACCTACCCAAAAATGTGTTTCTGCCTATGCCCCTGGTCCTGACTTGGAGAAAGATAGGTTACAGTAGGCACCGCTGTGATGGGAACACCCTCCCGCCCTACTTAACGACTCTTGGTCCCTGGCTACCAGTGGTCGCTACGGAGCGCGCGAGAGAGAGAGAGAGAGAGAGAGAGAGAGAGAGAGAGAGAGAGAGAGAGAGAGAGAATGGTGTGCGAGAGAGAAAGACTAATTTTAGAGCCTAGTGATAAACCCCGCTACCCTGTGGGACAGGGTGATATCAAAGGGAATACATCCTGGCTGTGTTGCCATGGTGAGCATAATTTAGCTCGGATGTCTCCTAATTGGAAACGAAGAATATATGTATGAGATAGAGACACATCAGAGATCTGTTAAATTATTATTTACAATTTACACAAAACCTTCTCTTCATTCAAGGGAAAACACTTTCACTTGAAGTAGTTTTGCAGGTACTCTGTATGTGCAAAAGTATCCAGACTTCCTTTCTAATGAGTGAATTCAGCTGCTTTAAGGACTCATTACACACTCAGCTTGTATAATCTCCACAGAAAATCACTGACCAATAGAACTGGACACTATAGAGGTCACAGCCTAAATATATATATATATATATATATATATACACGTATATATAGGCTGTGACCTTAGGCTGAATGCAGCTGCTCTAGAGTGTCCAATTCTATTAGTTAGTGCTTTTCTGTGGAGATCATACAAGCTGAGTGTGTAATGAGTCCTTAATATATATATATATATATAAAAATATATATATATATATTTTACTGCTACTGCAAGATCAAACTGCCTATTAATACCCTCAATTTAGAAGAAGCGCTGAAGTTCTGAATATAGTTTTTTTTTCTTACCGAACTGAAAAATAACAGCAAAAATAAATCATTACAATAGAAGGCAATTTTTAGGGACAGTGTATATACAGCATTTGTGTGCTCATATAATACATCTTACATACAGTATATATACAGATGGCTTACAAAAGAACGAAAAACGTAAAAAAATAAGAGGAGACACAAAAGAAGTGCATGAGTGGGAGAGTGCATGTGTGGCCTACACCCAGACAACAGTACAGGCCTGAACTATTGACTCCTACAGTGAGGGGGTCCAGTGGCTTTGTTTTGTTATATCGGATTCATCCCAGCTGGATGGCTGTCTCTGGCATGGCTGTACAAGAGAACAGCTTCATGGCTGGTGGCAGAGCTGCTACAGATGAATGAAGAGGGAAACATTTGGCCAGAGCCAATCGTCCTCGCGGCACCCAGCGCTGGCGCTGGCTGTCAGAGGTGGAATCTCTCTGTGAGCACGCAGTGATAATGCTCTCAGCCCTGCTGGCCTCTGCTCCGCCACTTACTGCTGTCACGGCTGAAATGGCACTCATGTTTATCGCCTCTCAGAAACACAACACAAACATTACGCCTCGCCGTCTGCAAGTCTAACACAGACACGGGCGGCTTTGAGATCGCACAGCATCGCCTGCAAAATACAAAACAGATAACTAATAAATTATTTCAGATTTAGCGATTGTGTATTAGGTTTTAGGTAGAATGTTTTTATTTTAATTACAAATAATGTACAGGTTTAAGGGTTTCAGTGTCATGTAGTGCAAAAATAATGTGTAAATATAGAAGCAACAGAACAAAAAGGAGTGCATTATCGTGAAAAACATCACGGCTGTGATTTGGTGGCTGTTGATCATCAGAGCTGTAATGTTATTTGCTATATCACTCCACCTAGACTGATCTTTTGCTTTTGTATAAAATTGCAAGGGTACAAATAAGCATTCTACCTGTACCTCACAAAAATGTTTTTTTTCTGAATGAAAGATCCCCTTAATGCAGATACCATTGATCAGACTGAGAATCTGAAGGAAAGCTGGGAAAATGACCAAAGACCATTCTAAGGAAAGGTTATAGACATGCATAAGATAAGGCTACACAATAATATTTGAGTGTTTGCATTTCCCAGTTAGCACAAAGGGATCCATTGTGAGGAAATGGAAGCTGCATCTTACCACCCAGGCATATTTATGGTGTAGAGGTACATGCAGGGCACATCATGACTCCTGGTTCCTATCACTACCACTGTAAACTTCATCAAATGAACCACATCTACAATGAACCATTTCACATCAAACCACCCTGAATGACTCTTTACATGTCAACCGATTTAATTATTCTTTTCTAACTGAATTTACTACAACTCCATTTCCAAAAAAGTTGGGACGCTGTGCAAAATATAAATAAAAACAAAATGCAATGATGTGCAAAAAATAAGGGATATTTTATTGAAAATAGTACAAATGTCGAAACTGAGAAATTGTATTGTTTTTTGAAAAATATTTGCCTATTTTGAATATGTTGCCACACATTCCAAAAAAGCAAATGAAATGGTAATAAAAGGTTGGTAAAGTTGTGTAAAGTTGTGTAAAAAAAACACCTGGTGGTTGATTGGCAACAGGTCAGTAACATGATTGGGTATAAAAAGAGCATCTCAGAAAGGCTTTCAGAAGTAAAGATGAGGAGGGGTTCACCACTATGTGAAAGGCTGCACAAGCAAAAATTCAAGAATAATGTTTATCAATGTAAAATAGCAAAGAACTTTTGCTTTTCATCATATATGGTAAATAATATTGTTAAAAGATTCCGATCCAGAAATGCTGCCACCTTCTCTGGGCCCAAGCTCATTTAAAACGGACTGAGGGGAAGTGGAAAAGTGTCCTGAGGTCTGATAAATCAACATTTAAAATTCTTTTTGGAAATCATGGACACTGTGTCCTCCGGACAAAAGACCACTCAGCTTGTTATCAGTGCACAGTTCAAAAGCCAGTATTCATGATGGTATGGGAGTGCCTTAGTGCACATGGTATGGCTGATGTGCACATCTGTGTAGGCGCCATTAATGCTGAACGATATATATGTTTCGGCAACATGTGCTGCCATCCAGATGGCGTGTTTTTCAGGGAAGGCCTTGCTTATTTCAGCAAAACAATGTAACATTCTGCATGTATTACAACAGCATTATTCCATAATAAAGAGTCCGGGTGCTAAACTGACCTGCCTGCAGCCCAGATTTGTCACCTGCTTAAACATTTGCTGCATTATGAAATGAAAAATACGACAAAGGAAACCCTGAACTGATGAGCAGCCGAAATTCTATATCAAACAAAAACGAGAAAGCATTTCACTTTCAAAACTACAGCAATGTCTCCTCAGTTCCCAAAAGCTTACAGAGTGTTGCTAACAGAAGAGGTGATGAAACACAGTGGTAAATATGCTCCCATCCCAACTTTTTTGAAACGTGTTGTTGGCATCAAATTCAAAATGGACATATATTTTTCAAAAAACAACAAAAATTTTCAGTATCAATATTTGATTTGTGTTCAATATTTGATCTGTAGTATTTTCCTTTAAAAATATGGTTTACATGATTTGCATATCAATGCATTCTAGTTTTATTTACATTCTACGCAGTGCCCCAACTTTTTTGGAAATGAGGTTGTATACACACACACACACACACACACACATATATAGGTATAGATTTGCTATATTAAGTTACAGTACATACATATGATATTCATATGACAAAATAAGTGCACTGTTCAGATATAACAATGCGGGCAGACCACTTTTCAAACAATCCGATTGCATTCCAGGAAATAGCTGTTATATCATTTTAGATCAGTATGCAGGATGAACGTACAACAGGTAACTGTACAAAATGAGTACCAGCAGCAGCTCATTCATAATAAAGGAGAGCGAGCTAATGAGAAGGGAGGTACAGGTACAGTCTATTATTCACTCTTATGCACCTTCTGAACATGTTACATTAAAGGCAGGGTTTTCCTGGAATATAGGCAAAGGGATTGTTCTTTTCCTCTCTGACATGAGTCACAAAACAGCAGCCTGAATCTCATCAAAGCATAACAGTCTGACAGTATTAAAGAAAAAAAAAAGAAAGAATGAATAATTGATTTATTCATTAGAGGAATATGACATCCGTATTGAGCTTTATGACATTAATAAAGCTGTACCATTTCTAAAAATGGCCTTGAGAAAAAGTGAATTTCCCCTGCGATTCATCACGGCTTCCCGCTGAACGCTCCTCCGCTGGTACACTCTGTCACCCCCACAGGACCCATTAGGTATTCCTCCCCTGCGCTGAATTACCTTTCCTCTGTCTCACTGTCCACTCCGTATGGACAAAATGAAAGCGCACGGGGTGCATATTGCAAATCAACGTTCTGTCAGTTTGAGCGGAACTGTAACTCACACCTAGACGATGATTCATATCAGGTGCTGAATCAGGACTTCTTCCCATATGGCTTCATCACGTGGGTGATGGTGTGACTGTTAGACTGTATGAAGATCTGAAATGTAATATAGCATCACTGTCATCAGCTGTGCTTTCTGCTGTATGAACATTTCATGGTGAATGGATCAATATAAATGTTAAAAAGCAATGCTTTTTTAATGTTATATTAAATCTCCTACATATTTCTTGCATTTTTTTATCTTAGATCAACTTAATACATTTATATAGTTTTATATACTGAAAAACAGTCATAATTTATTTTTGCATGACCAACAGCCTGTTTTTGTTACTGTGTCTTTAAGACTTCTATATGATGAGCTCTGTTCCGATTGGCTGCTCTGCATTGTGGCTCATTCAAAAGCAGTACAGACCGAAACACTCCTTATAACTTCAGCATGAATGGGCGGGGCTAAACTGCTGTAGGCTGAATAGGTGGATAAGGTAAAGTATTTGTAGCCATATTATTGTCTGTGAGGGAGCCTTTAGAGACATGAAACTCTTCAGATGTCTGGTTCCTATCACCACCACTGTGAGCAATTCTGCCACAGTAAGTTTCTCTAGAATGGAGCATTTCACACCAAACCACTCTGAATGACTTTGTTTACATCCTAATGATTTAATTATGCAGAAAAAAATGAAAAATCAGTGGAACTTTACTTTAGGCATGCACACTGAGAAAGAGGGTTTCAGCATAATAAGATGCCAGTTCAGCCCCACATTAGCCACGTTTACATGCAGCCTGATAATCCGTTAATAATCCGACTAATAGCTCAATCGGAATAGATTACGCCCATCTAAACACTTCAATCGGAATAGTCTAGTCTGACAGAGGCCATTCGGAATACAATTTCTATCCGACTGAACGAGGTGGGTAATCCTGTAAATAATCCGTTAAATAGAAGAATAATATCTGTGTAAACGCCTGTATCTGATTACATTCCCAGTCGGAACATGTAAGTAAGTTCTGATCATGTGCGTTGCGTCATATCAAAAGCACAGAACTGATAAACCGGCTCTGGCAAAAGTTTATACCGTTCAACATGGCGGAGCAGAAACTGGTCTGCAGAGGAGACGTAGTTTATGCTCTGATCTTTAAAAGACGGCGGTGGGACGGACGTCCAGCTTATGTGTCTCAGAACACGACGTCTTCCTCTCGGCCTTCTTTAATAAGGACATGTGAAGCACGTTTTCCTGAGTCTGACATTATTTTAAAGCAATTAAAAACTCCAGCGCGCCAACTGGAAACTCATCTCACTCTGACTGGACCTCACGTGATGCTCGCTGTCATGGTAACGTTTACTCTGAGTGGTACTCCACGCATGCGCATCATTTTGGATTGGATTATTTGTAGTGAGCATGTAAACGAAGATTTTCTTCAGATTGTTGAATAGAGTGTTCATATAAACACCTCAGTCTTAATCTGTAATTGGAATGTATTCATTCGGATTGGCAAAAATCTTTGCATGTAAACACAGCCATTGATCACAAAATGTTGACCCAAACCTCAGAATGGTCTGACCCACAGTATCTGAACAAACTCACCACTATTAAAATCCACAGTGCCTGCATTGATCACAGAGTCTTTGTCATAACCTAGAATTACGAACATTACAGTGGGTGGAGCTTTTTTCTATGAAGACCCTCAGCAATGGAGTAATCTCGTCAGTACTTTGTTTAGGCATTTGGTTAATAGATTGTTTTCTCTTCCAGCAAAGATGCAGATCTTGGAGTTCTTGGACATAGAGAGTTATGATAACTGAGATGTTAGTGCTTTCATTCTGCCACTGTCCCCCAATCACAGGTTTTCTGATGTGGACAGAAGTGGTGTTGATGTCCCAGGGTGCCCTCATGCCAGTGCTGCTTTCTAGCCCCTACTAGTGAACCTCTTAAACCCTAAGGGACCAGGTGGGGGTCCACACTTCAAGGAATGATTCGAAAAATCAAACTGACACAATTTCCCACTTACCCCAGATGTCTGGTGTCCAAATTTTACTTCTTTAGTTTTGAACTGGAGCTACGAGACTAATGTTGCTAACAAACACTAGAACTCAATAGTCACCCAAATCTTTTTCATAATTACATCCCAAAAACTTCTCTCATCTCAAACCAGCCCAGCTTCATTAAGGCTGCACAGACTTGCCAGTATGGTATAGGACACAACATGACCTACAGTGAATTATAAAAATGAAAAATCTTCACAAAGTGGCTGACAGAGTTCAGCTATACAGTGAAGTTTTGCTCATGTTTATAACTCACAGTAAGTCATACTGTGTCCTAAACCACATCAACAAATCTGCACAAGTTTAATGAAGAGCTGGACTGGTTTGAGCTGGTTGAGCAGGACGTTTGGCAATGTATTTATGAAAAACAGTTGGGTGACTATTGAGTTCTAGTGTTTGGTAGCAACATTAGCCTCGCAGCTCCAATTTAAAAGTGAAGTAAAGTAAAATTTGGACACCAAACATATCTTGGCTGATTGACTACATGTGGGGTGAAAGGAATACTCTACCTTTGCTCAGTTTATGTTCATTAGCAAAGGAAACTGATGAGATTGTTTGTTTGACTAGAATAGCCACCCTTCCAGGAAAAAGGATGTAAGAAGTGTTCTAGGATAATTGTTATAATTCAATATGTGTTGATAAAGTGCAGGGATTAAACTCTGTTAAGCTCTATAAAAATGTGTTATTGAACACAATTCAACAAGAACCACCTTGCTATTACAGTACTCAGTTTTGCAGCTGTCCCCTAAAGCCCCGGAGAATAAAAACGGATTTGATTTTCAGCTCTATTCCACTGTTTCACATCTGTGCTTGGAAATATGTGTTGTTTTCCTGCCAGGCTTCAGAAACAAAGGATTCTAAAATTGGCCAGTCGCTCTTCTGTTGTGGCTATGTATGTCACTGACAAGATGGCAGGACAAACAAAATGGATAAAAGCCAAAAATCATTTTTAACTATGAAAAGAGGCTTTATTTGTACCATTTATACATCCACTGGGAGTCAATCTGTCACAAGTTTGTTTTTTTTTTTCCTTTTTTTGTCTTAAACTGTCTTTCAGCTATTTAGTTACACCACCTGATATGCAGGCCAGTGTACTAGTGTGGTCAGTGCCCTCCTCAGTTCTTCGGGTTTGCTTTGAGTAAAAGTATTACATCTGAATTATACCCCATTATTTGAAACAGCCTCTGACTTTAAGCTAGGAATCAAATGAAATGTATTCAGCCTTGTTATGATTTTGATGAGTTTTATTATTAGCTGGTTACCTGCTTACCCTGCAGGGTCACCTCATTTCTTTAATCTGAAAGTCAAAGAGGTTCAGGGTATTAAAAACAGGCTGAATGTGTCATTAAGAGAAGAAACAGCAAAGGTCCTTGGATGTAACCCTGAGGGACCCCACAAGCAAAAACATTTGGCTCGGGGACTGTCCTGCCCTTGTTTACTCTATGGACTCTAGGTCAGTCAGATTTGAACTTACTAATAAGTCACTGAGTGTGTTTACATGCACACTAATAATACAGTTATAATAATGCAGTCATGGATGGTGGCAGGTGCGAGACTGCTCAAGTGGTCTCGAAAACAGCATACTGTGATACAATACATTAAAGCTGTTATCTGACTTCAAAGAAGTCTGATAAAGACGCCAGGCTATTCCTGCTGACCAAACAAAAAACAAGTATGTGTCATATGAAGAAAATGATCATATTTGGTCCATTTTTAATGGCAGTGTGGATGTAGCCTTAGTAGTTTTTGGTTGCACCTTGTTTTAAAAATCGCCTGCCTCAAAACGCACCAGGCCCTCTGACAAAAGGTAGAAGTCTGGTTTGCATCATGGTGGCATCATGTGTAATCAAACCCCTCATAAAACCCATTAAACCATAACCCCCCCATTAAACTGTGACCCCCTAATAAATATGTGCCAATACAGTGACTCAAGCAGCTTGAATTTTATGCCACTTTTTTAGTGGGTGTATTGTTGGGCTGCAAAGCAACTAGAGCTGCATATGTCATATATTTCAAAAGAAATCTGTTTATTGACTGAGTCTGCATACCTGGAGATTTCCAATTCTCAGAGTATTTATGTGCATGTAAACACAGTGGCTATATATTTGCCAAAATATGACTATTGTATATATAAAGATATTGTGAAAATCCAGCGCATTCACCTTGTACAACCTCTACCTGCAGAGGACAGGGCGACGTATCGGAGGACATGTTCAGTTTCCTTCTGCTTAACGATGAAAATACGCTCTGGGAGTAGCTCCTCAAGGGGATGGACAAGCGCAGCACAAACATATCCAGGCTGACACTGCAAAGAATGGACATGGAAAAAGAGAGAGAGAGAGAGAGAGAGAGAGAGAGAGAGAGAGAGAGCGAGAGAGAGAGAGAGATAGAGAGAGCGAGAGAGACAGAGACAGAGAAAGAAACCTTTCTTCATCCCTCAAGGATTCCTATTTCCAATTACCTCTCTTTCACTCCTGGGATCCAATACATTGACCTCACTTAACCTCACTCCTCCATCCATTCTTCCCTCAAGACTCAGGATCTCCCTCTCCAATTACCACACGCCACGCCCAGCGCGTGCACCCCAACACACGCTATACACACACAACACACACTGAAAAGAACGATCTGTTCAATCTACTTGATTCAAATGTGCAGATCATTTCTACATTAAAGGAGCCACATCATGGAAAACCAACATTTGCTTGCTGTTTTAAGAATTCTGAATTCATTGTTTTTTGTGAGGTCATGAAAAAACAACACATTTACACATAAACACCCATTCAGACCTCAGCACTTTAGCTCCGCCCATTCAAGATGACATTATAGGGAATGTTTCAGCATGGACTGTTTTTTTTTTGAATGATGTGCAATACAGTACAATCAAAACTGAACTCATTTACATAAATCAGCCTTAAAGGCACAGTAACAAAAACAGCCTGTTTAATTGAGATAAAGAGGGATTTGAACATGGCTATGAATTAGGGCTGTACATAAAACCACACATGTGTCATAAGAGGACCTCAGTAGAAAAATGCAGCAAAAAAAGTAGGAAATGGGCCCTTTAATAAAACATAACAGTCATTAACAAACATAAGTAAACTGAAAAACAAAAAAAGGACTATATTTCATGCACATTTGTACTGAGTAAATTCAATGGATCATTTTAAAGGAAATATCAAACCTTGTGATACAAATTCAGGCCATAATGTGCGACATACACAGTGTTCAGTTTCTTAGGAGCAGTGACAAATGGGGACTATCAGAGCCAGGCCTTCAGTTTGTGCCGTAAATGTCAAAACTCAGACAAAAAACAAGGAAATAAACTTTACGATGATGCTCATTTCAGCTAGAACTTTTGAAATATGGTGGCACACTGCTGAAAAAAACCTAAACAAAATAGCCCTACTGCATAAAAAAGTAATATGCTTTTTCTCTGTATATAACTAAATCTGTCCATCATTCCTACATGAATAATAAATGACACCAACACAATTATCACCAAAAGTAAACTGAAAGACAAAACTGTGTTGATGTAACATATTTTAGCCTTTAATGAGGAAATCATGTACAGGTAAATTGAATGCATCACTTTTTCAGTGCACAACTTTAAGAAAAATTTGGGCTGCCCTGACTGCAGGTTATACATGAGTCCAATGACTAGAGAGCTAGTCAGACAGCACTGCATAAGCTAACCTGTGACACATGCATGTATTCAACTGTACAAACTGATTAGTTAGCATGATAAACGATTATAGCTGACTAATTGTTGATTGGTCACTTATCTCACCATTAAATAGCCTACTTCATACTGTAGCTCACAGAGCAGCACTGCTTAAGGGACCCAGCGCACTTTCACTCTCCTGTTTGCTGAGTAAATTAGCCCTATCACAGCAAAACACACTAATGTAGCAACTGTAGCAACACCAGACTCTCATAACTGCTTGGTAACCACCCCGATGGCAGATTTCCAACAAAAAGTGTTTTTGATGCTTTATCGATGATGGCTGACTGATGATGCTTCACTGTTTCAGTTTTCATAATTGGGATGGCCAGAAGGCTGCTAGCACCCCTATGGGATTCTGGTAGCATGTTAGCACTAAGCTAACAGTGTTTCAAATGAACATTTTTTGGCCATTCTAGATTAAACACAGATACTCAAAGCTTGTAAAAGACATTATTTGAAGCTTGCAGCAGACAATAACATGTGACCTTGTAGCAGTTTTACACTGTAAAGAGTCCAGATATAGAGTCACAGTCAGTGATGTATCTAGAACTTCCACACAGACTAGAGTCATTTTTTTCCTCACAAAATTGGTTCCATCCATTCTAAATCCAAACACGATTTGTAGGGTCCCTACGGAGCCCTGCTGGTGACATCCCATATAAAAGAAATAATGCATGGCCACACCTTATTAACACATGGGAACAAGATCCTAATGCATGGCCACGATTTAGTAAGGCGTGAGAATAAGATAATTAAGTCTGGAACGAGATCATGCCTTACTAAGTCGTGGCCACGCATTAGGATCTCATTCCCACACCTTACTAAGTTGTGGCCACACATTAGGATCACTTAATTATCTTGTTCCCACACCTTACTAAGTCGTGGCCATGCATTATTCTTATTCATGCAGGATATCACCAGCAGGGCTCTGTAGATTCCTCTGTCAGTTCCTAATAACATGTACTTAATCTGCCAAGTAAGGCCTTCAGTTTAGCTCCTGAAGTCCCAACCAATGAGAGAGCTCGCTTGGCTGTAATCTACCAAGATACCACAAATATTATCTTAAATCCTAACACTTTTCTTTTGGCCGTTTCAACATTTTAACCCTTTTGTTTCCAACCAAAACTTGAAGTAAGAATATTACTACAATACTCAGACAGTATATTGTATTAAATAAAAATAATCTATAAACTACAGCCATGTATTTTCCTTTATTTTACAGAATCCATTAGTGCCCTGAGGCCCTGGAAAGCCCTGAGGGATCCCCTAATGCTTAGGACCCTCCCAAATCCGCTCTATTTCTATTCAAACTGCACAAAAATAAATTACCATGGGATCAAGCAAGATCACTTTTATAGAAATACAACCTCTTACTCTCCACTGAAATCTCCAGAGCTGTGTTGATTAGGATTATTGAAGATTCTGCTGCATATCTCCTCCAGCGACGAACAGAATCATATCCGCAAATTGAATTACCACCTAATCAAACTACCTTCCTGGCCTAAGAGCTCCTCTGTAAATATGGGGCTTTTAATTGGGACTGACACTATAGCCACAATTGTATTTATGACCAAGGGGCATCCAGCAAGATGAAGGAAATTATATATATGACCAACTGCGCATCATAGCGAGTTTAGTCTTGACAAAACAGGCCTTGAGTTTCGCCAGCATGCATGATTGTGCAACATTCACTTTGAAATTAAATATAAAGCTATCTTATTGAGTGTTATGGTTCTTGTCACTTCTCTGTCAGCAGAAAACCCCACCCAACCGTCAGGACCACCCAAACAGTCTCCCAGTAAGCAATGTCACAGTAAGGCCCAATCCCATTTCACCCTTTGCCCCTACCACTTAGCCCTTACTCCTCCTTTTTGCACGTTCACACCTAGGGGTGGGTGTCCTGATTTTTGTTAGATAGGATATGTCGAGATATTTTTGTTAGAGCTTCATGACCCTCCAAACAGAGGTTTTCCAGAGGTGCACTCCAAACAGAGTGTTATGAGAAAAAAGATGGCTGCACAAACGACCAAAGAAACCCACAAATGTATTTTCTCAGTTTTAAAAAATATGATAACCACTGTATTACCATAGTTTAATGTTGTTTTACTGTATTATGGTCTTTTTCTTCCTACAAGCATAAAAATCGCTAGTAGTATGCTGATTTATCGGTAGCTAGCTAGCTAAATTCCCGTTCCACCTTAACCCTCTATTGCACGAATTATTACTTAAACATGATAAAAAAGTTTTCATGTGTTTTTGTTATTTAAAATTGCTTAAATAATGGAAATATAAAATCTAAAAAAAAGCACCATAAAATCTAATTTTTCTCTAAAAACATCCTTTTATTGAAAACAAGACCCAACAAATCCAACTTATACTTAGTTAAATGTGTAACCCAATATTTACAAATATTGGAAATGAATACAATTTCAATTGGTATTTGGAATATATGGTAATAACAACATGATAATAAAAAATGGTCTGGTCATGTGGTGTCATACAGTATTTGTCCTTTCAAAATAAAAGACCCTTTCAGCTAGGATTGGGCGATAATAAATAATCCCGCCCCCTGTAGACACCTGCTTGTTCAATGTATCTTCTGAAATGAAGAGTATTAATAGAGAGTTCGTCCCCCTTTGCTGCAGTAACAGCCTCTACTTTTATGGGAAGGCTTTGCACTAGATTTTGGAACATTGCTGTGAGGATCTGATTGCATTCAGCCACAAGAGCATTAGTGAGGTCAGGTACTGATGCTGGATAATCAGTTCTGGATCACTCCAACTCATCCCAAAGGTACTGGATGGAGCTCTGTCAGTTCCACCGCTCCACAGCAGGTTTGCATTGGGGTGCTTCAGTGTGTCCCAGGCTATTGGTCACAGCTCGTCTACAGAGATTCGACAGGCTGTTTGTGCACACTGAACACCTGTGTTAGCAATAGGTGCAGCTAAATTTACTAATTAGAAGGGAGGTCCACACACTTTTGGAGACACAGCTTGTAGCAATGAGACATTTATCTCAGTTTACCGAACTAAACATCACTCGTCGCAAAGATTAGTCACATTGAGTTATATTTATCCTCATCTCCTCTTTGTACGATGACTGGATTTAGTGAGTGAGTCTCTGTTTCTACTCAGTAATGAAGTCAGATTGGAAATGCACCAAACACAAAAACATAACAAGAAGATAAGCTGGCTATAGCCTAAATAGAGACAATATAAGCAAATTGAACTTTTTTACCCGAGGTAGTTCATGCCTCAAGTCATATTAAGCACAATTCATCATATTGTATCATTTCAACCTCTTTTTCCACACTAAATACGAGGGGAGTTTATGCTCATCTTGCAATCTTAATGTTGGATATTAAAGAATGAATCTTTTCAATGTCTTTTTTTGTAAATGCATAAAAGACATTAGCTTTGTTTCAGGTAGCTGATGTCCCAACAAGATCTACAATGCATGTAATAGCAGTGGGTTATATATATATATATATATACCCTGTCTGAGTCCTTATAAAGGGAGCACGTTCACAAAACTGGTACGTTTAGTTTTTGTTCAACATTAATAATTTGTTGAGGGATCTTTGACAGGCTTTCTCAAGCATGACATGCCCATCACACAAAACTTGGCAGTTTTTGGAGAAAAGTCATGTCATTTATTATAGTATAAAAGAGTCATTCTACAGAAACGTCCACTTTTCTATGTATCCTTAGGTGTCACTGGTGTTACCGATCCTCAGTGGTGATCCTCATATAAGAAAGGTAACACCAGAGACATTTTTGATAAAAAATGCATTTTACTAAAAGGCTGCTACAGAGCATCAAACCACATGTTGTCATTCATGGAATATCCACTAAAATATGTAATTTAATCCATTTGTATTTGTATTTTTTCACAATTACCTAAGAATAAAGTCGGTCACATCAGTGACTTCAGCTAAAAGCTTCATATGAAATCATGAGCTAAAGGGAAAATCTCTGATAACTGAAAGACACAGTGGACTCACCATGTGCTTTTCTTCATAGATCCTCAGAAAACAGGTAAAAGGAAGTCGAGTGATGTCATCAGTGTGACTTTTATTTCAGAATAAGAGAGTTTTAGTTATGCAGTAACACCAGTGACACGACTCCTGGGGACAATAACTTTCATTATATATTTTATAATATTTATTTGGCTTTTGTTTTCTTTATGTCATTTAATTTATATATTCCATAGTCATGTATAGATTATTGTAGTTAAAATTGCAGGGACGAGCTCTTCTTTGGTGCTTGGAATTCTAGATAATTGATTTAAAAAACAACATTGCTGAATTGATGGCTGAAGAAGGTGCAATTGTTAAAATAACTTATTGCTTTATTTTAAAATATAAATGAATTGTAACCCTAACATGTTTTTTAAGTGTAATATATCTGTAAATGCCAGGGATGCAAAAATGGACGTTTCTGTAGAACGACCCAAAAACTGAGGTTAGAAGTTTTAACAGTGACAATATGGAGTGTAGCAGCCAGATTAGCCTAGTGTGATGAGGTTCTCAGTCATTTCACTCAGAAACTGAATGTTTACTAAAGAAGCCTGTTTTGTCCTGCGTAGGACAAAAACTGATTTCCTGACATGATAAGATTTGAAATGAGCAGGTCTGTTTGGCCCTGATCTGGTGGAATGACTCTACAGCCAGCTTGCTGTGAGGTGTGAAGCTATTTACTAAACAGTCACACATGGATCCCTTCTGGAAAAAACCCCACCTCATTTTTCTGATCATGCTCTTTGTGGTCGTGACCGTCTAGACAAAAATGGCTGATGTCCCTGAAGAAGGAACAGGCAGATTTCTCAGCAGAGGCCTTGTGAATCCAGGCGATGTTGCAGCACCTGGAGCTCAAAGCTTCCCTCATAGTAACGCCTGTACGGCAGCACCACCTGGTGGCTGAACTGTGGAGCGCAACCTCAGCATTCAACGCCACAGCTTAAAGGAGAAGTCCAGCAAGTTTTCTAAAGTTTAGTATATTTGATTCATTAAAGTGTAAACAAAGTCATTGAGAGTGGTTTGATTAGAAATGCAATTAAAAAAATACATTAATGGCAGAGAGAGAGAGAGACAAAATAGTCCCAGAAGACTTTTTTTTTTGCTTTTAGTTTCCAAATGAGACCACTAATTTCCTGTAGAATACCTTTAAATCCCATTAGAAAACCATCAAATGCATTTAGAATCAGCCACTGGTCACCTGTTAAACCATTAGGGTCCTCAACACTGTGATATCAACCCAATAAAAAGCCAAAACACATTACAAAACCAGTAAGAACACTTAATAGTTAATGGTTTCTATGTTTTTTTTTTCCAGCAGGGAAAATGACCACATTTGTGTTGTAGACATCATGACTCCTGGCTTCTATCACCACCACTGCTGAAATTCTGAGCAGAAATTCACACTAGTTCAGCTGCATGTCACACAAATTCCCATCATACCATCAGTGCAGTGTCAGTAAGAACTTACTCAACTTCCTCAGCTGTCATATGAGGCTTTGGATAATGTCATGGAGCCATGGAGACATGGAGCCAGAAGGTAGTGGAGGAGTTAAAGAGGAGTTTCTGCATTTCTGGCCACCTTAAGGTTCTAAGATCTGAAAGGAGGAGGCAGCATTTGAAGGAATGTCTGAAATCTCTAATTTGGCTCAATTTCATTTCCAGCTATGAGGCTGGGCTCCTTTTCATACGTACAGCGCTCTTCGTGTCAACTGAGATGTTCACAGTACTGTGGACTTCAGACCGGAGCCGTGCCAGGCCTGCTTAGCTTAATGTCTCAATAAGGCATTGCTGAAACAGTGCCATGGTGGCTCTGGGGTCAGTTTTGAGTTTGAGTGTCTCTTATTGCACAAGTAAAAATAGCCAAAGGGCCACTTGTAGCAGATGTTATAGCACTGTAGGGGTCATATTTCAATTAACCACTAGATGGCAGCATCTTTAAATGTAGGCCTACATGCGTAGTCTCAGCAGTGATGCTTTAGTCTGTAGAGTGAGATGATGTATCTTGATTGTGTGAGGAACTTTTAATAAACTACAGCTGCTTTGGGGTTGATTAGTGGGATGTTTAAGACTTTTGTTAGCTGGCGAATGCAGAAAGAAGGCAGCTGGCTGATGTTAATAGTAACAAGCCAAATTTCTCATTGTAGTCATATACCTGTAGTAACTGTCCTCAAATCATCCACACAATGGAGAGAATTAATTACTTAAATTACAGAAATTATCTGGCAAATCAATAAGGTGAAAAGGTAAAAGCTAAAGTTAGCAAGGTGCTGGCTATCCAGATACTTTGGCTTCTGTTTTTGAGGTTGAACAGCTAGGGGGGCTAAAAGCTAAAGTTAGCAAGATTACCTGCTTATGTGGTTAAAGACTTACTTTTTATGACTGAAAGAGCAAAACAAAACAAAATAAAACAAACAACTCTCTCTGGATAGCATTTTGTGCTAAATAAAGACAGAATGGCTGTTTATGGTTTTGTACAAATAAGGGGGCTAAAAGCTAAAGTTAGGAAAATTACCTGGCTAATTACTTTACCTCAGTTTGGCTATTTTTCCTGACTGAAAGGACAAAAAAAACTCTCTCTTGCTGGCATTTCAGTGCTAAATAAAGACAGAATGGCTGTTTCTTTATGACTTTGTACAACAAATAAGGAGTCTAAAAGCTAGTACAGTTAGCAATATTACCTGGCTATGTAGTTAATTATCTCCAGTTTGGCTTCCTTTTTTCTATTTTAATTTTAAGCTATGATTTTGTATAAATAAGGGAGCTAAAACCTCAAGTTAGCAATAATACCTGGCTATGTAGTTACCTTACCTCAGTTTGGCTATTTTTTCTGACTGAAAGGGCAAAAGAACTCTCTCTGGCTAGCATTTTTGTGCTAAATAAAAACAGAATGGCTGTTTTCTTTGTGACTGTACAACAAACAAAGGGACTACAAACTGAAGTTAGCGAGATTACCTGGCTGTGTAGTTAATTTGCCTCAGTTTGACATTTTTTCTGACTGAAACAGGGAAAACAAACCCTCTCTCTCACTAGAATTTTGTGCTAAATAAAGACAGAATTGCTGTTTTCTTTATGATTTTGGACAAATAAGGGGGCTAAAAGCTAAAGTTAGCTAAATTACCTGGCTATGTAGTTACCTTATCTCAGATTGGCTATTTTCTCTGACTGAAAGGGCAAAAGAACTCTCTCTGGCTAGCATTCTTGTGCTAAATAAAGACAGAATGGCTGTTTCGTTATGATTTTGTACAACAACTAAGGGGTCTAAAAGCTAAAGTTAGCAATATTACTTGGCAATGTAGTTAATTTATCTCAGTTTGGCTTCTTTTTTTTCTAACAAAGGGCAAAGAAAACTCTGTCTATGCTAAATAAAGACAGAATTGCTGTTTTCTTTATGATTTTGTTTGACGACTGAAGTAAGAGTTACACTAATGCTAGCTTGGTTGTATTTATTAGCGTGTAGATCAGTGGCCAGGCTAGCGGTCAGGATTAGTTGGCACCACAGGGATTTACAATAGTTGTATGGTGCATTTAAGTAATACATGCTGGGTACTGTAGTGAGAGAACACATGAATGAAAAATGGAAAATTCTGTAAAGCTGGTACTGCTGTGCTTCAATACCGCAGAACACTTCAAACAACATGAACTCGGCGTCAGACGAAGAAGGAAAGGAATCGGAATCGTTTCTTTCAATGATTCTTTAAAGGTGCATTCAATACAGTGTTCCTGAATAGTTCTACATTTGAAGGCTCGAGCATATATACAGATGTTATATACAAGTCTTATAGAAAACAAAACTAATAAAAAATAATCAGCTCATTATAGCAGCAAAAGAAACTATTTAAAAGAAATATATACAACTTTCAAATAACAAGGCATATAGTACACTGCAAATGTTCAGTTTTCCCCCATACATTATAACGCTGAATTAACATCCACCTTCGTTTCTTTAAAATGAAGAACACGGGACGGTCAACTTATATTACAAAAATATTAATAAAGTAAATCAGAGTTGGTGACATTATTTTTTTTCCAATAATAAAGTGAACGATTATTTATCTATTGTTTATCACAGACTACACACATAATGAGAAAACCAATGCGTTATTATAGTTTGAATGGTGACTGTAATTAAAAAAAAAAATGTGTGCTGTAAACCAGGAACTGTAGACAGAAAAGAGTGAGGTGTGATTCTGAAACATATAGACACGCACAGGACTCGCACTCTCACCACTCCGCTTTCCCCAAAGCACACTTCTTCTGCATTTAGTACAACTGTAAATATATCTCTCTTTATCTTTAAATAAAGTCAAAGCATTTTGTTTCACGAGAAAAATAAATATCCACAGTTTTTTTTTTTCTTCTTCTTTTGCAAGATGATTCTTTTCTTAAAACTCTGTGGGGGCTCCGCTCGGCACAGAGATTCAGCTCAGTCCCGGACTAACTTCGTCAACGGTGCGGCTTCCTTCTTAGTCCGAGACTAATCTTAATCTGTGTTGCGCGAGGGCGCCCTCTATGTGCAAGTTGTTTGCAATGTCAGATCTTTTGCTCATAGTTAAACAATACGACAATAGTTACATTCATTGCTTGACATGCCCCCTCATGGAACAGAACTAGTCAAAGTGACCCCCAGTTATTATCTGTGGGAACGTCACTGACTATACACCCATGTCATCATACAGCACTGTGCACAAATCAGAGACCACCTTTCATTTCTTTAATTTACAGTCAAAACAGCTATTAAGTACATTTTATTTAGTTTTCAGTGTCAGAAGCATATATTAATATATATTCAACAGAGAATAGCACATTTTTCAGTATTTAGTGTTCCCACCCTTTGCCTTCATCATAGCTTCCATTCTTTTCAGATGACCTGCTTTTCAAAGAAATCTGCAGGGATATTTTCCCAATCCTATAAAGTTCGGTCTAAAAAGTTGGTTTGTTTTCATGTTTTCTCCTTTTGAGTCTATGTTCTTTTCTCAGTGAGGTTCTTAACAGCTACACATCCTTTCAGACCCACAGTGCTGAGTCGTCTTCTCACAGTGGAAGGATGGACAGAAACACCTGTGGATGTTTCAGATCTGAAGCAGCTTGATTTTCTCCTCTCTCTCAAAGATGAAAGCTTTAGGTTTTGTTTATCTGATGGGGCAGTTTTTGTGGTCTACTAGGTCTTCCAGGTGGTTGTTAGGAGTCCCATTTTCTCGGTAGCTTTTAATCATTTTTAAACTCCAATTTTGGAAACTCCTGCTTTTTTTCATTTGTTCTCCTTTGAGCTTCTCCTTTCCTGTGCAAGTGGATTATTTTTTATCTAATCTCAGAAACATCCCCTGAAAAATGAGCTTAATGGCTGTTTAGGCTGGAAATTAAATAAATGAAGGGTGGTCTCTGACTTGTGCATAGTAGTGTATACCTTCCTTGCATCTTCTAAAAACAAAATATATAAAAAAAAAAGAAAACACAAGCATGGTGCACTTCAAGTATTTCAAATAGAGACTTTCCGGTTTTTTTCTAAACCAGGGTCTCGACTATTCTTAAGCAGTGAGTACATTTCTTAAGTAAATGGGATACACCAAACAGCCTCTCATGCACTAGCCATTATAAAAAAACAAAAAAAAAAAAACAAAAAACAAAAACAAATCACCCCAATATTAAAGGGGAATTCCACCAAACTATTACAATTTCTGCATAATTAAATTCTTTTGAATGACTGTTTAGATCTTAAGGATTTATTCATTCTGAAATTTTGGAAAATTGGTGGAATTTCCCTTTGACACACTCTGAGGCAGGTAACATTATTATTGCAACTGATTTGTCAGCAATGCGGTGTGTTTTTGTTTTCAAGTTTGGTTTCTCTTTTTTACGAACATTCCAAAATAGCAGGTTTCAGCTTATGGTTTTGTTTTAATACTCTATAAAGATACATTAACGGTACAAATCCGCTTCAATGGAACACGAGTATCTTCATAATGTGCTCGACATGCTTTAATGTACTAGACGTGCTAGACAGCATAAAAAAGGAAGTAGCATCGTGTCTAAGTAAATATATCGACGGCATCCTGATCTAAGTTCGCGGCTCGTCCTCCAGCCTTGAGTGAAAGCAGAAACACTCTGACCGGCCAGACCAAGGCTGCGTTATTGCACACCACCCAGAGGTCTCTGTTAGGAGTCCAAAAGAAACAGTTCACAAAAACAGACCAGCTGGAGACGTCCACCACACAATAGCCCGGGTCTTCTCCATCATGGGGCATATTGTGTGGTTGTGGAGCGCAAAACGGGGGCCAAGGCGGAGGCCTAGGAAGAGCCAAGACGATGGAGATGAAGTCGAGGAGGCGGACAGGAGGGGAACCCACCTCCCCAGGAACACACAGCAACTGGATGACAGTGTCAGTAGACTACAAGTGAAAGTGCAGCGCTCCACAGATCCTCAAGAGAGAACAAAATGAAGATGAGAGAGGGGAAAAAAGGGAACGTTCTTTCTGAATCTGCCTCACAGTTCAAGTTCTGCCACAAAAAAGTGCCAGTGGCGGGAGCCAGTCGAAAGGCCCGACGCCGAAATGGTTCTCAAAGCACCTTCCTGGTCATGCTAACCACCAAGCGCAGGCACTCCAATGCAATGACAATACAATGGCACACTTTCAAAAACTCCAAAATGTGCAATCAGAAATGAAGCAAAAGAGATCATTTTAACAGCATCCTCCACAGAGTGTTTCCCCCAAATGTTTGTGTATTTGTTTCTCTCCATTTGGTACACGCTTCAAAAATTCACTTGCAGCATTGCGATTATACCTATATTGTAAAGCATTTCCACGCTTCTGAAGAACGGAGACAGATGACACCTGTTTCTCCATAGTAAAGAACCATGAGAAATGTAGGAATCTTTGAGGGAGAAAGGACTTCTTCTCCTAGCACTGACCTCAACAGTCCTGCACCAACGTAAGCACTTCAAATACAATAATGAAACGTTGAGACGAGGATTTGTGTCTCAGTTTTAACCTTTGGGCGTTTTCCTGATCGTCGACTTCCCCACACACCTGCACACTAAAGCCAAAGAGCCAAGATAGTTTCAAAATATATATTTAAAAAAAACCTCATTGTACTGGGCAACTTTTGGTAATTGTCCTCAACCCTGGACAAAAAAACACAAACATTAAACAAAGTAATATAATTTAGGATTCCACATAAAATTTTTGTTTACATTAGATTTCTTTTAGTCCTCCGTCTTGAGCTTGAAGTGGAAGTCGGAGTGGATGAAGAGAGAGAAAAAGAGAGAGAGTGTAATGCCCTCGCTCCCTTCCCACGAGGCCTGCTCAGAGCTGCCCCCTGGAGACCCTGAGAGGGAAGAACGCCCATCCCTGCCCACCGCAGCCCTGAGATCTGCAACACCAGGTCTAACAAACAAATAAAACGCAACACAACTGAGTGAAAGCTGCTCTATGCTGCCAGGCGCAGGTGAAAGATGGTGGCAATGCTCCGCCGAAAACCGCATCACAGCGTGGACTCGCACTCCACCTTGCAGGTCGTGGTGGCCGTGCCTTTGCGAGTCAGCTTCAGGACGCTGGGCTTTTCGGCCACGCTGTGCTCTCCGTGCCCGTTGCTTGATGAAGTCAACGCTTTGGACTGCTCGGCCTTCGACCCCTCACCATCTGCTGGATAGATGACCAAGAAGCAGGAGGTCAGGAAGCCCAGGAAGGAGCCGCCAGACGCCACGATGGGGATGACCCGCACGCTGCCCACTGCGTCCACCACCGCCCCCAACGCTGACGCCACCAGGATCTGGGAGATGTACACCTGGCAAGACAGGATGGCGCAGTCGATGCCGAAGCCTCGCTTAGAGTTGCCAGGGCTGTGGTGGATATACTGTAAATGAAGAAAACAAAAGCTAGGTTATTATATAATATTGTTCAAGCCCTCCAACATCACTATAGAGTTCTACAGGAGTGGGCGATATGGAAAAAATAGTATATCACGATACTTAAAGAAATTCTCAAGACACACAATAATTATCACAATATTCTGACACACAGATAAAATACGCTAATATTGTCACATTTAAAAACTATGAATAAAACTATGAATACAACAGGGCTGGGCAATATTGCAATGTATATCATTATCGTGATGAATTATGTCATAATACAATATGCTTTTCTAAACATACTGTGGATATCGTCAATGTCTGCAGAACACTGACCAACTGCTTGTTTTATTATAAAGAGAGCAAAATTAGTGCAGTTTAACTGGATTTTTTGTAACAAAGTATGACAAATATTAAATAAACATCATTGTGTTTACAGTTTTTGATAGTATTTTTTAAAATGTAGCACTACTGGTTCTTTTTACTCTACTCCAACTGGCCAGATGTCTGAAAAAACATATGACATACGTACTGTGAAAATTTGTTTGTATGTCACAATATAATAATTTTGCCACATCACCTACCTCTATAATACAATGTTTAGTATTCAACATTTCAAACACTGTTCTGCTCTAAATCCAGTTAAACAGACCTGATTATGTGCTCTTCGTAACAAAACATGAAGGTAGTACTGACAACATCCTCATGCTCAGAAATGCGTATTGTGTATCACAATAACAACAGTGATCGAGATAAAATATGATTAATATAAAACACTGCCATATTCCCACCCCTATTCTGCTCATAAATACTAGGGCTCAATTGATATGATATTAGGGCCCTACTGAAACCAAGAAGAGCTAAAAAAGCTGTAATGTTATATGCTCAAAAAACAGAAGTGTTGATTCGAGTCATATGATTTGGACTCGAGTCTGACTCGAGCCACGAATTTGATGACTTGTGACTTGACTTTGACTTCAACACCAATGACTTGGACTCTGACTCGGACTTCAGCCTTATGACTTGAGACCCAAAGTGGAAGAAATGTGGAGAGTCTGACTGCAGACCGCTACATAGTCGGTTACTTTTTCCCGTGAGGGTTCTTTGAGTGTTCATGGTTCTTTATAAAAGCATTTTTTTTTTCTAAAGAACGCATGCAGAAACATCCTTTTTAAGAGTGTGGTTATCTGTGTACCATGGATTTTGTATTTTAGTTGAAAAATTTTGGGTTCAAAAAAAAAAATTGCTGTCATTAAAAGGCTATAGAACTGTTACCATTATTCAGTGTTACTGACTTGGGACTCGACTTGAGACTCGACTCTCTTGACTTGGGACTTAAGTGTCAAGATTTGAGGCTTACTTTTTACTTGCAACTTAGTGACTTGTTCCCACCTCTGTCAAACACTAAATAGGCATATTGTTTTAGATAAACTTTTTTAAATGTAAATATTACTGTCAATTCTCAACAGAAAAAAAGCAAACAGCAGAAAGCCTTTCACTACATGGTTTCCTTATATACCATTTGAAGAGACATAAGTGCTTTATTGGTGGGATTTCTATGGATGCCAATGAATGTAAAAGCCTATTTCGTCTGATTTTATCAGCCAAGCGATATATCAGTCAGTCCCTGATAACTACACTGAGCTCTAGGCCTGAGCAAGATTGAAAAATAATTAGGATGTTATTTTCTTGTTAATAACAAGATAAGTGATATATAGTTATATATATACTGCCCCCCCCCCACCATCCCGCAAACACACAAACCCACCAGGCTGCAGCTTAGACTTACATCCTATGTGGTCTTTAGCTTACATGCTATAAGCTAAATTGATTTAATGAAGTTCTTTCACATATTAAAATGTATTACACTGAATAACTGGACAACTGAACATCTGCTGATGATTGTTCAGCTCTCGTTTTTGAAAGTTGTTACTGCCAAAACGTGTGTGTTAGATCCTGCTGGGGTTCAAGACTGTTCTCTTTAACTGATACACAAAAGCGCCTAAATGTGCCTCCTACTGGAGAAAATCCAGACTGCCACATGTGAGCAGTGAGTTACAAATCCACACACTTTACAGATTATAAAAAACAAGGTGTTTTCTGTTGTTAATGCAAAGGGGCTCTGGAAATAAGCCTACGGGAAGCCATTAAGTATTTTATTTGGATACTTTTACAACTCATTTGAACCATCAGGACGTTTAGGCTTTATAGAAAATGCTTAAAAATTTCCACAGGCGGTGAAACCTGCAGCAGAGACAAAGTTGAATATGTACTATAGCCTAAAGTCCTCCCTGTAATAATCCATTGTTTGAACAGTGAAACATTTGAACATTTACCAAGGAGCTTAACTTGTCTTGTTCCCTGACAGTCCTCTTTTAAATCATCGCGCTTATCACCTTGGATGCATAGTCTTCGGATTACTTGTCAATCTTTGTCAATATCAGATTACATCGCCTAGACCTACTGACCACTCACTCCTATGGTTGAGACTTTAAAAGTTCACACAAGTAATGTATTGTCAAATCATCTCCTTGGATACGGTTACTATCACAGACAAACAAGGCCCATTAACTTCTACAGTTCTGGAGACAATGCTAACATAAGAAATGTCATAACGACCAAGACGAAGTATGCTTTGTGAAGGAAGGTGTAAAATGAAACAAAGTCCTGACCAACTGCTGAATAC
The DNA here is from genome assembly GCF_904425465.1 of Colossoma macropomum. Lineage (NCBI taxonomy): Eukaryota > Metazoa > Chordata > Actinopteri > Characiformes > Serrasalmidae > Colossoma > Colossoma macropomum. The sequence continues at coordinate 46,406,972 of NW_023494787.1, forward strand.
AGATAGACACTACAGAGCAGAGGTCTTCAAATCTGGACAGTGAGTTTGCAGGCCTGGATTGTGTAGACACTGGAAGGTGTAACACCATGTGGTTAAATCAGTAACATCATTTTGGTTAACTACCAGTGAATACAAAATAAAGGACTGGAAACTGGATTCGAGATCCGGCTCCAGTTATACACTTTTATCTAATTTTAATCCCTGAATTGTACCAAATGGCCAATTTGTTGGAGTACTAGTAAATGTAGCTGACATTAGTATACCGTGGAAATACAGCCACTTGGGTGATGGCCAAGTCAAATGCTGCAAACTTTATAGTTGTTTGGTTAGACATGAATAAAATCATTTGCACTGAGTGAATGAAGCTTATTCTGTAAACAACCTGAAAACACAACATTGCCGTTTGTCACTCCTGTGAGCCAGAAGTATTTATTAAGCCTTGGGTACTTTACATGACTTTTAACACCTGAACGATTATAAAAAGACTGGGCGTCTCACACTGTCCGACTGGTTTTTGCAGATTTTTTTGGGCGACTGAAACATTGGACATCATACACTAAACGATTAGGGATCACACACTACACAACTTTTCAGCTGCTGCTGAGCCGAACGGAACTCACTGAACTCGTGCGAACTCACGCGAACTCTCGTGTTGTCCCAAAACTAAGAGACCCAAATAAACAAACATGGAGCTGCTGCTGCTGTTTTCTCTGCCCTTTTGCGCTGATGCAGTAAAGAAGCAGCAGGTAAACACGTTTAAATGAGGGCCAATGCTTTAAAATGTGAGTGACTGTTATTTTTCTTTGTTTACTTGCTGTATTTTCTTCTTTTGCGCTCTCGGTTTTCATTGGCTGTTGCAGGAATCCGTTCAGATTGAGTCGCTGACCAGTTTACACTAGATGACAAAAAAAATCAAGTGTGTTTGATAAACTCTGACTGGTCTGAAACGTGATCGAGAGGGAAAAAATCTGATCATCTCTCCAAATGTCGACTCGGACTGACCCAAAAATTTGCAGACTAGAGCCGACCAGCACAGGCTCGGCCAGACTGAGAATCAGGGCTAAAACTGGGGTACAAGTCGTGTAGTGAAACTCACCAACCGTTCTAAATAAGGCCTCACTCACCAACCGTTCTAAATAAGAAATTTCTTCCTAAAACCCGCTTACGCAGTTTTTCCGCAAGATTCACTAAAGTTTTCTTATCTGGGATTTGTTCTTAGAAATCTACACACACTCAAGAGCACAAAGGTGTAAACAGTTCTGAGGTTTACGGACATGTCGTGAATCTGATGTAGACTTTTTCTTATGATCTTTCTCAAGGACAAACTTAAGAACAAACTTAAGAACATACTGGTGAATGAGGGCCAGTGATCTGATATCATAAAAAGGCACGTCTCACCTCTTTGATGTCGTGGTATTGGCCCAGCAGAGCATACGGGCAGTAGGAGATGCTCATGGAGATTATGCCCATGCTGCTGATCATCACCATGGAAACATAGACATTGGGGAAGATGGCCATGACAGCCGTACCAACGGAGAAGCCCAGCGTGCCCACGATGTAGATGACCTTAATGCTGAGGTCAAAGTTGTCCAGGTATTTTTGGAGTAAAGCTTTAGAAAAGGAAACCAGAAACACATTCAAAACTTGCAAAAATAGTATAAATATTTCTACATGGATCTGTATCTCAGCATGTGGGAATTAATACGCAAAGGAAACCTTTACTGAAAGGCAGCATTCATAAGGCTACATCACGTCCATAGTCGTATGCAAAAGTTTGGACACCCCTGGTCAAATTAAGTTAAATAAGTGAACACATCCTCCACAGGGAACACACTTCTGCACGTTTTAATGCATAAACACTGTTTATTCACTGAAAAACATAAAGCATAAAATGTGGTCTGTGCAAAAGTTACATATTTTTATATAACTTTATATAACATGATTTATATTTTATGTTTTTTTTTTTGAAAATGTTAAACACAGCAAATAAATAGAAATTTTGCACTACAATTTGCAGAAAAATAATGTGCTCCCTGTAACTTATTTTCTTATTGTAATATTATTTTAATTACTTATTTTCACTACAAAACGTGTAATTTGACTGACTCAAACTTTTGCATACGACTGTACATAAGCCTTTCATGACAACTGGCATAAACCTATGTAGACATTTATAAAGGTTTATTCCAACAAGTGTCAGTTGTCATAACACTTACTGAGGTGAATGACATCACCATTGACAAAAGCAGCCTATATGACAGATGACGCTCATTGGAATAAGCCTTTATTAATGTGTATGCACATTAATGTCAGTTGTCATAAAAGCTTACACAGGTGTCATGTAGCCTTTCAGGAAAGCGTTACCCGTTTAGCTTATCTCTCTTTTTTGTTTGTTTTTTTAACACTGCAACAGTATTGACACATCCTGAAGGCTGTGTTTGTTTTGGGCCACAAGGCCCTGCTGTACAGTTCAGTACTAAAATCCCCTCTGCACTGAGGCAGTGTTCCTACTGCAGCCCAGGAACACGTAATCTCAGAACGAAGAATCTTTGATAATCTTGCCTTAGATGACCTGACATGACCTGAGACTTTTACTGCAGACTGGAAAACATCTCAGTAATTCAGTTAGTCTGAAACTCTTCTCCTTTCCGCTAAATGTAATTACTCACTGATGAAAACTAACTGGCCTAATAGTTAGGGAGCCGTGCCTGGCACTGCACTTCACTGAAAGAACACGATATCTCTGGGTGTCAGAATGCCTGTCTCATTCTGTTGGGGTATAGAATCACCTGAGCAGACAGCCGCAGTGGCAGCGTAGATGACCAGCCCCCAGCAGCCCATCTGCACTCCTTTGTGGTAGTTCTGCAGTGCCGTGGAGTTTGCAGGAGCCTGGAAGAGCAAACAGTAGTTTTTCTTAGAACAATCTGGTTCAACATTCCCAAGCAACAGACTTCACTGATAAAGATCAATAAGAAGGTAATTCCACAAACTGGTGATTAGATTTCAACAAAATACTAACAAATACACACTCAAAAAATAACCACAATGTTCAGGCCTGGCATCATGCACTTTTTCTTTTTCTCTCTTGCAAAAGACTTTATTCATAATACATGCATAACTCATGAATCCTCTACAGCAATGAATGTTTATGTCAGCAGATTGTGGCAGTTATCTACAGTCAGTCAGTCATAAATATGACTTGCATTTTATTTTGTGCTCTACTTATAATGTTTGTGTGGTTTTATGTGCCAAAAACAGTCATTATTCATTTTTATACAACCATTTACAGCCTCTCTTTATCCATCATTACCCAGGCTGTGCCTTTAAGACTGATCTATGAAAATGATGTCTCTTCTGTTTGGCTGCCCTGTATTGTGTCTCATTAATTAAAAAACCAGCAGGGCTGAAATTCTCCTTAACTTCAGTGTAAATGGGTGGCACTAAACATCTGTAGGCTGAATAGGCAGATACATGTAAATGATATGTTTTTCATGATGTCACAAAAACAATGAATTCAAAACGGGCTGTCTTTGCAGCTTGGGTCCACATATGGGGAATGAATGGTACGTTCTGATACTTCAACAGTGTTTACATACTACATCAAACTCTGTTCCAAAAAGATGAGGAACATTTGGTTTTCCATGCTACGGGCTCTTTAAACGACAGTGTTACCATTCTGCCTGATTAACTCAAAATTCAGAGTTGTCGCTAAAATAAACAGCGAAAGTCGATGGTGATATAAAATTATTTCTTGTCTGTGGTTCACTGAAACAAGCGGAGAAATTCTTTTGACAATGTGGATTTTAAACGTTTAACCCACAACACATTTACATTTGTAAGTATGAAAGAAAATATTTTATTATGATTTGAATTTTATTTGTTACTAGTTATTGTCTAGTCTTGCTTTGTGTAAAAAAACATGGGACCCCATTCACCGAATGTTTTTTCTTAAATTTGGTATAAATATTCTTAAAACGCAGAATTGCTTACACTTTTATGCTCTTAAGTGTGACTAGATTTTGTTCTTATCTAAGAACAAACCCCAAATAAGAAAACTTTGATTTTCAGAAGAAATTTCTTCTTAAGAACAGTTGGTGAATGAGGCCCATTGTTTAGCATTTTTCAGTTTTTTTGTCATTTTTTGATAAAATATCTGAAATACAGACTCAAAAATAGTACTATTTTAATATGCATAATACTAACATATATAAAATAGAAATGCAATTTTTTATCTGCCTACTTAAGTATTATGTAATTATGCTATTGCATTTAAACAGTAAAGCAATACCACAACAATAACTATAGACTTCTAAGGGTTCAAGCACTCCTAGGTTGACTTGCTTGCTACAATAAAGAGTCCACTCATCTCACCGTGGGGTCTCCTTCGTAGATGACCTGTCCCATGAAGTCAGTGTAGAACACGGCCTCGGCTATGATGGAGAACCAGGTGAGCAGGTGGCAGGCGCACAGTCGCAGCAGCTCTTTGGGCATCTTCAGCATGGACATCCACAGGAGCCGGACGGTGGTCTCCACCTCACCCTCCTCGCTCTCGGTGTCGCCGCTGGACGTGGTGTTGCCGCTCTGGTGCCTGGCTCTCTGCCGCTGACCCCTCCTCTGCCGCTGCTGCATCTCGTAGATGTCGTTCATGCTGCGGGACGGTTTGATGAGCACGGCTGCGTTGGCGCGCCGGTAGCGGTAGCGGTGCGAGCCCAGGCGTCCATAATAGGAGAAGGTGCAGGATGACTGGCGGTAGAAGGTATGGCGGCGACGCCGGATGGAAGCATTGGGGCCAGAGGCTTTGGCGCCAGCGGACGGGAGAGGCCGGGAGTGACCGTTGGCGCCACCCAGCCCGGGTGGGTGGCCATTGGAGGCTTTGGACTCATCGTGCGAAGCGTGGAGCGGCACCTCCTCACCTTCCGGCTCTGGCTCGGGCAGGAAGGCGGAGAGGCGGCTGAAGCGGCCACGCAGGAGCTCCTGGCTGCCAGCGCTGACGCTGCTGCTGCGACGAGGGGGGGAGCCGTGGTAGGATGACAGGCGCTCCTGGAAATAGGGGTGGAAAAATCGTTTTATGAATTATTAGAATAATATGTGGCCCCTATCCCTTTATTATATGTATTTATTATACATCTTTTTTTAAGCAAATGCTTTAAAACTTAAGTAACTACTATGAACTATTCAGTAACTGCTTATGTAATTGCAGTCAATTGTGCAAATGTTTAGGTGCTCCCACATGCTTTTTTGCACATGCTTAGTGAAGATAAGATAACATTTGCTCTACAGAGAGGACACTTCTGGATATTTTAATGCACAATAACTGTATTTCATGAATTTAAGACATCAGGAGACGGAAATGACGCAAAAAATGTATGCAAAAGTCATGGCACATTTTAAATGTTGTATTTTATATTTTTTCCAATATACAAGCCATATTTAAGTTCCCTATAGAGGACTTGATAACTTATTTTCACTAAGAAAATCAACAAAATATGTAATTTGACTGGGGATGTTGAAACTTCATGAGGTATAGGTTGTATGCAGATATAAGTGTATGTCATATAGCTATAGGTATGTCTTTATAAGTTTAAAGGGTAAAAAAAAACAAAGATGTGATAAGTAAATAAATAAAAATAGATTATAAAAAGGCCACCCCTCTGCAACAGCATAAAGCCTTTTCTGTTTAGGCTAGGATAGTTTTATAAAGCAAGTTTTAACAACAAATCTGCCATTTTACAATAAATGTTCCCAGTGTACAATTACAGGGACGTGGATATTCTTATACAACATTAGCGAGCAGCTATAATCTGGTAATTAAAAAACTTTATTTGATGTTTTAGATCTTAGGGGCTCCTTGAAATTTCTCTACCTGGAAGATGGACGGCTCGATCTGGCGCAGGAACAGTGCTTCATGGTCCAGATGCTCCAGTGTGGCATCAGCCATGGCTAGCACCGAGTCGCTCTTGCTCCGCACCAGCTCCACTTCTAGGAAGTCCAGGTCCAGCTCATGCTCGGAGCGGCCGTCCACTGAGGGGGCCGAGCGCTCGTACAGGTCGTAAGGCTCGTCCTCATGGATCAGCTCCAGCGTCGCCTGAGTGCCTGGTGGGCCCAGAAGGCCGTTCAGTTTGACGGAGGAGGAGGCAGCATCGGCGTCATCATCCAGGCGGTCCTGCTGGGGGCTGTACTGCTCCTCCTCAATGCTGAAGAGATGCAGCGCCACCGAGATGATGAACAGGACCGCGGCGAAGACAAACAGGATCTGCTCCTGGGACTTAAAGGCCTGGCCCAGGAACGTGTGCGTCCAGTCGAGGCCACCGAGAGCGTATCCGACTGCACCTCCCAGTCCTCAAAAAATACATAAACAAACAGTGTTTCACTTAGTTAATGAGCTCTATAGCAGTACTAACTGTGACTGCGCAGAAAGCGCTCAGACTTAAAGCACCAGTTCCCAATCCAGTCCTTAGAGCCCATTTTCAGTAGACATGGCTCAGAACCAGTGTCGCCATCAGCCTGAAATGAGTGAAAAATGCTGGCTTGGATGACGGTGGGAAAAAAAGAACAAACCTGACTTTAGACTGTAACTCGCTTACAGCTTTGTAGAAGTCCTGCAGTAGGGTTTTCTTTTCAGCATGGTACTTTAAGAGCTTTTTCCCCCCATACAAAGAAGAACTGACCTAAACAAGAACCACCAGAAACTTCCAGTTCTAGTCCTAGTTCATTTTGCCCCAGTTTGAGAAACAACTGCAACCATTATAACCACTCTAAAGCGTATAATTTAGCTAATTAGTTGTTTCGCTTCCTAATTAGCTTACCTTTTTTATCTGACATGCAATGGTGCTGCACTGTTCTGCACACTCACTCACAGTAATGTCTACATTAACACACAATCATGTGTAGAATCAAACAAAGCTTATGTTTTTCTCTGTCAAGGGTGAAAAAAATGAGCAAAAACACTCAATCTGTGGCAGCTAGCACAATGGCTAATGACATTAGCTTCATAAGCAGCTTATGCCACCTTAGCGAACTCTTTACAAAGTAATAATGCTACAAATAGTAATCAACACATCAACGTACCAATCAAATTTATATTTGTGTGCAGTTATTGGTGATGTACTAGTGCTTGATGACTTTATCCTCACCTGGAAGAGTAAAAAGTTTCTACTACGCTGATTCCACTAAACTGTTGGCTTTAGATGAGTACCATTGGGTCTTAGTACTCTAGTATCAGAATCTTCAGTACTGGACTGAAGGCCAGTGGAAACAGGACAGATCCAGTTTTCAGGGGCCAATGTTTCTGGTACATTCTGCAGTGGGACACTTCTTTTCATCTTATTGAGGTGCATCACTTAAAAATAGCTTAGTAATTTTTTTAAGAAAAAAATCCTGCACAACCAGATTTCAATATTGCAAACGAAAACATATCTAATTGTTGCCCTTACTCAGCTGAATCACACCATCAACAACACTTAACACCTAGTAGATAGGAATTGGGAGATATAGATATAGGTATAGCCTGGTAGGTCCTGAAGAGTTGGGAAACACTGACTTAGAAAATTCACTGATCTGTTATGGGTACAGTATCAGCACAATCATTACAAAATGAGTCAACACCAATCACGACATAAAAGTTGAAGATATTTTATTTCATAATGTCCAATCCATTCTGTATGTACCTGCTGAGAAGGCATGGATGTTGAGTGCCATATCCTGCTCCTCTGTGTCAGCCACATCCAGCAGATATGCTCGTATGGGCCCTTCGGCCGCGTCAGCACAGAAGTCTAGCACCACCACTCCCAGTACAGTCAGCACGATGCCTATGGGCTGCCTGTTAGGCTCGTCACCTATAGCCAATCCTGTCAGAGAGCACATAGGACAACATGAGAATCACAGCACATAAGCACAGAGAGAGAGAGAGAGAGAGAGAGAGATGCCTCTTAGTAAACACTATTGACCCACAACACTCATTTGCTCCGCTTACTGACCTGAACCCCTGAACAAAAGGAGGGCAGATGCAGACGGCTATCAGCTGGGCTAGAGACTAATTAGAATCAGCCCTGCTAATCAATAAGCAGTAACTATGTGTGGACATTCTGTATGTGCATATGTGTTTTGTATGTGCGTGTGCATGCCTGTATGCACAGATCCGGTATGGATCTCAGCATACAAGGGACATACAAATGCACATAAGCCACAAACCCTGGGGGAAATCTACACATCCCATTATGTATCTCTGCAGTGACCTTGGTCCTGATGCATGCTAGGTTATGTTGTTGTGTTGCCTGGTTTTATGAATGTAGGGCTGTGTATGTGTCACAGGCTGATACTTGCTACAGGATTAAGGCCATGTGTGTGACATTTGAGGCCTCTGTCATATAATGCTACGGTACGGTATTTAGTTGAGCTTGAGCAGGCTGGTGCTGTGCTAAGCTGAATTTCCAGCTTCTCTGTCTTGACATCAGCTGTAGTTTGAAGTTATAGGCCTAAGAGGTGAAGAAATATGTTTCTCACCATTATTTTTAACACTCTTAGAAAAAAGATCATAAAGAAAGGGCTCATATCATAAATCACAGGTATTTTTGTTAATTTAGGTTCATTTACTATGTAAATACTGCTAAACATAGTTGACTGAGTTTTAAAGCTTCCGCATTATTAAATGGTTAAGATGTAAACAAGGCATTCAGAGTGGTTTGGTGTGAAATGCTCCATTTTAGAGAAACCTACCAACTCAGAATTGTTCACAGTTGTGGAGGAACCAGACGTCCACCTATAAAAGCTCCCTCACAGAGAGTTCTTAGATCAACTGGTTATGAATACACTGACTGATGCCTGAGACACAATAAGTTTTGAGATAAGATTTTGGTCTAAAACTTATTTTTAAAAAGTACAAGCAGGCTGTCACAGAGCTTAATTTTTCGAATTTTGTACTATTTTACCACTATCAACATTACATATAAGAACTCAGAAGACACGTGTAGGTTCACTGGTGGTTTTGGATAGTAAATAAAATGGCTATATTTGTGTTGAAGACATGGTGACCCCTGGTTCCTATCACCACCACTGTAAAGAAATCTGTTGCTACAATGAACCATTTCACAGCCAACCACTCTGAATGACTTTGTTAACATCTTAATCATTAGGTTATACAGAAATGTTAAAAAATCTGTGGAATCCCCTTTTAAAGTGGCTAAACTCACTAATTAGAAGGCCTGTTTGGATACTTTTGCACATATGGTGCATTTCTTCAGTACATTTACAAGTCCAATCAGAGATTTTCCTTTTGCCAGATGTGAAAATGTTGCAATGTATTCCAGCCAGAGAGATGAGAATAGCAATAGCAATAATATTGTGCATACTATGGTGCAGTTGTAGCAATAATAGTGTGCATATTTTGGTGTAGTTGTAGCAATAGTATTGTGCATATTATGGCATTGCTGTAGCAATAATGCTGTGCATATTATGGTGTAGTTGTAGCAATAATATTGTGCATATTATGGCATTGCTGTAGCAATAATACTGTGCATATTATGGCGTAGTTGTAGCAATAACACTGCATATTATGGCATAGTTGCAGCAATAATACTGTGCATATTATGGCATAGCTGTAGCAAAAATATGGCGCAGCTGTAGCCTATATTTTATTATTTGTATGTACGGTATATGTTTGTTATCCTATATAATTCTCTAGCATAGCTGTAAAGAAAAGCAGCCACATCAGCAAAGCAAGCACTGAATGGAATGAAAGGAGAGAGAAGACAGATAGAGCAACAGAGAGACACAAAGGGCGAGCAAGATAAAGAGATAGTGAGAGAGAGAGAGAATAAGAAGTGTTGCAGCTCTCATGTCCGAGCTGGGTGAGTAGTAAGCAAAGGCTTTCTTCCTGACAATGGAGCCGGCGCACAGCAAACTAACGCTGGAGACAGGAGACAGGAAGTTGTTCCAGATAGCCAATGAAAGGTAAAAAAGGGGCACAACAGGAAATATTTCCCTGTGAACTGGTTCCTAGTCCTTTCCCATGTCACCAAGACGGACAGGGTTCACGGTCACAAACATGCTGCTCACTACAGGCAAAGCAGATAGCGCTCTCTCTCTTTCTCTCTCTCTGTCGCACAAAGTGGTCGATTACATAAGGTAATTATAGGTCAGTCTCACAGACTTTGGTGAGAGGACTCGCACTCCTGCTTCAAAATTCACAATAAAAGCAAACAAACAAAGCAAATAAGTGCTGTTCATTTAGTTACTTCTGATCCTTCATCAGGTCACAAACACTACAGGCCAAAAGAGTGGACTGAGTCATGGTTACAGTCCTAAGCAAAAGTTTGAGCACCCCTGGTCAAATTAAATGTTTTGTTGATTTTCTAGGGAACAAAAAATATAGCATCATATGACATATTGCTGCAAATGCTCTATATAACATACTGGAAAAAAAACCCCATAAAATATAAAATGTGCCATAACCTTTTCATGCTTTATTTGTTTTTCAAAGTGTTTTATTCAGCAAATAAACAGTAATGGTAAACTTTTGCATATGACTATGTATATTTGCTAACAACCAACAGAGGATAGTTTTTGTTCCAGAATTTTCTGCACTTTGTTTTGTTTGTGCACTGCTGTCTCTGCACTGTGTATATGTAATTATAAGCAGCATCTGTTATTAGGTGTATTTATTCTATATGTATAAACGCCCCTTGTTCTTCAGCTACTGAAACATGCACATCTCACTTGATATCAATAAAGTAAATATATGTACAGTACTTGCAAAACTCATGGCTTTCTTAGGTTTTTTTTATTAATTTCCAGTCACAACAGTCATAAGGTACATAAGGTTTTTTATTTTCAGGAGATATTTCTGAAGAGATTAGATATTATATTAGACCAGGGCTCAGGAACCCAAATATTAAGAAGAGTCATTTTGTCCTTTCAACAGAAATCACCACCTTGGGAGCCACAACATTTTTATGCCCACTTTATTCAAGTAACATTTTACCATCTTGGCTGTAAATATGTCTCTGTATGTGCTAAATGTCCTAAAATAGACTAAAAAATATAATATAAATGAAAACACAGACTCACTTTGCTCTGCTTTAAGCTTTAGCTCAGCTATGGCCGCTTTTCTCGCATCTACGGCAGGAAACTTTTCCTCAAAAGTAGAACAGTTTCTTGTAAAATGTCTCTCAACATTCAACTTCTTGCGATACTGAAGTCGCTTCTCATTCTACAGCTTCTTGTTCGAATTGTCCCGTTCCATCTTAAATGGTGCCATGAGCTGTCAGAATGTAACTGCTGCACCATTTAAGTTAAAACGGGAGAATTTGAAGAAGAAGCTGACTTCAGCCTCGCGACTTTTTAGTGTTTGACAGTTTCTTGTTGCAGATTAAACGTATCAGGAAACCAGCTGGAGAGCTTATATGTGCAAATAAGTCCATTCTTCTAAACATTATTGATGTTCATCTTAAATGTTTCTCTTTGCCTTTTCGTTAACTACTAGCTAGGCCAGATTGTTATCTGTGTTGCTATGGTGACCAGCAGTCTTTGTGCCTATCTTCAGGGTTAAAGGGTGAATTAGCAGTCATACATTACCTCCAGCTTTTAAGACCATTTATTGTTAAACTGTGAAAAGAGCCGCATGTTGCCGACCCCTGTAGTAGACATTAGACAATCTACTCACTTAAGGAACGGAAAAGTCAAAGGGAAAAATAAGTGAAAGAACAGGAGTTTCCAAAACTGGAGTTAAAAAATGATTAAAATGCAGGATCCGTTTCTGTTGATCCTGTGACAACTCAGCACTATGGGTCTAGAAGGATGTGTAGCTGTCAAGAAGTCCTCGCTGAGAAAAGAAATCAAACAAAGAAGCTTCTGGTGTTCTCAGAAAAATGGACTGACCACTCCAGACTGAACTGCAAAAACACTGTAAAAAGCTGATAAGAACAGAAACTGTGCAGTAATTAAACAGTGACACATTTGATATACTTATTTTTCTGATACTGAAAAATGGATAACTTAATGACTTGACTGGAAATTAAATAAATGAGGAGTGGTCTCGGACCTCTGCACAGTACTGTCTAGTGCACGTTCTTACATAAGTTGCACAGCTGCAGGTTGGAGGAGTGAGTTAACAGCATTCGCCACGTGCAGAAGTCAAAGCTAGCGTTACTAAGTGTTTCTAGACTCTCCTCGTGTCTCCCTCGGGTCCTTTCTTAATCAGCCAATTATGTCTCCTGCAGGGCAATCGGCTCACACTCTCTAAACATATATACAAAGTCTGAGCCTCAGCGATAATCCTGCACTCACAACCTGACCGTTTAATGACTCTTTTAACAGTGTTTGTACAACTGTTCAATTTAGGGAATCTCAATAAATGAGTATCTGATTTCTCAGGGATTTCTTATTTTTCAGTCCCAAGCTATTGAACACGTTCCGAAAAAAAGGTGTGAAACTATCACTGGGGCAGTGCCCCTCTTGTCACTGGGGTGGGACCCTCAAGGGTACATCTCAGTACCTTCAGTCAGGGAACATAACTGAACCATAATCCACTGAAATGATATGTTCTAAGCTGTACTGACTCCACACACCCCGTCTCGTCTACAGGCTTTTTATTTTATTGTTCTGTTTTAAAACATTCGGTTATGAAAAGGTACAAATACGAACTTTTCACCTGGAAAAACTTATTTAACGTTCACAGTTGGACCTTAAAACCACTGTTGTACCTTTGAGGGAACATTTACATTGTTTGTACCTTGATGAACGAAAAACGTCCCTGCACAGAACCTTTATTTCTAACAGTGTACGATACATTATATTTCAATCATGAATTTTCACTTGGGCATGATGCATTCAAGTTTTTAAAAATTAAAAAATTTTAAAATGAATTTCATCAAATTTGTTTTAAAAGGGAACAACCATGTTTGTATCTTTTACATAGCAAAAAACGCTTTAGAAAACAGTGGCCTTTACCATTGAAGACAAAAAGTGAGTAAAAAACTGACCAATGATGTCATTGGTTCTGTGTTAAGCAGTAGGAGAATTTTAATCCAAAGCATTATGCCGGCGTGACATATTCAAGCAATAGAACATGAGAGGGAGTGTGTTATCACGAAATAAGATCACGGCACTCGTCTTCGGCTCGTGTCTGCAACCAAATCACAGCCGTGATGTTATTTTGCGATAACACACTCCTCGAGTGTTCTATTGCTTTTATACAACAGTTAAATAAATAAAGTAATAAATCAATAAACTGGGCTGTGAACGCGGCGTTTAATATGTTTTAATGTTCGCAGTTCCTTCACCAAATTATAGTCCTTAACAAGCAGCTCGTTGCTACGTCAGAGCAACGAACTTCGCTCACTCGCTGGACAGTCTACAGTTCGTTCTCCAGCTCCTCACACTAAATTCCCAAACTGTCATCACCACTGAGCAGCTTTTCAGTCGGCAGCTGTGACAGAAGAAGAAATTAACCGAATACCATTCGCCAAACAAAAGCCACAAACTGCCACAATATCAAGTTTAGCTCAGTTTTGTTATTTTCTGCCAGATCAGTATTAATGTTGTTTTGTTCCAGCCAGTCTGTAAAGCATCTTACAGCCCATTTTGTTTTGGCGAATGGTATTGGGTTCATTTCTGGCTGATTCCAGGTTGTTTAGCTGTTCTTCTGTCACAGCTGCCGACTGAAAAGCTGCTCAATGGTGACGACAGTTTGGGAATTTAGTGTCGTCTCATCTTTAGAGTCGGACCAAATCAGCTGTCGGTCAAATGTGACTTAAAGTGTCCATTTTCTGTTTGTGGCAAATTAAGAAGTAAAAATGTTCAAATGACTTGAGCGTCTCCTACAGCTGTCAAAGTCGTTGCTTAGCAACGGCGTCTCAGCGGAGTGATACAGATTTTGTGAAACGCAAAATAACGGGACGGTTAGAACGCTTCTCAACCAATCAGCTTGCTTGGTCGGAACTGACTGTTGTATAGTGGAGCACATTATTAATTCATGTGTGCAATCAAACATTTGATGTCTTGTTATAGACAGAGCTACACTAAATAAGTTTGGTGATTTGGTGACCTCTCTGGGGGGAAATGTGTAATTGCACACAATGTGCAGAAGAGCATTTTGTAACATGGGTTGTGTTTCAGACCCCTTCCCCGAGTGGATGAACCTGATGATTGAAAGAGAATTCAAAGGGACCTCAAAACCTTCTAAAGGTTGTGTCTTCTGAGGATGCGAGTGAATTATCTACTATTGTCATCATACCTTCATCAGTATAATGTTGATTTTGCATTTGAGACCTAAACATCAAACCAGACCTTCTTTTTGAGTCTGTGCATATGATGTTAATGCGTAAAGACGTATGACGTGATCTGAAAAACTTCCAACCTAACACCTCTGATTTTTAAATGATTATTTCAGGCTTTACAGGGCGACTCGCAGCAGTGCCCACTCACCATGATTTCAGCAAAACATTTCCAGTATCCAAAATTAAATTATGATCACCCACATCAGAAAAGAAAAAAGAAAAAACTTCCTTCACACTACTCTATGTGCCGTACGCTACGTGCGGTGTTATTGATCTCTACTGGAATGCAGGTAACCTGAGAGCAGGAAGCAATCCGAGCTCATCTGCAACACCTGAAACCCACTATGTGCTCTCTCACTCCAGCCAATCAGCCGCTAATGGAGATCAGTAGGGGCTGTGCATCGATCGCCCGAGCACTCAATCGGATTTAGACCCTGGCTTCCACGCTCTAAATCCCCATCAGCCACTCTGCTTTGAGATGAGCCATACAGCACTGACTCCTAATATAATTCATAATGTGGAGAAGTTTCTCAGATATAGCCCTATTGGAGCTGGATTAGTTTTACCTAATTATTTAGCCAAGTTTGTGCAGTATGAATGTGCAATGTCTGAGGTTTTACACCTCTGGAATCAGTAAGTAGTCCTGTCTGAAATCAATCTCACAGTAATGTAATACCAAAACTGTTAAAGCCTGGATGATGTAATAGAAAAGCCAAAAAGTAAAGTGTGGAATGCTGCATACTGAGCGGCCTCAGACTGCCATACAGAGCAGAAATGGGAGGAGCCATCAGAAGTTGCTGCAGTTTTTCAAAATTTTCTCCAATAACTCTTATTTGCATTAGGTTATTTTCAATATGCAGCAAAGGATTTTAAAGAATGGTAGCTAAGCATGCTACAGCTAACTTTAGCTTGCGAAATGCTTACCAAAGAGGTGCAGTAATTAGTCCTCTCTGTTTTGTGTGAAACGTGTTCAATATTACCTTATTAACAGGGGTCGGCAACACACGGCTCCACAGCTGCATGCAGCTCTTCTACTGCCCTGTTGTGGCTCCACAGCAGAATTAGATTTGTAGGTAAAAATAAAATAATCCTCCATTGCAGTAAAATAAAGCTCTGCTGATCGTTCAACACAGTTTTAACAATAAATGGTCTTCAACACTGGAGTTAATGTAGCCTACAACTGCTAATTCACCAGCTTTTGACCCTAAACGCTGCTGGTCACCACAGCAATGCAGCAACACAGACAACAGTCTCGCCTCAGTAGTAGCTAATGGAAAGGCAAAGAAAAAGATTTAAGACGAACATCGATCTCGATGCTCGAGCTGGTTTCCTGATACATTTAATTTGCAATGAGAAACTGTCAAATACTAAAAAGTCACGAGGCTGAAGTCAGCTTCTTGTTCACCAGCTTCTCATTCGAATGTTCCCGTTCCACCTTAAATGGCACAGCAGTTACATTCTGGCACCTCAGGCACCATTTAAGGTGGAATGGGAAAATTCGAACGAGAAGCTGTAGAATGAGAAGCTGGCTTTAGGCTCGTAAAAGGCGAACGTTAAGAGACATTTTACAAGAAACTGCTCTACTTTTGTGGAATAATTTCCTGCCGGAGATGCGAGACAAGTGGCTATAGCTGAGCTTAAGCTTAAAGCAGAGCAAAGTAAGTCTGCATTTTGTTTATATTTTTTAGCCTATACTAGTACATTAGCACATACTGAGACATACTTACAACCAAGATGTTAAAATGCACATAAAATGTTGTGGCTCTCAAGCTGGTTTGATTTTTGTTGAAAGGACAAAATGGTTTTTCTTTACATTTGGGTTGCTGACCCCTGCCCTATAAGAATGCAGGAGTTAGCGATGAACATGGTGTGCAGTGTAAGTGCACAGTGCCTGAAATGAGATGCTGTGATGTGTTGTTATTGAGTGAAACACCTGTCGAGTAACTCTTTATGTGAAAATTCAGGCTTTCAAGCCAGGCTATCTGTGAAAATCTGAAGAAATTACATAGATGCTTAATCCCGTATGAACTGTCTTGTTAAATCCTTTACAAATTACACAACAAAACCTCCCAGGTAAAACTCTGACTGTGCTTATGATACAGCAGATACAGTAGCTGTGGTGCATATACAGCAGTTTGAGGCATCTGTGTTAATAAGCGCATTTTCATTTACGGAGTTCAGCCACAGGGTTACGGCCCAGGAGTTTTGTAAGGCTGCGTTTCTGTGAATATGAATTTTAATTAACTTGCTATAATTATACAGAGATAAAAGAGAAAAATCTTGAGGTTCAGGTCTCAGGTGCTTTCTTGCCTGCCAGCAGGAGCTGCGGTTCTGAAAGAGGTGCGGTGTGGCTCGTGGTGCAAGATTCCTGCCTGAAATAGAAAATGAACCAGCTGACTGGTGCTGCTCACGGCGTTCTGTTACGCAGTGCCAAGAGCTGTGACGTTCCTGTGAAAAATCACACCAGCTCCAAGCCTTCCGAAGCCCCAGAGCCGCAGCTCCGGTGAACAGGAGAGTCAGAGGAGTGTCAAATGAGGAAGTAATGCTGGCAGAAAAGTGATCCGTCCATGGAAACTTTGAACGGCTCATAACACTTGCATGCTAATGGCTGCATGGCTGATTTGAAATGACTTCTTGAATGAAATGTTGTCTCATAATCTGGCAAACAGAAAAGACTTTCCATCAGGAAACTGACACAGCATTTTTGTGAAGATATACGCCACTTACTAGTTACACAGGCTAAAACTGGCAATGAGTCTTAAGGCCAGGATGAGTCAAAAGTTTGGAAACAGCCCCAGTCTGCTTAGAGGTTGTTTCATATTGTACTTTTTTATACATTTTAGAATAACAGTAATAATACTCGGGGCGTAATGATTCACAAAATTCAGAATTCAAATTGGTCACGATATGATGAGAGACAATAGGAGACAGTGCAATAGAATCTAATACAATATGATATGTTGTATTGTTACATCCTTAAATAACAAATATGGCATAACTACAACCAGAAATATTGAACATCTGCTACTGAATGCTAATTAGACTTATCCTGCCTCACAATGCAGTTCCCTGGCTCCAGCACATTATCAAGGACACACATTCCACTAATTAACTTTTAATGGGGCACACATAGTAATAACCAGTAGCCATGTTTACATGCATGTCCATGTAGACAACTCAATCGGAACAGACTAGTCCACTAGTACACTTTCTATCCAACTGAACGATGTGGGTAATCCTGTAAATAATCCATTAAGTAGAAGAATAATATCCGTGTAAACGCCTGTATCTGATTACATTCCCTATCGGAAAATTTAAGTCCGTTCTGATCATGTTTGTCACGTCACAGCAAAAGTTTATAACATTCAACATGGTGGAGCAGAAACTGGTCTGCAGAGGAGACGAAGTTTATGCTCTGATCTTTAAAAGATGGTGGTGGGATGAACGTCCAGCTTATGTGTCTCAGAACGCGACGTCTTCCTCTCGGCCTTCTTTAATAAGTACATGTGAAGGACGTTTTCCTGAGTCTGACATCATTTTAAAGTAATTAAAAACACAGGCACTGCTCACTGCTGCTCATCTCACTCTGACTGGACTCACGTGATGCTCGTCATGGTAATGTCTACACTAAGTGGTTCTCTACCCGTGCGCGGAATTTTGAAACTGATCACTTGTAGTGAGCATGTAAACTGAGATTTTCCATCAGATTGTTGATTAGAGTGAGAATAAACACCTCAGTCTTAATCTATAATCGGAATGTATTCAATCAGAAGTCTTTGCATGTACTGGCTATGTGCCAGTGATAAATGGCAGAACATTTTTTCAATTCTAAATGTCACTAAAGTTCTAAATGAAAACTAGAAAGATGGAAAAAGTTGGCTCAGCAGCTGCAAGATACTGTTGATTATTTTTGATAACTTAATTGGGTTTACATAGTAATTCCAGGTAGTTGCTATGGTGCTGCTATAAGGTTGCTATGGTATCCCAGGTGGCTGCTGAAGTGTAGCTAGGCTGTAGCTAAGCAATCCTGGGTAGTTGTTAAGGTGTGGCTAGGCCATTGCTATTGTATCCCAGGTGGTTGCTAAGGTGTTGCTATTATAATATATGATGATGACATAAGAGGAGTGCCCAAAAAAAGTGCATACTGACTAGAGTGTATAACTGTGGTGGAATAAGAAGTGACATTTAAAAAAAACAGACATAATTTATATCTTGAATCTGTCTTAGACATAAATCCCAAGCATTTAAGTCTAAACATTTAGACCAAAAAGTATTTCTCAAAACATACATTAAATCAATGGTGCATTAGATTTACAGAATGTACTTAATGTAGCTTGTATAACGCATGTATAAAAGTATGAATGTATGTATGTAATCTCTTTTTCCTGTCCTGGGGCTCACCTATCAGAGATCCATTGAGGAAGAGTGCAACACCAAGCAGT
Source organism: Colossoma macropomum (assembly GCF_904425465.1). Classification (NCBI taxonomy): domain Eukaryota; kingdom Metazoa; phylum Chordata; class Actinopteri; order Characiformes; family Serrasalmidae; genus Colossoma; species Colossoma macropomum. The sequence continues at coordinate 46,425,687 of NW_023494787.1, forward strand.
ACGCCCACACACAGTGCCAGGATGAAGGGCCGGCGGCGACCCCAGCGCAGCGTGCAGCGGTCACTGGCCGAGCCGATCAGAGGGGTGAACATGAGTCCCAGGATGGGGCTCAGGAACCACACCAAGCTGTAGTACTGTTCTGGAAGACCTAGAGATAACAGAGCAAAGAATGTAGTTGAATATCAGATCTTTATTCTGTAGACTAGAGCATGTTGCACAAAACAGGATCTCTCAGTCAGCCAAAACTCCAATAGGAGAAGAGTTAAGCTTAAGTTATCCAGATAACTGAGAGATTCTGTGTAATAAAATACACTCATACCTGCGAAGAGGAGTGGAAAATGCTGATAAAGTCCAGCTAGACTGCTAACACTAACCACAGGCTTATATGAGACTTAAGTGAGATTTCTCCTTTATGAGATCACACCTTGGGAGAGTTCCACAAAACCACTAGGTAGACTTGCAGGTATCAAAGTACATTCATTAAACTGCAGGCTTATTTTTTAGGTATCAGTCATCAGACATATTATTCACAGAGGAACTGAATTATGGGCTTGTATATGGGTCTTTAAACTATAGACGATTCAGAGTTCTAATCTAGGCAGCTCGTACACCACTTTATGCAGATTTTTAAGATATGTGTAACCACACAGATCATTACTGACAATAGTATCATAATAAAAATGTTAATTATGAACCTATTTTGTAAAGAGGACCAAATCTCAAAAAAGACTAAGGCCGGCAGTAATACCTCTAAAGCACTTACTATTACATTAGTTCACACACAATTGCAGTGGTGTGCTGGCGCATGTAAAATAAGGGTGACCTGCTTGTGGGTAACTGAAGCCTGAGCAGATTTCCACCCTGCATTATAAATTATTCAGAGCCAAACACAGATCAGGCTGTATATGATTGTACAGAGTAGATGTTCTCTATATAGGCTTTACATGTCCAATCACATGCGAAGGTATGAGCCCCCTGATAAAATTACAGGACATACTTAAATCCGACATTTTTTCTGCTAATTTTTGTGCACAATTTCTATTTACTTGCTGAGCTTAAGTACCATAACTTTTGCACAGGCCAATTGTTTTCCCCAATATGTTAAATTCAGCAAATAAACAGTGATTTGTGCAGAAGTGTGTTCTCTTTAGAGCCTGTGAATTTATTTCACTTTTACTATCAACAAAACGTCATTTGATCAGGATGCCCAGACTTTTGCACACAACTGTACTCGTCTTCAATCTTTCTTTGACCCTTACACACATACAAACACACACATCGGCAGGCATACCCACTCCAAGGTTTGATCCGGTAACAAAGAGCCATGTATTTTTAATGGACTGACCACTGGGCCGTGTGGCAGCCTTTTATGGGATTTTATGCCGCGCACTGTTTTCCATTACGCTGTATTTAATGCTTTGATCCTGTGAGGGGCTGATTTAGGAGACATTTATTCAACTACTGCAAAAAAACTGAACTTACACAAACACAGAGGTAGAAAAACATGCCTCCAGTTACATCAACACGTAATGTACAGTGTTAAATTGCTATTCTAACTCATTTTAATTTGAGAATTAATGAGTTTATGAATTAACATTTTGCTAAAAGTAGAGCTAACATTCATGACTACGATTATTTGGCTAGTTTTGACTGATATTAATTTAGCAGCACAAAGAAGAATACATTACACATTTTTATTATTCAGTAAAAAGCACAGGACCACTTTCGCTCATGGGTTAAACTGGTAGGTTTTTATCTGGAGCTACAGAGGCTGCCCCTTCAGATGAGCTAATGATCTAATGCTAACACTAGAGATAATCAATGCAAGTTAGTTCCAGGGTAACACAGAGAACAGAGAAATATGGTTTTACTGTTTTTGGTTTTAGCTAATTGCAGCTAGAGCAGTTAGCCTACTTTCAGCTCTGCCTTCGCAGTCAGGTCCTTAACAATGCGTCCTTGGCAAATGCGTTCGCATTAAGGCAAGCATTTTTCTTTGTAGCACAGTATATTGTAACTGTCGCACATAACATCTTCAGACTTGATGCATTGCTGGCCTATACTAGCGAAAAGTGTTTGCTTGAATACTGGCACCTGGAATGGTTAACCATATACGTGTGCACATCTGTAGCATGAAAAAAAGAGGTGATTTTTTTTTCTAGTCATTTTGGTTTCGAGAGTGAATTCCAGCTTTGGATGTTTGAGTTTATTATGAATATTAAGAAGAAATATTCTGCTGTTAATGTCCACATGGTCCATCTGAAAAATGCATCCTCCGACGGCACATTCATCACAAGACTGGCTGCATTTTACTTTGGACGCCGTGAATTTTTTTTTAACCAAAACGTGGTCATATCTACCAAAAGTGGTTCTTCAAGGGTTCTTTTGTAAAGACAATAGTTCTATATAGAACACTCAAATAATTCTTTGCATAGCAAAATGCTACTTCAGATTGATGGAGAATGTGTTGTATATGGTTCTATACATAAACCTTTTGAAAATGGTTCTATATAGCACCAAAAAGCGTTCTTCTATTCCTAGAAGCTTGACACTGTAACAATAGCAGAACTCTTTGTGGTGTTTTGAAGAACCATTTTCAAAATGCTTCTGTATAGAACCATATACAACACTATCTGAACACCATCTATGTGAAGAACCATTTCACCATGGGTTCTTTGAGTGTTCATGGTTCTATATAGAACCACAGTCTTTACAAAATAACCCTTGAAGAACCACCTTGTTTTTTGTTTTCTTAAAACAAAAACACAGAAATTTAACAAAACCCCTAACATTGCTGGTCATGCTGTGTTGTATTTGTGCAGTAGCAGCCACGCACGCACAAGTAGCGGATTGTTTCCGGTTCTCTCGAGTAGTACGCTACTAGAATCATGTACAAAATATGTTCTGATGACATTTTTTCATTTGCGTAACCCAGAAAATCAACACTGTAAAAACAACAGCAGCACTGCAACATTCAAGGATCTGTTTGTAATCTGCTCACAATGCCTCTTGGGGGGTGTTTACATCTGGCCTTTCATGCGGTGCAGTGAAATCTGAACATGATTCGATCCCTAAAAACAACTGATGAAAGGTGTAAACAGGCCTTTTATGACCTCTGCATGACCTCTCCCAGTTAACTGAGCCAGCTGTCTCTCTGTGGGAACGACTACACAGTAACGGTGACGCTGTGTGTGTGTCCATGTGCTGAGTAAATACAATCCACTATCTTTAATGAGGAAGATCAGCTTTGAGAGCTGAATTAAAGAAAGCTGATCAGGGAGACACAATGGAAGACGCTTGGCTTTCAAATCCAGTGTCATAATAAGATTGAGATGTGCGTACGCCAAGGCCGTAATGTGATGCGTCTGCCGTTGCTCTGTGGGTGTGTATCTTGGCCGGAAGCACAAGTAGGAGAGCCGAAGCTGACTTTGGTATCTGCGGCCTTGGACACCCAGAGAACGTTCCAGAGCTACGGAGGGTGTGTAGCAGTGTGATAAAGACCCCCTGCACATGCCAGTGAGTGATAACCACACTGTGTGAGAGTCTGTGTGCATGTGTCTGAACGTAGAGTGCAGAGACAAACCCCATTTAGACCTGGTCTGCTCCTTTTGCAACACACTGCACTCATGGTCCTGTTCAGCAGTGGAGAGCGGCTGATCTAGAATCAGCTCCACACGTCTAAACAGTGCCAGTCTAACGTTGTTAGACGAATGTTTTCATAATCATCAAGACATTCTGAGTCTTACATGTAAATGCTTGAAATTTGTTTCTATGACAAATACACATCAGCGTTCAAAAGTTTGGGGTCAATGTTTTCAATGCTACACTGTTAGAAATAAAGGTTCTGTGCAGGTACATTTTCGTTCATTGAGGTACAAACAATGTAAATGTTCCCTCAAAGGTACAACAGTGGTTTTAAGGTCTGATTGTGAACCTTAAATAAGTTTTTCCAGGTGAAAAGTACATATTTGTACCTTTTCATCACCAAATGTTTTAAAACAGAGCAATAAAATAAAAAGCCTGGAGACGAGACGGGGTGTGTGGAGTCAGTACAACTTAGAATATAGAATTTTAATTGATTCTGGTGCACTTATGTTCCCTGACTAAAAGGTACTAAGAAGTACCTTTGAGGGTCCCACCCCAGTGACAAGAGTGACAGTTCCGTACCTTTTTTTCTGAGAGTGTATAAACCAGTATTTGAGCAGATACAGGCATAAAATGATTATAATATACAAGACCCGTGAAACTACACAAGTTTCTATAAGTATAAATAATTTGAGCTAAGCTGTGAAAAAAAAA